>NW_027184618.1:5981021-6295812 GCF_032405125.1 Capricornis sumatraensis
GGTGGGTACTATGAGCAAGCTGTCCTCCTCTCCAGGGTGGAGGTGGACTGGCCTTTGGAGGCCTCCATGCTCCACACTGCACACCCTTAGAGCTGAGAGTGTGTGGTCCTCATCCTCGCCATTGCTCCAGCATATGAGAGACACAGAGGAAGGGTGATAGGCCTGGTCCATCTCATTACAGCCCCATCCAGAAGAGGAGGGGCTTCCAGGACAGAGTCATCTAATCCCACCATGACACGGGGATGATCTCTCACCCTGGACTCCGCGTCAGCACTGCCCCAAATTCCCCTCCTTATTCTGACATGTGAATTGTCTCTGACACTTTCTCAGCCTGAGGGGAATTTCAGCTTCTGCAAACTCCTCCCCTACAGCCTCACAATTTCAACGTAGAGAGTGAAGTGGAAACGACAGAGCTAGATCCTGAGAAGAAGGAGGTCTTTAGGTTTAGTTCACTGTGACATATCCTGAATGCTGTTGCTTGTTTCTGTAATGTTGGCATTATGGACACTGAGGTGCAGGGAGGGAATTAGGCTATGGCTGAGTATCCATACTGGGGTTCACTTTCCTTCCATGGCCTCGTCCCATATGGAAGTCAAAGCAGTCACCTGGGAAGAGTGGACCCTGATCCATTTTCTTCCCGCCAGCAGGACACAGACAGAGCACCATTTCTCATGAGAAAAAACATTTATTTCAGGAAACTAATTTTGTGGCAGGAAGAAGCTTTTAGCACACAGAGGATGTTCTAACGAGAGAACAATGTTTTCATATGCATAGTATGCTTTTTTTTTGGAGAAGAGTTTTCCTTTCAGGAAAGCTGTGACAAGCATGTTTTAGTTGACCAGAAGAGGTGTGTTTCTGAAGAAAATAGTGCCTTGGACAGTGGAAGGGATGGCCTGGGACCCTTGTCACTCTTGATCCATGCTGGCACGCTCTGCCCGGAAGGGGACCTGACTCCCTGGGAGGAAAGGTCCACCTACAGTCCCTGAGACTAGTCCACATACTCCTTGTAGGACAGCTGTGGCCCATGGGGGTAGCACACTGTTTGTCCCCTATTTGTCCCCCCTGTTTTTCCATCACTCTCCTTTGCTCTTTGTTGGAGAGAAACTTATTGTAGCAGTAAGCTGGACCTATGGGCCCTGGAGTTCTCCTTTGTACCAATGAAACTCTGAAGCTGAGGTCCATGAAGCTCCATCTCCTCTAAGATCTGTCCAACAGCTGTCATGAGAGCCTGAGCCTCAGCAGTCTCGATGTCCATCATCAGACTTCTCTGGACTGTTCCCTGGCTCTGGGCAGTGTCTGCTGCAGGCTTGCATTTTTGCAGGGACTATTCTGGTGTTTTGATTTATTGGGGAAAATCCACTGCAGAAAGTGCTTAATCCTTTCTCTGAAGTGGTTTTCTGAAGAAATGTGTCCCTTCTTCAGGATTATCTTGTGAGACTTGCTCTGTAGGGACTCTGCTGATTCCTTTTTCTGGCCAGGGTGGCTCATCCTGCAGGCCTGGTAGGACTTCCGTTCTGCTAACCACTTTCTATTCCTGTTAGTCTCTCTCGCATCAGTGGAGATGAACTTCCTGTGCTGACTCTGGTGTTGGGGCTGCCTTCTCAGGGCCTCCTGCTGTCCCTGGCTGCTCCCTCCACTCGATGTAACATCACATGTGTGGGAAATGGATGTGTCTCCACTGGAGAAGGTCTCAAAACAGCGCAGAGATCCCTGAGAAGCCAAGGTGTTTGCGACCATGATTATATTCAAATGACAGTCTTTGAGAAGCCTCTCAGTGGGACAGTCCTGAAGAAGCAGGCAAGTGACCTGACCTTGAGCCTGTTTCTGCCAGTCTGTGAACCCTTGGAACTTAAGCTTTCGAAACTGTTCATCAAAGTATACATCTTCCTGATTTGTGGCAACAGACTTTGTGTTCGAGGAGGGATTTTTATGGGACCTTGGATACCATGATCTCCTCATATCTACATTAATTATTTGGTATTTGATTAATAGACCAGGTTCAAAAGTACCTTTCCAAGTAGTGTCTCTGCCCATTGCCTCTTGTTCTCTGGAAGATTGGGAATATTCATCGAGGTCCGTGACTCTCTCAAGTTTCTGGGGAGGCCCGTCCTCCAGAGTCCTCCTGTGGCTCATTCATGAACACCGCTGGATTTGGACTGGGCTCCAGGCTGCCTTTGTCAGCCTCCACAATAGACTTATTGTGCCAAATTCTGTTCTATGTGGAGGCCTAAGAAGGTGGCTTGTCTTCCTGTCTAGTCAGAGGGGCCTCTGAGGGCTTCTGGACATTTGCCAGTAGAGGTTCCTCCCAGAGCCCCCTGGGGTTTCCTCAGTCACACATTAGGGGGCAGGGAGGGGACTCTCCAGGGTGGGCACTGCCTACATTGTTTTCACTTTCTATTCTGGATGGGGATGAGAATGTTTTCACAAGCCCTCTGGTAACTGGGCTTTTGGGTGGTCCCCAGAGAGGCCTTCAAAGTGGACCTTGCAAGGAATATGCAGTGAGTACTTTTCAACTTCAAGCTACATGTGATCTTGAGGACCTTGGGTAGTAGGACCTGTCCGTGCCTGATGCAAAACCTTGTCATATGCACTTCCAGCTCCTATTGAATATAGAGACTGAGGACAAGAGACTTCATGGGAAGTGTTCATGGAGGCTTCCTTATCCTGAGAGGAACTTGCATTTTCTGTATCCGGAGGAGCATTTGACTCTCCAAGAAGGTCTAAGAAGTGGTTGACAGCAAGCCTTGAACAACAGACACTAACAGGGATCCGTCACTCAGGCATCTGCTGTCCCTTCCTGCTTATAAGGACCCCCAGGACTTCTGGATGCTTCCTGCCTGGGCTCAACTCTTTCTAACTCAGGCTTTGCACTTGGAACCTTTACTGGAGGGTTGGCTGAGATCATGTGCAGATCTTTTAGGGTCCTCCCCATGCTCTGCTTTACATCCTGGCACAGGTGCTTCCCTTGTGGGATGCTTGCTGGGTACCAGGACCTCATCTTTTGTGCATCTGGATTGCTTTTGCCTAGACCTCCAGAGGGACTTGAGGGTCCCTTCTTTTCCAGTGCCTGACAAGGCCTTAGGGAATTGCCCTGAGTTTGTATCACTTTCTAAGACTATTGGATTTTGCAGGGCAGGGCACTCTCTTGTTGCATGAACCTTTTGGAAAGATGATACTCCAGTTTCTCCCAAACCTCAGGGCTGATCAAATCCCTAGGAGTGATGGAGACAGAGGTCTGGGCCTGAGAAGACCTGTTCCCCTGGGGAAGATTGGGGGTGACCTGGCTAAAGACTTGTTGAGATTTTTTAAACAAAGAGGATAAAGTTCTCCCACTTTCTAGTTGCTTTTTTTTTTAATGATATTTCAGGATTTGAATTGCACTGGGGATCAAAGATTATGGCTTATTTTGGATTATAGGGCAAGACTTCATAGTACCTAGTCTGCAGTTGATAGGAAGATGGTTGGATTAGGAAAGACAGTGTGAGATGGGCAGTTGCTGGGAGCCACGTTAGGCATTCTGACAAAACAGAGGCACGGCCCTAAACCCCCTCCCTTTGTTCCGTAGGCACGGACCTGGAATGAAGGAATCAGGCTTTGTGATTCTGACTTGTTGTTTCCTTTCCTCGGCTGAGTTGACTGAAGAGAATATTAAGGTGCTTATTGTTTTTGAGAGGAGCATGAGAAGGCATAAAGCCTTCTGCAGCTGTGCTCAAAGAATAATTCATAAAGTTAATCACTGACATTTGTTCAAGGACTTTTACAAAAGAGTGTTCCAGGGTGAGCACAGAGGCCACAGCTTGAGACCACAGAGGGATTCCTATCTGAAGCCCATTTGTGAGAAAAGTGTTTATGGCAAAGGAGTTTGATGATTTAGGGCTTAGGAATAATTAAAATAGTTAAAAGCTAAAGATTTAAGGATTACTGTAATGTTACAATATTCTACTATAGCTTATAGAGATTAGGGACTTTAGAGATATTATTAGCTAGAAGCCCTTTCTTAGAAATAGTGAGCTTAGGATACTAGGGGCAAACAGGACTTAGAAAGATAAGAATTAAACTGAAGAATGTGGTATGCAGCCCAGACATTAGCATGAGTTACAGTGTATTCACAAGGACACATGAGAAAAAGTAGATAAGAGAATCGTTGAGGAAGGAACTCCTTTTGAGGGGCAACAATGATTTTTGGAGAAAAATAAATCTGGGTCTCTGGGAACTAAAAATATCAAACCTCTGACCTAATGCTTTTGTAAAAGTATAAAAGAGAATCATAAGCTTGAAATAAACAGGCAGTCCAAAGAAAAACTGAGAGGCTGCCTCATTTCTCTCGCCAACACCACTCACCCCTTCAGGCTGAATCCCTGGCTGCTGGAGCTGGACTCCAGCAGGCAGTGATCTCTAACTGAACCCAAAGTGGTCCTTAATCTTGGGGCATGGTTAGAGTCAAGAGTTGGAGTCAGGCCTGGATTGTCATATGAGCCCCAAATTGTGGTTGAGAGTGAAGCTTCGTTAGAGTTGAGTTGTAGTTGGGCCTGGCTCTCTATGTGAACCCTAAGTTGTGGTTGTGAGTGAGGCTTGGTTGGCGTCAAGGATAGGAGTTGGCCTGAGTCTTTATGTCAGCCCGAGTTTGTGGCTGTGAGTGAGATATGGTTGGAGTCAAGGGTTGGGGTCGGACCTGGGTTCCCATGTGAGCCCGAGGTTCTGGTTGAGACTAAGGTTTTATTGGAGTCAAGGTCTAGGTCAGGTCTGGGTCCCCATGTGAGCCTGAGGTGGTGGTTGAGAGTGAGACATGGTTGGAGTCGAGGGTTGGAGTTGGGCCTGGGTCTCCATGTGAGCCTGAGGTAGTGCTCAGTGAAAGTGAGCTGTGGTTGGTGTCAAGGGTTGTGGTTGAGCATGTGTCCACACGAGCTGGAGGTGGTGGTTGAAAGTGAGTCATGGTTGGAGTCAAGTGTTTTGACTGGACCTGAGTCTCCACTTGAACCTGAGGTGGTGATTGACACTGGGGCATGGTTGGAGTCAAGAGTTGTGGTCTAGCCTGAGTCTTCATGTCAGCCCAAAGGTGGTGATTGAATCTGGGGCATGTTAGAGTTACGGGTAGGGGTCTGGCCTGGGTCTCCATGTGACCCAGAGGTGGTAGTTGCAACTGGGACATAGTTGGAGTCAAGGACTGAGGCTGAGCCTGGGAGACAGCGTGGGTAAGGGCTGGACCAATGACAGCTGTGAAGTTAATTTAGCTTGAATTTGGAATTGTTCAACCTTAGAGCATTCATTGAATAAGATAGGGTGTTACTCTAGAGGAGACCCAGGTACTGTGTCAGTAGCCGCCAGAGACTCACTCTGCAGAAAGGGGAGACCCCAGAAGAGCTGCCTGCGTGTCTTCTGTAGATGATCCCACAAGGTGTCAGGATATCAGGTCTTTTCGGGACCAAGTAGCTGTTCTGGTTTGTCTTTTATGTTCCAGAAGTGTTGGTGACCCAAGGTGTCCTGCTTGTAACTCAGTGACTTAATTCTCATCCCCAGTGAAGTCAGATGGTAGCCTGCCTCCTCCTCCTTTTACTTCTCCTTCCAAATCTTCAGTTCCACTCTCCTGGTAATTCATATCTCCAGCAGCTTCTGGACATACAGGTTGACAAGAGAAGCTTCCAGCCTCTACCTGTCTGTTTCTGGGGTGTCCTAACAACAAGGCCTCTGGTGGGTGGCAGTGAAGGTGTTCTTTCTGGGACTCCAAGTGTGTCAAGGTGGAGAAGCTCCATGCTTTGGCAGCCCCCTACCAACAAGACAGGTTTGAAAGAGGACAGCTTGAATGGACAAGCCCCGAGACAAGCTTGAATGGACAACTCCAAGGGGAGGATGGGGATGACCTCTGTGGGACGGTGCCTAGTGGGAGTGCCATGGAGTTACCCTAAGTGAGACTCAGCATGGAGCCTGATGGTGGTGAAGTGGAGGAGGGTGTCAGAGGTGGAGGACAGGTCCCTTCATCAAGGTGACATGATAGAGAAGGGGAGACAGCAAGTGGCCTTGGTGAAAGACTGTCCAGGGGAAGGAAAGGCTCTGGTGTTGAGAGGCACTCAAGGATGAATTTGAGTGAGTGGAAATGAAGGAGGGAAGTGAGCCTGGAGAAAAGGTGGAGGCTCGAGGTAGAGGCTGTTTGGGCCGAGGAGACATGGTGGGAGCAGGCTCTTCCCTCCACAGCTGCTGGGCTCCAGTAGGTATTGCTTTGCACGCCTCCCCAGGAGCATCTTGAGAGGAGACCTGATGAAAGCCACCCTTATCAGGGAACCTTTCCAGGTGTCTGCAGGAGACTTAAGGAGCAAGCTGCAGCCAGGATCTACCGGGCCAGGAGAGATGGGCAGGCTGGCCGGGGTGGGCATCTACAGCCCACAGCCCTGCACGTCCCCCCCATACTGACTTTACAATGCTCCTGCTCTTCCTCACCCCAGGATTTTAGCCATAACCCACCCCCAGGACTCCCCCTCCCAGCTCAACCCTAGTCTACCTGCAGCCGTGGGGTCACACCATAGGCTCTGGGAAGAAGAACCACCAAGAGGAGAAGAGGAAGATTTTCTGCCTTTGCAGAAGTGATACATCCCAGACCTCTTCCAGTGCTTCCAGGCAACCTCTGCAAGTTGGAAATCAACAGAATGGGTCATGGTGAGGAAGCCAGGGCATAGGGGTGTTATAGGAGGCTGATTGCTGTGTCCCTTTAAGCGGACACAACTGAGAGATTGGATCAAAGTACCAGGGCCCAAGGCCACATGATCCCTGACAGTGATGGTGAAGCTTATGATAGGGTTTACATTACCAAAGTGCTTTCATATCCATTACCCCTTGACGCCCTCACCAACCCCTCTGTGGGGAAGAATAGACAGCAGTCACCGCAGAAACGAATATGAGAGAAGTTAAACGATGTGCAAGACTAATTATCCTCCAGTTAAAATAAATTAATTAAAACAAAAAATGTGTCCACAGTTGGATCTGGAGTTCCACCTCTCAATCCAGGTGCTATTGGCTCAGTGCAGCTCACAGGCACCTGCTGGGCCACACCTTTTGCCAGGCCCCTCACAGCTTCATTCACTACATGGAATCTGGGTAGTATCTGGGTTCTGCTCTTCTTCCAGGAGCTTCCCTGAGGTTTCTGTTTCCCAAGGGACAGGCCCTGCCACTGGCCTCTCCTGAGCCAGTGGTCCTGAGCCCTCAGGGCTGGAGAAATGGTGCTAACACCAGGGACACACGTAGCTGAATGGCAGAACATGCCTTTCAAAGCCCCATTTTTCTCCCTACTCCCACCTCTCCCCTTTGGCTCCATTTGATGCTGAGATCCACCCACACATGTGAAGGCTTGAGACCCATTTTTCAGGCTCCCCTCTCAAGACTAGCATCAGACGCTCAGTGTCCATACATAATATGACTTTCTGCATTTCACTAGCAGAACTCTGTGGTTTTTCTTTCTTTTCATGCATTTTTAAAGTAGATAAAAATATTTTCTGTTTTCCTTTTTTGAAGAACATAAGGATTTTGAAGTGAGATTCACCTGGATATTTGCCATTGTTCCTGTGCTCAAAAAATGCACACATTCTCAGAACAATGGGTGAATCTGAGCTCTGTCAGGTGGGTCTGTTTTCCAAGTCCAGGGCCCCACTCCAAGACGCTCAAGACCTCAGCACTGTCCTCAGATCAGGCCTCGTCCAAGATACCTTTTCATGGCTGGTGAAGCAGTTCTCACACGCCCGTGCTGTGTTTGAGATGGAACTCAGTATCCAGGCCTCAGGCCCTGGTCACTGTGTTTGGGACATACCCTGGAGCACTCAAACAGACCTGGACAACCGATATCTGAGGTCTTGGAGAGAAATGTTCACTCTGCTCTCTGCCCAGCCTGGTTGTCCCCAGAGGGTGATGTTTTATCCTTTCACGAGAATAGATGTCTTATTCGTTCCCTTCTCAGGGATCTCTCTAGATGATTCAGAAAAGTAGAAATAATAATAGAAAAGAAGAGAGAATCTCATACTTGTGGGTCTCCACCAAGTTTTCCTTACCTTCCTGATGTTTCCACGTTTCCCAGGAGGAGGAAAGGATGGGTTATTCTCAAGGTAGGGAAGAAACAGTAAAAATAATTCTAGTCCACAAAGGAAGGCAAGAATGGTATCAATCGCCCAGGAAATGGAACTGGAGTTCAGCCAAATATCTAAAGTGCTTTTCAGAGAAAAGAGAGGATTCTCCATTGCCCTGCCCTTAGGCAACTGCGAACAGGGTATGTACTTGGGAACTAAAGTACTACACCAGCATCTTAGAGCTGTGGTCTGGTCACATTTGACTCCTGAGGGTGAGGAGGGAGTAATAGAAGAGGAGGCTGAAACATGGCCCCTCCCCAGCCATTCAGCCCTGCGGCTCCATTCACTTCCCTTCTCTGAGCCTCCCATCCTGCCTTCTCATCCTGTTAGGCAGAGACATTAGTCAGGTTTCAGTTCATTCCACCTGGAACTCACAATACTTGCACTTACTATGGTTTATGTCAGCAGAAGGATACAGATTAAAACCAGCAAAAGAATATAGATCAGAACTAGCCAAAAAAAAAAAAAAAAAGGTGCAGGGAGCCATATGCAATCTTCCAGTTGTCTGGCCTAATGGGGCTCTACAGACAGTGCTTAGTTCTCTCAGCAAACAGTGTAACAGCATGTGTAGAGTAGTGTCGACCATCATCAAGCCTTGAATTTCCAGAGTTTTTACTGGGAGGTGGAAACAGTGGCTGACTTTATTTTGGGGGGCTCCAAAATCACTGCAGATGCTGATTGCAGCCATGAAATTAAAAGACACTTACTCCTTGGAAGGAAAGTTATGACCAGGCTAGACAGCATTTTAAAAAGCAGAGACATTGCTTTGTCAACAAAGGTCCGTCTGGTCAAGGCTATGGTTTTTACAGTGGTTTTTCCACATGTATGGATGTGAGAGGTGGACTGTGAAGAAAGCTGAGTGCTGAAGAATTGATGCTTTTGAACTACGGTGTTGGGGAAGACTCCCGAGAGTCCCTTGGACTGCAAGGAGATCCAACCAGTCCATTTGAAGGAGATCAGTCCTGGGTGTTCATTGGAAGGACTGATGCTAAAGCTGAAACTCCAATACTTTGGCCACCTCATGGGAAAAGTTGACTCATTGGAAAAGACCCTGATGCTGGGAGAGATTGGGGGCAGGAGGAGAAGGGGACAGCAGAGGATGAGATGGCTGGATGGCATCACCAACTCGATGGACGTGAGTCTGAGTGAACTCCAGGAGTTGGTGATGGACAGGGAGGCCTGGCGTGCTGCGATTCATGGGGTCGCAATCAGACACGACTGAGCGACTGAACTGAACTGAACTGAGGTCACATAGGGATGAAGAGCCCATATACATGACCTAAGCTACTTAGTCATTAGTACCCCCTCCCTGAGATCAGACTGATACAGCCTTGCCAGGCCTCCATGTCAATTTAAAACAGGAAGGGCGGCAGTGAGGAGATACCCCTCGTCCAAGGTAAGAAGCAGCGGCTGCGCTTTGCTGGAGCAGCTGTGAAGAGATACCACAGGCCTAAGGTAAGAGAAACCCAAGTAAGATTGTAGGTATTGCAAGAGGGCATCAGAGGGCAGACACACTGAAACCATACTCACAGAAAACTAGTCAATCTAATCACACTAGGACCACAGCCTTCTCTAACTCAATGAAACTAAGGCATGCCCGCGGGGCAACCCAAGATGGGCGGGTCATGGTGGAGAGGACTGACTAGTGGTTCACTGGAAAAGGGAATGACAAACCACTTCAGTATTCTTGCCTTGAGAACCCCATGAACAGCATGAAAAGGCAAAATGATAGGATACCAAAAGAGGAACTCCCCAGGTCAGTAGGTGCCCAATATGCTACTGGAGATCAGTGGAGAAATAACTCCAGAAAGAATGAAGGGATGGAGCCAAAACAAAAACAATACCCAGCTGTGGATGTGACTGGTGATAGAAGCAAGGTCCGATGCTGTAAAGAGCAATATTGCATAGGAACCTGGAATGTCAGGTCCATGAATCAAGGCAAATTGGAAGTGGTCAAACAAGAGATGGCAAGGGTGAACATCGACATTCTAGGAATCAGCAAACTAAAATGGACTGGAATGGGTGAATTTAACTCAGATGACCATTATATCTACTACTGTGGGCAGGAATCCCTCAGAAGAAATGGAGTAGCCATCATGGTCAACAAAAGAGTCCGAAATGCAGTACTTGGATGCCATCTCAAAAACGACAGAATGATCTCTGTTCGTTTCCAAGGCAAACCATTCAATATCATGGTAATCCAAGTCTATGCCCCAACCAGTAATGCTGAAAAGCTGAAATTGAACGGTTCTATGAAGACCTACAAGACCTTTTAGAACTAACATCCAAAAAAGATGTGGACTGGAATGCAAAAGTAGGAAGTCAAGAAACACCTGGAATAACAGGAAAATTTGGCTTGGAATGCAGAATGAAGCAGGGCAAAGACTAATAGAGTTTTGCCAAGAAAATGCACTGGTCATAGCAAACACCCTCTTCCAACAACACAAGAGAAGACTCTACACATGGACATCACCAGATGGTCAACACCAAAATCAGATTGATTATATTCTTTGCAGCCAAAGATGGAGAAGCTCTATACAGTCAACAAAAAAAAAAGACTAGGAGCTGACTGTGTCTCACATCATGAACTCCTTATTGCCAAATTCAGACTGAAATTGAAGAAAGTAGGGAAAACCACTCGACCATTCAGGTATGACCTAAATCAAATCCCTTATGATTATACAGTGGAAGTGAGAAATAGCTTTAAGGGCCTAGATCTGATAGACGGAGTGCCTGATGAACTATGGAATGAGGTTCGTGACATTGTACAGGAGACAGGGATCAAGACCATCCCCATGGAAAAGAAATGCAAAAAAGCAAAATGGCTCTCTGGGGAGGCCTTACAAATAGCTGTGAAAAGAAGAGGAGTGAAAAGCCAAGGAGAAAAGGGAAGATATAAGCATCTGAATGCAGAGTTCCAGAGAATAGGAGAAGAGATAAGAAAGCCTTCTTCAGCGATCAATGCAAAGAAATAGAGGAAAACAAGAGAATGAGAAAGACTAGAGATCTCTTCAAGAAAATTAGAGATACCAAGGGAATATTTCATGCAAAGATGGGCTCGAAAAAGGACAGAAATGGTATGGACCTAACAGAAGCAGAAGATATTAAGAAGAGGTGGCAAGAATACACAGAAGAACTGTACAAAAAAGATCTTCACGACCCAGATAATCATGATGGTGTGATCAGTAATCTACAGCCAGACATCCTGGAATGTGAAGTCAAGTGTGCATCACTTGAACAAAGCATCACTACGAACAAAGCTAGTGGAGGTGATGGAACTCCAGTTGAGCTATTTCAAATCCTGAAAGATGATGCTATGAAAGTGCTGCTGTCAATATGCCAGAAAATTTGGAAAACTCAGCAGTGGCCACAGGACTGGAAAAGGTCAGTTTTCATTCCAATCCCAAAGAAAGGCAATGCTCAAACTACCGCACAATTGCACTCATCTCACATGCTAGTAAAGGAATGCTCAAAATTCTCCAACCCAGGCTTCAGCAATACGTGAACTGTGAACTTCCTGATGTTCAACCTGGTTTTAGAAAAGGGAGACGAACCAGAGATCAAATTGCCAACATCTGCTGGATCATCGAAAAAGCAAGAGAGTTCCAGAAAAACATCTATTTCTGCTTTATTGACTATGCCAAAGCCTTTGACTGTGTGGATCAAAATAAACTGTGGAAAATTCTGAAAGAGATGGGAATACCAAACCACCTGACCTGCCTCTTCAGAAATCTGTATACAGGTCAGGAAGCAACAGTTAGAACTGGACATGGAACAACAGATTGTTTCCAAATAGGAAAAGGAGTACGTCAAGGCTGTATATTGTCACCCTGCTTATTTAACTTATATGCAGAGTACATCATGAGAAATGCTGGGCTGGAAGAAGCACAAGCTGGAATCAAGATTGCCAGGAGAAATATCAATAACCTCAGATATGCAGATGACACCACCCTTATGGCAGAAAGTGAAGAAGAACTAAAAAGCCTCTTGATGAAAGTGAAAGAGGAGAGTGGAAAAGTTGGCTTAAAGCTCAACATTCAGAAAACGAAGATCATGGCATCCGGTCCTATCACTTCATGGGAAATAGATGGGGAAACAGTGGAAACAGTGTCAGACTTTAATTTTGGGGGCTCCAAAGTCACTGCAGATGGTGACTGCAGCCATGAAATTAAAAGACGCTTACTCCTTGAAAGGAAAGTAATGACCAACCTAGATAGCATATTCTAAAGCAGAGACATTACTTTGCCGACTAAGGTCCATCTAGTCAAGGCTATGGTTTTTCCTGTGGTCATGTATGGATGTGAAAGTTGGACTGTGAAGAAATCTGAGCGCTGAAGAATTGATGTTTTTGAACTGTGGTTTTGGAAAAGACTCTTGAGAGTCCCTTGGACTTCAAGGAGATCCAACCAGTCCATTCTGAAGGAGATCAGCCCTGGGATTTCTTTGAAAGGAATGATGCAAAGCTGAAACTCCATTGCTTTGGCCACCTCATGCGAAGAGTTGACTCATTGGAAAGACTCTGATGCTGGAAGGAATTGTGGGCAGGAGAAGAAGGGGACGACAGAGGATGAGATGCCTGGATGGCATCACTGACTCGATGGACGTGAGTCTGAGTGAACTCCAGGAGTTGGTGATGGACAGAGAGGCCTGGCGTGCTGCAATTCATGGGGTCGCAAAGAGTCGGACACGACTGAGTGACTGAACTGAACTGAACTGAACACTGTTAATCACATCATTTCCATAAACAACTTGGCAAGGCCAAGGTCTCATTTATACAAATATGATCTTATCAAGCAAGCTATTCCCAGGACTCAAAAATTATCTTCATGGATCAAAAGGTCAGTGGTCACTCTGGAATGTGAAGGGCTTGAGGGACCTCAAGCTGATTGAGTTAACACTTTGCTGCAACTTATGAAAGATACTGGCAACTTATGAAAAATTTACCCTGAAGGCTTAACTATTTCAATTTGCTTTATAAGTTGTGGTCTTGTAAATTTCAAATCATTTTTTATCTAATTTTTAATTCCCTGTATTTGAATATAGTAAAGATTAACTGATTATTTTTTAAAAATTAGTATCATAAGAGTAAAAATACCTGTGATTAACCAAAGTTAGAACTCCAGATTTTTAAAAGTATTGATGAGGCTCGAGCAGTTATATAAAGGGAATCAGGAATTCTCTTGAGTTTTAGGTGGAATGAATCAACACTTGACTAATGTCTCTATAACAGATTATAAGGTAGAATGATGAAAGTGAAAGAGGAGAGTGAAAAAGTTGGCTTAAAGCTCAACATTCAGAAAACGAAGATCATGGCATCTGGTCCCATCACTTCATGGCAAATAGATGGGGAAACAGGGTCAGACTTTATTTTTGGGGGCTCCAAAATCACCACAGATGATGACTGCAGCCATGAAATTAAAAGATGCTTACTCCTTGGGAGGAAAATTATGACCAACCTAGATAGCATATTCAAAACCAGAGACATTACTTTTCCAACAAAGGTCCATCTAGTCAAGGCTATGGTTTCTCCAATAGTCATGTATGGATGTGAGAGTTGGACTGTGAAGAAAGCTGAGCACTGAAGAATTGATGCTTTTGAAATATGGTGTTGGAGAAGACTCTTGAGAATCCCTTGGACTGCAGGGTGATCCATCCAGTCCATTCTAAAGGAGATCAGTCCTGGGTGCTGTTTGGAAGGACTGATGCTAACGCTGAGACTCCAATACTCTAGCCACCTCGTGCGAAGAGGTGAATCATTGGAAAAGACTCTGATGCTGGGAGGGATTGGGGGCAGAAGGAGAAGGGGACGACAGAGGATGAGATGGCTGGATGGCATCACTGACTCGATGGACGTGAGTTTGAGTGAACTCCGGGAGTTGGTGATGGACAGGGAGGCCTGGCGTGCTGTGATTCATGGGGTTGCAAAGAGTCGGACACAACTGATCGACTGAACTGAACTGAACCGAACTGAAGGTAGGATGGGAAGGCTCAGAGGAAGGGAGATGCAAGAAGCTGAGGGGCTGGATGGTTAGGGAGGGGCTACAGTCCAGCCTTCTCCTCTGCTACTCCTTCTTACGCCCAAGAGCCCTTTGTGGCCAGACCAGAGCTCTATGTGGTGGGCGGAGTACTTTAGTCCCCAAGTCACATCCTGTGCTCAGTGGCCTGAGGGCAGCAGTGTGATGTAGACAATGGAGAATCCTCTCTTTTCTCTGAAAAGCACTTCTGATATTTGGCTGAACTCCAGTTTCACTGCCTGGGCAGTTATTACCTTAATCACCTTTCTGTGTGGAGTGGGGCTCTTTTTCCTGATTCTTCCCTACCTCAGGAATAATTCATCTTTACCACGTCCTAATGAGAGGGTAACAAGCAGCAAGGCCAGGGGTCTCCAAACGGAAGAAATAGCCTGCAAGTGTCAGACATTTTTATCTCTCTTAAGCAGCAAGATGTTTCTTTGCTAGCGATATTTTCTTCCTTCTCTATGGAAATATAAAAGGTGGGTTTTCTTAAAATACTGTGTTGCCATGACACCTGGTTTCACCTGAAGTTAGCTATTCTCAAACCTTGAGATAACCAGTGCATTTCTCTTATGGAAGTGTTTGTCTTAAGCTATGCCAATGTACTATACATTTACCCCAAACTCTGTCTTCAAGTCAGTTCCGCCTTTTGGCTCAGAACCTACTTGACAATACTCAGATACTGTTTCCCTAATCTATGTAAACAAAACTATTTGTATGGTGATCTGTCCTTCTACAAGACTCAAGTTAATCATTTTATGGCCCAGGATGAACCATTTGGTGCCAAGATTATCCCCCAATGCATCTTATGGGTGAGGGGCCTGGTGCCATTCTGAGTTTTAAGACATTCCTTTATTTCATTAACAGATTGCTAGTAACTATATAACATCCAGCTGAAGACTAGCAGGGGGGTACTCTTTCTGCCCCCTTCTGATGCCTATGTCAGAAGCTTTCTCCATCTCCTTTATACTTTAATAAAACTTTATTACACAAAGCTCTGAGCGATCAAGCCTCGTCTCTGGCCCCAAATTGAATTCTTCTCCTGAGGCCAAGAATCCTGGCTGGCTTTTCATTCAGCAACCACCTTTCATCTTGAGGCATCATCCGGGATCCTTCAGGACAAGGTAAGGAGGCTTGGAGCTCTAGTTCTTTGTTCTCTTAGCGAACACATTGTCTGCTGTGCTTTACTAAATCTACGGTGTGCTTGTGTGAATGAATGACATGCCCTGTGTGAGTGAAGCAAGTGAGGAGCCCTGCTCTGCGGTTCTACAGTGATCTCATCTGGCTTATGGCAGAAACCTGTCAGGGGTTTATACCAACCTGCCAATGCCAAGAGGCACCCAATGTCTCCTTTGGGAACCGACCAGTAATTGGCTAGGCATGTGGACCGAACTCTCCTTTCTCAGTCAAACTTTTTGGTCTCTTTAACCATTTCATAACTCCTTGGGAATTAGAAGTACTAATCTAATCTATCGGATCATAGACTTTCAAGGGACTTGTGATCTATGCTGTTATTGTGTACTGTTACTTAGGTCCCAAACTTGAATTGGTGGTCAGGAAAGCGCCAGCCTCACTAGGAATTGAAAGTTCGGAAGCTAGATGGAGCTCTAGCTCTAAGAACATCTCTGAGGTTAAAGGTGACTCAGATTGGGACCGGAATGGGTTTTTTTTCTCCTTTGGTAACGCTGGCTCTTAGTGGACCAGAGGAGGCTCTTATACTGGTGTGGTGATGCTTGGAAGGAACATCTCAGTTTTATGTTCGTATCGGTCTTATTGTGGTCTGGAATATACTCAGGGCCATGCAGAGGCACTCAGGTGACGAATGTTTCCTCCAGCAGTCTTAGCTTGGGAGGCATTCCGGAAGGTTACTCTGATTGCACCCCAGGTGGCATCAGAGGCAAGCAAGGTTAATGGTGAAGAGCTGGACGTCAGGTAGGGATGCTATCAGGTCTACCCCTGGTACATCCCCACCCTGTCTCAGTGGTAGAACCGGCAGGGACGAGTACGGTGCCTGCGTCGCTAAGGGACAGACTAAGTCTGACCAGGAAGGAAAAGCTTTTGGTGTAAAGTCTGTCTGCACCCCCTCCTTAGAGCAGTGAGGGATGCCTCCGGTAGAAAGATGGCGCTGGTTGCTTTTTTCCTCTCTTACAGATGGGAGCTAACAATTCCAGCCTCACTCCGTTGAACTGTATCCCGAAAAACTGGGATAGATTTGATCCCCAGGGCTTAAAGAAGACACACCTGGACTTCCTATGTGATACTGCATGGCCATGGTATCCAATGGAGGACGGCGAACGGTGGCTGGTTGGAGGGTCTCTTAAGTATAATACTGTTTTACAATTAGACCGGTTCTGTAAAGAACAAGGGAAATGGATAGCAGTAGCATATGTGTTGCCCTTTTTCTCTCTGTGAAATATGCCAGACTTATGTCCTAAGGGTATAGATTTTGGAGTGAAACCTTCAACTCCCTCCTGTCCTCCTACTTTGCCCCTGTAACTGGGGCTCCAAGCTGAGCAAACTGAAAGCCAGAGGAACCCCCCACCCCCAAGAAGGGTTGCCTTTGTCTCAGTGGAAACCCAAACTGAGATTCAAACTGCCTTGGTCTCAGTGGGAATATAAACTGAGATTCAAACTGCCCACATGGAGGTCCAAACAACTCCTGTCTCAGTACGACCTCAGACTACTCTGGTTTCAGCGGAAACTCAGACCATCGAAGTAAAAGATGAGATGGAGGACAGTAGACAAAGAGATAAAGAAAAACAGGTTGCTCCAGTCTATCCCTGGGATCATATGTGCAGAGCAGCCAGAGAGACTGAGGAACAGCCACACAAGCTGTTGCCTCTTCATGAAACACCCACCGGGAGAAATAATCAGTCTATGAGAATTAATAAGCCTTTTTCTTATCAAGAAATACAAAGAATCAAGGAGGATCTGGGAGACTATTTAGAGGACCCAGAAAAATATATTAGCGCTTTTAAGGTGTTACTCTGCTTTATGATGTTACTTGGAAGGATGTGATGTATATCTTGGGACAAACACTGACTCCCAACTCAAAGACTCTTGTTCTGGGGAAAGCGGTTGCTTATAGAGATGAATGGCTTGGTAATGAATCAGTAGGGAAGAGGGAGGATGAGATAGCGGCCCTCCCCACTGGGAATCAGGCGGTCCCAACTACAGAACCAGACTGGGACGACAACGCAGCTAAAGGAAGACGGGATCCGAGCCGTTTTGTCAGATGTATTCCTGAAGGACTCAGGCAGGCGCGTTCTATGCCTTTAAACTATGGCAAACTGGCAGACATAGAACAGGAGGAGAAGGAAGCTCCTGGTAAATTTCTAGATAGACTAAAAGAAGCCTTTCGCAGATTCACTGAGATTGATCCCAAAAGTGAAGAGGGAAAAGTTATCTAGATAGATTCCTCACTCAGTCGGCTCCAGATATCCACTGTAAGCTATTAAAATGGGCGTATGGACCAAATCAGTCTTTAGATATTCTGTTACAACTGGCTCAGACAGTCTGTTATGGTAGGGAATATGAGGAAAAGAAAGAAAGGCAGAAAAAGATAAAGAAAAAGGTGGAAGCCTTGGCAATGGCTATGAAAAACGTTCCTAAACAGCCTGAGAAAAATGCCCAGAGGGACCCAAGTGAAAAGGGATGGGCTTGCTATTACTGTGGAAAGGAGGGGCACCTCAAGCGGGATTGCCCTCAGGCATCTAAGCCGCCCCCGGCTCCACGTCTGGTCTGCAAAGGACCACACTGGAAGAGAGACTGCCCCTAGAGGCGTAGGTCTCCCGGGTCGGACTCTCAGGACAATCAGGACTGAAGGCGCCCGGGAGTCCCCACACAAGCTCCCGTCCTAATTACACCTGAGGAACCCCAGGTATTAATAATTGTGGGGGGCCAATCCGTTGATTTCCTTTTAGATACTGGGGCAACATACTGTGTGCTTACTGAAGCCCCTGGCCCACTTTCTTCCTGATCCGCCTCCATAATGGGACTGTCTGGACGAGCCAAAAGGTTTTATTTCAGTTATTCTTTATCTTGGAACTGGGATTCTGTGCTATTTTCACGTGAGTTTCTGATCGTGCCAGAATCTCCTCACCCCTTTTGGAGAGGGATGTACTGAACAAGGTCCATGCCTCTGCTTTCATACGTATGGAGCCCTCACTTTCTCTCCTTTCAGTTGAACAAATTGTAAATCCTAGAGAATGGGCTGATAAAAACTCTGTGGGTCGAACACAAAATGCTATTCCTGTAGTTGTCAAGCTCAAAGACCCACACGTATTTCCACATAAAAAATAGTATCCACTAAAACCTGAGGTTAAAAAAGGGTTAAAACCCATCGTTAAAAATTTAAAGGAGCAGGGACTATTAATTCCCTGTAACACTCCATACAACACTCCTATTTTAGATATAAAAAGTCAAATGTTAAATAGAGACTAGTTCAAGACTTACAAATAATAAATGAGGCTGCAGTTTCTTTACACCCCGTGGTGCCTAATCCTTATGTTGCAGGAAGGCAAACCCCTTCCAGGGCCCAAAACTGGGCTCTTGTCTAACACTTGGAAATGAATTGTCCGAGGAGACACACGTGCTGACAAAGCAAGAGATTTTATTGGGAAAGGGCACCCGGGTGGAGAGCAGTAGGGTAAGGGATCCCAGGAGAACTGCTCTGCCGCATGGGTCGCAGTCTCGGGTTTTATGGTGATGGGATTCGTTTGCGGGTGGTCTTTGGCCAATCATTCTAATTCGGAGTCTTTCCTAGTGGCGCACACATCGCTCAGCCAAGATGGATGCTAGCAAGAGGGATTCTGGGAAGTGGACAGACACGCGGTGTCTCCTTTTGACCTTTCCCGTTCCCTGGTGGCTCAGAGGTTAAAGCGTCTGCCTCCAGTGCAGGAGACCTGGGTTGGATCCCTGGGTCGGGAAGATCCCCTGGAGAAGGAAATGGCAACCCACTCCAGTATTCTTGCCTGGAGAATCCCATGGACTGCAGAGCCTGTTGGGCTATAGTCCACAGGGTCGCAAAGAGTCGGACACGACTGGCGACTTCACTTTCACTTTCCAGTTGGTGGTGGCTTATTAGTTCCGTATTCCTTATCAGGATCTCCTGTCATAAAACAACTCATGCAAATGGTTACTATGGTGCCTGGCCAGGGTGGGCGGTTTCAATCAGTGTGCTTCCCTTAACAACTCCCCCCTGAGAGACTTCATACTCACAACACTTCTTGGGAATTGGGACGGAGGTCTCTTTCTTCTGTAATTTCTTCCTGCTGTGCATGGGCGTAGGCCTGCCTAGCAGAGCAGAAGTCTCTCTCAACCAGATCTAAGTCAAGGTATTTTTTGGCCTGAAACCAGCATTCACCCTTATAATAATAGCAATTTAGTTTGAAACTGCTGGTCCCTCTCAGAGATGAAATAGACAGGGGCCAAACAGGAGAACTAACAGGATGGTCATCTCTGGCCCCCAGAAACAGATGGCAACATTTGGGGTGAGGGTTGCAGGGTCTGTGACCCTTTTTGATTGGTTGGTGGCGAGGCAACAGAGCTGAGCTCCAAGAATCTTGTCTTCAGTCTGAAGTTACCATCCTCCACCTGGGTGGGGGCTCCAGTTCTGTAGAAAAACTCAAAGACATTGTTATGCATATTTCTTTGAGTAGAAACCAGGACTCTGTCTTGATGCTGTACCAACCTTTACTTGTTTCTCCTGTTTCTGTATCCCCTCCCTTCCCTGATTAGCAATTGTTTGAATCCACCCTTTGGAACTCAGGGAAGGTCAAGGAGGCTGAATGAAGCCTACATCCTACAGACAAGAAATGGAGAACACAGAACAGATCTCTACTCCAGAGCCCTGCAGAGTTCAGTTTTAATTTAGGGAACTAGGCAGCTATGACTGTGATAACTTCCGTCAAAATGGAGTATAGGACTGCCTCAGCTTGGCGTATAGACACTGAATTGGAAGTATTTCTGAGTTCCAAGTTCTATATCTGAGTCTCGTATGATTAAAATCTCAGTCCTTTGGTCTGCCATTTTGATGTAACAGACCTAATTAGAAGTAGTTGGAGGAGGGATAACTGGAATTTAGTAGACAAAATAAATCTCATTTCTTTTTAGAAGAATAGGCCTGAAACCCAGTCTGGACCTGGCACTTCAGGGAGACTTGTATCCAGGTAGCCAGTTGCCTAGTTTTATAAAAAGTAAGGTTGCAGTTACTAGCTTCCAGCAGACATTGTTTTGAGAATGGTGGCATCCAAGCCTGACACGACTCAGAAAACTCAAGTGTTTAGCAATACAAGGTCTAATCTGAAAGTACACCCATAGAATCACCTAGATATTTCCCAGGATATCTGAACCATAGCTACTCTATTTTGACTTTTAATTTTCAACTTTTCCTTAACAGCCAAAGCAGATTTCACTGTTAATGACGTCAGTGTTTCTCTAGGTATGAGAAGATGCAAGAATTGGGACTCATAAAATCTTCTCCTGAAAAGATCTAACTATCTGAAGGCCTGTTCTGCCAGTTTTTCCCAGAGCACAGAGTGCCTCATTCCTGATTTTCACCCTGAACTCCTTTCAGGGGCGTTGAAAGTCAGCAGTTGCAGCAGCCATGATTTAATCTTTGTAGATGTAGATGGCAAGTGTCAGTCTTCAGTTGGCAGAGCCCCTTTTTGCTCATAAACTTGACCATGATTTTGAACAGGGCATTTCATGACCATTTTATCCCATGGTGCTGAGAATGTCCATTCTCAGGTTTGGCAAAGATTTTGTTGACAGGTCACTCAATGTGCTGTTACTGGACTAGGCCATAAAACAGTATCCAAAATTCTCTGGACCACCTGTCTTACTAGCCTCTTGGTCCGGGAAAATATTCCTTATTGTTGCTTCTTCCCATATCTAGAGTTACACTGTTACCATCATCGATCTCATAAGGGACTATATATTATTCTATTAGAGGCCTCACACACACATTTGACGGCATAAGAAACAGTAATTTTGTAAAACAGGTGAAATACAAATAACGTAGCCAGCAGTATTAGTAAAGTCACAAGTAAGACTTAAGTTAAGAGCTTCCATTAGATGTAGCCCAGTATATCTCAGGTCATCTGACTTAGTCTGCTTTGTAGAATCTTTATCTTCCAGGGAAATTATATATTGGCACCGTCTATAATGCACATAGCCCCATTTTCTAGTGTTACTAGACTGATTGTCCTTAGTATGATTTAATTGTTTCCAACATAGAGGAGACTTTAAACCTAAATTAGCATAGCCTGGTGTTATCTATTTAAAATCCATCCCATAATTGTGGGAGATTTTTTCCTCCTTTGCTGAAACTTTTCTTGTTGCTCTGATTGAGCTTGAGTAATAGAAAAAAGCTCAAATTTATGGCCAGAGTCAGAGCAGGCATTATTAATTGGCCCGGTGAGGGGATCCCATCTAGTAATATCACAGTAACCTGAATATGACTATAATTTTTTTTTAACGTAAATTTTCTCAGGGCTAACCAGTTAGAGTCTTGTAGTAGAGAAATTTAACAAGGTAACCCAGAACTAGACACAGGTAATTGGCCACAAACCCAACAATTGAATTGATTTCTAAAATTAGCATAGAATCAGGCCTATGATAGAAAAGCATTTGATTTATATACGCAAAGGTCTAAGAAGTCAAGAAAACATAAACGATCATACGAATCAGGTCCAGCATCTCGCGGAAGCTGTCTACCTCTGATGTCGTCGTCTTCTCATCCTGGTGTAGTGTAGTTTCTCCTGCTTGAGCATCATTTAAAGGTGAGATCAGGTAAGCTGTCTTCTCTATAGACCAATCCAGTGTAGGGGCCTTTGGAAGTGGGAATTAATCTAAGAATTAATTTTCCTTCAGTTTCATTGTGCATGAGCTAGTAAAAAGTACCTGGTAAAAAAGTCTTTCCATCCAGGTTGGAGACAGTCCTTTAAATTATGTCTTTTTCCAGTCCTGGTTGCAGGTCATGAGGTATCTGATCTTCATCCAAAGATAGATTACTGAGATAAGCTTCAGAAACAAACTTAGGGTGTTCTTTAAGAATTCAATTAAATTTTACATTAATATCACATAACAGCGAAGAACTATCCAAGTATGAGTCTTACTAGATGCAAACCTCCATTAACAAACTGGGATTTAACATTTTTTGAAATATCTTTTTCTTCCTTAGGTTACCCTCATTTTTATCAAATATAACCAAATTAAGGTTAGTTTGTTTGCAAAATAGGTCTGTTCTCACTAATTTTGGTCTGAAGATTTATATAACCACAATTGATTATAGACTTTTTATTTTGCTGAAACATTTATAGAGTCTCAGACTGAACTTTTAAAATAAAACGGGGCTGGGAAACTCACACCAAAGGCTTATCACAGATTTTGCCTAACAAATCTAGGTGAATTCTTCCCTTTTTAAGGTCTCAAAAATTTCTTGAGATTTTTGTACCCGTGAGATAACCTTCCTAACTTATTTGATAAACTTACTGGAAACCTAAGGATTTCCAATTTTTGGAGAGTCAGATAAAGAGAAAATATAATTGTTTTGTTTATAACATTTAATTTTACCAAAGTATTGTCATAATTAGTTTGAGAGGAAAGTTTTCCCTACTCCCTGAAAACCCGTAATTTTTCAGATAGAAACCATAAAAGTTATAAGCATATTTGCTGGTTCATTCAGTCCTTTTGTTAACTTTTGTGAAGTCATCAGGTTTTCCATTAGAATACCAGGACATATAATAATGTTAAGAACTCCATTTAATTTCTAGGATATCTGTATTAGTAATTTTACCATACATTATAACATGAGCAGATTTATTACTCATTTGATAATCTTTTTCATGTAATTTAATCAATCAAATAAACACAGTTTAATATCTCTCTTTGGGATGTTTCAGGGGCCCTCTGAAGCACCCTAAAGTTAGCTAGAGGTCAAAAGAACTTCAAAAGAATTCTATTTAGGAAGTTTTATCGAAAAGATCAATTAAAAAGGTTTAGAACATTTGGTCAGATTTAGTCAATGTCGAGGGGTGTATCATTTAGCTTGTTGATATGTCACAATATGCCTAAATATCAAGGGTCAAGGTCTAGTGAAAGTCAGCTCCACCATCTTGGACGTAGTTGACTCTAACCAGTTTTCTTATGGCTCTGTCATTTCTAACAAAATCCATTTATCTAACTAATTGTAATCCAATTTTAGAAAATCCTGATCATGCATAACTCTTTTTAGTGTTTTTTCATATCTTTTTCTTTTCTTTTTATTTTTTTTTTACTGAAAACACACTTCCTACTTTCCTTTAGGAACCAAGAACTAACTTTTATATTAGCATTTTATAGATTGGTGAGCATAAACACCAGTGATAATTTCTAAAACCCTCGCTTTCTTAGAACATTTTAGGATGACACCAAACATTATTCATTTATAGCCCCAAATCTCTTTAGTTTCTCTGTAAAAGGAAATTCGTGTTTAGTAGTAAATGTTTCAAAATCTTATTTTATTTGGAAATGACCTAACTATTCAATAGATTTCCAACACTTAGCACACTTGGCACAACCCTTAGAAATTTAAGTTATGCCAATCTGGAGAGACTATTTTAGACAGGTATTTCTAAAGAATAATTATTCTTAATAAAGTTTATATAAAAGATCATATCTCATTTACATTTTTAGAACTTTCTTCACTCGAGGTAATTTCCTTGTTGATAAACTTGTAACAGATATAATATTTAACTTATATTAAACCTAGGTACAATGAAAATATTCTACTTAATGTTAATTACTCTAAGACATGTCTATATTAGATAGGTCAACAAACAAACATTAATGTCAGGTATTTAATACTGAATATTTCCCAGTTCACATGAACCTGGAATTTATTGTTTAATATAGAATTATTTGATTTGTAAGTGCTTACCATTTTTTAAGCCTAATAAAAAGAGCTCATTTACGAATTAACCTCAAAAATATTACCCAGAGACAGACATACCAAGACATATTTAGACAGACACGGTGCAAGATCTAGCTTCATTTTCTAAGTTTAGTCATGAATTAGATATTACAATATAAATTTACTAGTTTATAAAAAAACAGTTGAAATAAATAAAATTTTTAAAGTCTTTTTCCCCTTTTCCCTCAGTCTCAAGAGTTAGAGATGGTCTAGATAAGTCTTCCAGAGAGCCCTGGTCTCAAGGGACAGGGAAAGAAAATCAAGTTCTAACAAGATGGCTGCTGGGCTAAAGCAAATGGTGGCCAGACAAAGCAAAACGGCCATCAAAAATCACAACACAGAACACAGAGTTAAAACACACACATATAAACCTGGCAGTCCTCATCAGACACTCCCTTAAATACAAGAATACAGTCTCTCAGAAAACCTCCTATAGAGACACAGAATTTCAGATCCAGGTACTAACATCAAAGATTTCAAAGGGAGGAAAGGAAGCCAGGTTGAAAGAAGAAGGGGAAGGAGGCGGGAGAGGGGGGCGAAAGGGATGGCCTTATAGGTGTCTCCTGCCACCTACAGATACCCAGGTGTTATGGAACTTTACCCTGGGCCTCCAGAGAAGGGAGGACTGGAACTCGGCCCTATCAGAAATCAGACCAGACCAGAACCAGAATTCAAGTTCTCTGCCAAGAGGCGGTGTGAAGCTGTGAAGCTCGCTCAGTTGTGTCCAACTCTTTGTGGCCCCATGGACTGTAGCCTACCATGCTCCTCCAGGCAAGAATACTGGAGTGGGTTGCCATTTCCTTCTCCAGGAGATCTTCCCAACCCAGGGATCGAACCTGGGTCTCCTGCATTGTAGCCAGACGTTTTACCATCTGAGCCACCAGGGAAGTTTTCAAGAGGAGGTAATCGGTCTCCAATCCTCAGCTCAGGCTGAGGCCCTTCGACCAGATTCCTGCATCCAAGACCGGGGAACTAGAAAAACAGGGAAGGATAAGAAGGGTTAAGGAGAGGAAAGAGAGAGGGAAGGAGAGAGAGGTCAATAAAATCTCTTGTTCCTTACCTGGTCGGGGCACTTTGTCCACGTCAGGAGGAGACCAGGGACAAAAGGGTCCCAGTTGCTGCCACTGGGTCTGGTCAGTTGGCAGGCAAGCTGGCCCCTGAGGACCCCGAGTGGTCAGGATGTCAGTCTCAGTGAAGAGGAGTCCCACCAGAGTCGCCATTTGTTGCAGGAAGGAGAACCCCTTCCAGGGCCCGAAACTGGGCTCTTGTCTAACACTTGGAAATGAATTGTCCGAGGAGACACATGTGCTGACAAAGCAAGAGATTTTATTGGGAAAGGGCACTCGGGTGGAGAGCAGTAGGGTAAGGGATCCCAGGAGAACTGCTCTGCCGTGTGGATCACAGTCTCGGGTTTTACGGTGATGAGATTAGTTTGTAGGTGGTCTTTGGCCAATCATTCTAATTCGGAGTCTTTCCTGGTGGCACATCGCTCAGCCAAGATGGATGCTAGCAAGAGGGGTTCTGGGAAGTGGACAGACACGCGGTGTCTCCTTTCGACCTTTCCCAAACTCTTCTGGTTGGTGGTGGCTTATTAGTTCCACATTCCTTATCAGGATCTCCTGTCATAAAACAACTCATGCAAATGGTTACTATGGTGCCTGGCCAGGGTGGGCGGTTTCAACACTTATACTCTATTGTCTGAAATTCCTGAATGAGCCAAATATTTCTCATTAATTGATTTGAAAGATGCCTTTTATTCAATGCCTTTGGCGGAGGAAAGTCAATTTCTATTTGCCTCTGAAGATCCTACGCAGCCAGCTTCTCAGTTAACCTGGACAGTTTTGCCCCAGGGATTTCATGACAGTCCTCACTTATTTGGACAAAGTTTGTCACGGGATCTACAAAACTTTAATAGATCTGAAGCGGTGGTGTTACAATATGTAGATGATATTTTGCTCTGTGCTGAGACAGAGGAAGCTTGTTCGTGAGCCTCAGAAGATTTCTTAAGCTTTCTGGCAGGCTGCGGTTACAAGGCATCAAGAGAAAAGGCTCAGCTTTGTCAACAATCTGTTAGATATCTGGATCTAATCATATCAGGACTAGGGCCATAGGCCCTAAGAGAATTAAACCTACACTAAATCATCCCCTACCTATGACTTTTAGACAATTGAGAGGATTTTTGGGAATCACAGGTTACTGTCGCATTCGGATTCTGGGTTATGGGGCACTTGCCCGGCCTTTATATAAACTTATAGAAACACAGCAGGCCCAAACTGACAAACTAGTTTGGTCTCCAGATACTCAAAAGGCTTTTATGGTTCTTCAGACTGCTCTCCTGCAAGCTCCAGCTCTGAGCTTGCCCACAGGGTCAGAATTTAATTTGTTTGTCACTGAAAGAAAAGGTATGGCCTTGGAAATTTTGACACAACCCCGAGGGCCTCACCAGCAACCTATTGCTTAACTAAGCAGAGAATTATATATAATTTCACGTGGATGACCCCTCTTAAGCCTAAGAGTAATTGGGGCAGCGGCTTTATTAGCACCTGAAGCTTTAAAAATAATTAATAGATGAAACCTTACTGTACTGACTTCTCATGATGTGGCTGGAATCTTAAATTCTAAGGTTAATATTTGGATGACAGACAGTAGGCTTCTTAAATATTGGTCATTGTTGTTAGAAGGACCAGTAACTAAGGTTAAAGTTTGTGGAAATTTAAATCCTGCCACTTTCCTTCCTGAGAAGGAAAATGAAACACCTGATCACAATTGTTCCCAATTCCTAACTTTAAACTATGCAGCTCGGGAAGACCTAATGGATACCCCATTAGACAATCCTGACATGACAATATTTACAGATGGCAGTTCTTTTGTTCAGGATGGAAAGCGTAAAGCAGGTTATGCTGTGGTGACTGCTGAACAGGTTTTGAAAGCAAAATCTCTCCCCCAGGGAACCAGTGCTCAGTTAGCGGAGCTTGTGGCTCTGATCCGAGCTCTAGAGTTAAGCAAAGGGCAGCGAGTAAATATCTACACTGATTCTAAGTATGCTTGATTTTAGATGCTCATGCTGCAATATGGAAAGTAAGACAGTTTAAAACAGCAACAGGAGAACCTATTAAGCATTTCAGAGAGATCGGGAGACTTTTAACTGCTACATATTTTCCTAAAGAAGCAGCCGTTTCGCATTGCAAAGGGCACAGCAGGGATGGGAGTAAAGTGGCCAAAGGTAATCAGCTGGCTGACTGTCAAGCCAGAAAAACTGCACTTTACCAAACCCCTTCACTACAGACGCCTTTGATCTGGACAGATCCTGTGGAACAGGAAAAACCACAATATACTGAGGAAGAATTAGAAAGATATAAGAAAAGAGGAGCCAAGATTACTGATAAAGGATGGTTACAGTCCGAGGATGGACGATTAATAATTCCTGAAAATGCTCAGTGGAAAATTCTTAAGGGTTTACATCAGAGTTTTCATTTGGGTACAGAGAGTACTTACCAAATGGCTTCTCGTTTGTTTGAAGGTAAAAATGTAATGAAAACTTTAAAGAACATTATCAAAAGGTGTGAGATTTGTCAGAAAAATAACCCAAAGACTGAAAAGCTAGCAAAATCTGGATTACAATGAAGTGGGAAGTATCCTGGAGAGGACTGGGAAATTGATTTTACTTATATGCCAAAAGCTAATGGATATTCTTGCTTACAAGTTTGGGTAGATACTTTTACTGGATGGATTGAGGCTTTTCCCTGTCGTAGTGAACAGGCTAAGGAGGTTATAATGATTTTAATCCATGAATTATCCCCAGGTTTGGGCTGCCACGGAGCCTTCAGAGTGACAATGGCTCGGCCTTTAAAGCTGCTGTAACCCAGGGAGTATCTAAAGCTCTAGGAATAGAATATCACTTACACTGTTCCTGGAGACCCCAATCCTCAGGAAAGGTTGAAAAAGCTAATGACATTATCAAAAGACACCTGCGCAAATTAACTCAAGCGATGCAGGACAATTGGATTAAAGTCCTACCCATAGCTTTAATGAGGGCTCAAACTGCCCCCCTCAAAAGGAGGGACTATCCCCCTTTGAATGTATTTATGAAAGGCCTTTCTTATTCAGACATTGTTATAGACCCTGAAGCATTGGAATTAACTAGTTATGTAACTCAGCTCTCAGCTTTTCAACAGGAGTTAACAGAACTCCAGGAGACGACTCCTGACCCAGCCTCTATTTGAGCCAGGAACCGAGGTCCTCATGAAAACACTGGGATTTGGGGGCCCAACTCTCGAGCCCCTCTGGGCAGGCCCTTGCCAGGTTATTCTTTCTTCTCCCACAGCTGTCAAAGTGCCAGGAATTGATTCATGGCTACATCACACTCGAGTTAAGAGGTGACACCCTGACCAGAACTAAGTGACTTCATTTAATATCTTTACTTTCTATGCTCTGACTTTGTACTTTTCAGATGAGCCTGATAACCTATGTGAGCTTACTTCTGCTGACTCCAAAAGTCCTGAGTCTGCCGATTGATCCTCAAGACAATGCCTTCCTGTTCTGGGCTCATTCCTACGCTGCACTGCACAGTCAGTCTAACTGCTGGGTCTGTGGAGCACTCCCCTCTTCATCAGTGGAAGGCTTCCCGTGGTCGACATCTCCACTTCAAGGAAAAGACTTTCTCCAAGTCTGTGAATACCTTCGACAACAATCATATGTGATGCCTTTTCTTCATCTGATGACATCTAACAACCCTCAGATGGACTGGTACAACACGTTACATTTTAACAATGGCCATAACGTGACTTTTAATTTTGATTTTAGTTTGTTTTAATGACCGTTTTGCCCTGCATCTGGAACTGTGTGGCTGGATTTGTTTCTAGCCGCACGAAAGCTTTTAAGTTCCAAATGGTTGCTCAAACTCCTGCTACTGCTACATCTTTCTCCAGCTACTATTTGGGGCCCCTGGATCAGATATTCTCAATATGAGGATTAGGAGAATATGCTGCCTCACGAGTTTAGGGACAACACCCCTTGTCAGCTCGGAAGCAGTTATGGAACAAGAACAACTCCCCTTTTCCATAGACAACATAATTCTCCTAAAAGAAAAGGGGGGGATGAGAGGGTAACAGGCAGGAAGGCCAGGGGTCTCCAAGTGGAAGAAATAGCCTGGAAGTGTCAGACATTTTTATCTCTCTTAAGCGGCAAGAGGAAACAAACTAGCGATATTTTTTTCCTTCTCTACGGAAATTTAAAAGGTTTCTTATTGTAAAGTAATCAGCCTCCAATTAAAATAAATAAATTTAAATTAAAAAAATACTGTGTTGCCATAATGACACCTGGTTTCACCTGAAGTTAACTATTCTCAAACCTTGAGATAATCAATGCATTTCTCTTATGGAAGTGTTTGTCTTAAGCTATGCTAATGTACTATACATTTACCCCAAACTCTGTCTTCAAGTCGGTTCGCCTCTTGGCTCAGAACCTTCTTGACAAACCAGTGTGTTATACTCAGATATTGTTTCCCTCATCTATTTAAATGAAATTATTTGTAGGGTAATCTGTCCTTCTACAAGGTTCATGTTAATCATTTCATGGCCCAGGTTGAACCGTTTGGTGCCAAGATTATCCCCAAATGCATCTTATGGGTGAGGGCCCTGGTGCCATTCTGAGTTTTAAGACATTCCTTTGGAGAAGGAAATGGCAATCCATTTCAGGACTATTGCCTGGAAAATCCCATGGACAGAGGGGCCTGGTAGGCTACAGTCCATGGGGTCACAAAGAGTCAGACATGACTGAGCAACTTCACTTTCTTTCACTTTCCCTTTCTTTCTTTCAGTAACAGACTGCTAGTGACTATATAACATCCAGCTGAAGACTAGCAGGGGGGTACTCTTTCTTCCCCCTTCTGATGCCTATGTCAGACGCTTTCTCCATCTCCTTTATACTTTAATAAAACTTTATTATACAAAGCTCTGAGTGATCAAGCCTCGTCTCTGGCCCCGGATTGAATTCTTCTCCTCCTGAGGACAAGAATCCCGGCCGGCTTTTCATTCAGCAACAACTTTTCACTAAGAAATATGGAAACATCAGGAAGGTAAGGAACTCTTGGTCCAGAGTCACCGAGACATATTTCTCTGCTCTTTTGTATTCTTATTTTCACTTTTCTGAGTCAACTAATAAGACCCTTGAGATAGAAAAGAACAGGACATGTATTCTCAAGAAAGAATAGATGAATATCCTCTAGGGACAAACAATGCTGAGCAGGGTACAGTGAACACTGCTGCTGCTGCTGCTGCTGCTGCTGCTGCTGCTGCTGCTAAGTCGCTTCAGTCATGTCTGACTCTGCGACCCTGTAGATGGCAGCCTACCAGGCTCCTTCATCCTTGGGATTCTCCAGGCAAGAACGCTGGAGTGGGGTGCCATTTCCTTCTCCAAAGCATGAAAGTGAAGTCGCTCAGTCGTGTCTGACTCTTCATGACTCAATGGACTGCAGCCTACCAGGCTCCTCCATCCATGCGAGTTTCCAGGCAAGAGTACTGGAGTGGGTTGCCATTGCCTTCTCCAAGTGAACACTAGGATTTCTATTTAAAGATCTCAACCCATGTATCCAGGTCGGCAGGTGACTCCAAGGCAAGTCCCAAACACAGTGACCAGAGGCCAATGACTGGATTCTGAGTTGAATCTCAGCCAGGGGACAGACTCCTGAGCACCAGTTCAGCAGCCGTGAACAGTGTCTCAGACAGGACTGATCTTCTGGCAGTGCTGAAGCCCTGAGAGCCTCAGAGCAGGGATTGGAGGGCTGGGGGCCTGGTATCAAGAAGCAGAGACCTACCTTATGAAGCTCAGATACACCCATAGGTCTGAGTATATGTGTGTTTCTTGAGCAGAGGAATAGTGACGAAAGAAGTCCAGAGTGAATCTCACATTGAAAATATTTCATTATGTTCTTCAAAGAAGGAAAACAAAACATTTTATCCCTTTTAAAAATGAGTGAAAGGAAAGAAAAATCACAAACTCTGTTAGTGAAATGTAGAAAGTCATATTATGTATGGACACTAGTGTCCTCGAGAGGGAAGACTGAGATTTGGGTCTTAAGTCCTCATTTTCTCTCAGCATCCAACAGAAAGAAGGGGAAGAAGCAGGAGCATCAGGAGAAATGTAGATTTGAAATTTGAAAGGTGAGTTCTGATGTCCATCCATGAGTGGCCCAAGTGTTAGTCCCCACCTCTCTGGCCATGAGAACCCAGTTCCACAGACTCTGAGGGGGTCTGTGGCATGACTTCTCCCTTGAGAAATGAACTCCAAGGGAGGCTTCTGGGAATGAGACCAGAACCCAGATTCTTCCCAGATTCCATATGTAGAATAAAACTGTCCAAAACGGCATGTGGGCTGCATTGGACCAATAGGGCCTGGATTTGGAGGTGAGCCCTCCAGTACACATAGGATACATGGCTTTACTTTGCTCAGATTCAACTGCAAAGAGATGCCTGCCCATTCCCTCCACAGGCAGGTTGTGAGGGCAGCAAGGTGTAATGGATATGGAAACACTTTGTAAATGATAAATGCTTTCAGAGCTTCACCATCACTGTCAGGGATCATGTGGCCTTGAACACTCATGCTTGGGCTCCAATCTCCCAATGGTGTCCCTTTAAAGAGACAGTGCACTCAACTTCCTGTAAGACCCCTAGGCTCCCATGTTCACCATCATGCCCCATCTGCTGATTTCCATCTTGAAGTGATTGCCTGGAAACACTGGAAGTGGTTCCAGACCTGACTTCACTAATGGAAAGGTAGAGAATCTTCCCCTTCTTTTCTAGGTGGTTCTTCCTCCTAGAGCCTATGGTGCGACCCCAGGAATACTGGCAGCCTGGGGCTGAGCTGAGAGGGGGAGTCCTGGGGGCAGGGTAAGGCCAACGTCCTGGGGTGAGCAACACCAGGAGCATTGTGAAGTCAGAACTGGGGCCGTGCAGGCTGTGGGGTGCGGGTGCCCACCCCTGCCTGGCCCACCCAGCCCTCCAGGCCTGGCAGCTCCTGGCTGCAGCTTGTTCCTCATGTCCCCTGCAGACACCTGGGGAGGTTCCCTGACAAGGGTGGCTTTCATTAGGTCTAATGTCAAGGTTCACCTGGTGAGGTTTGCAAATCAGCACCCGCTAGAGCCGATCAACCATGCAGGGAAGAGGCAGCTCCCACCATCTACCCAGCTCCTCTGACCAAGCAGCCCCTACCTTGGGATTCTACCATTTCTCCAGGCTCAGTGACCTCAGTTTCCATTCCTCCAGGCTCCTCCCTGAGTAGCTCTCCAACACCAGAGCCTTTTTTCCCCCTGGACAGCCTTTCAACCTGGCCACTTACACTTTCCCCTTCCTCACCAAGCCCCCCTTATGTGAGAGCCTGCCCTCCACCTCCAACACCCTCCTCTCCTCCACCACCATCAGGCTCCAAGTTGAGTCTCAATCAGAGTGACCATGGCACCCACACTGGGCACCATGTGACACAGGTCATCTCCACACTGCCCTTGGAGACAAGCCATCACGGCCTTGTCCTTTCAAGCAGTCCTGTATCAACCTGGCCTGGTGGCAGGAGACAACAAAACCGTGGAGCTTCTCCACCTTGACACACTTAGAGTTCCAGCAAGAATACCTTCCCCTCTACCCACCTGAGGCTTCATTTTGGGAGACCCCACAAACAGGTGTGTAGCCTCTCTTTTGTCAATGCGGATGCAAGAAGTTGCTGGAGATACTAATCACCAATAGAGTAGAACTGAAGATATGGAAAAAGAAAGAAAAAAGAGGACGAGGCAGGCTACCAGGTAACTTCACTGGGAAAGAGGATAAGCCACTCAGTGACAAGCAGGATACCTTGGGTCGCCAAAACTTCTGGAGCATAAAAAGCAAACGAGAACAGCTGCATGGTCCCAAGAAGCCCTGATATCCTGACACTTGAAGGGATCATCTACAGAGGACATGCAGCCAGCTCTTCTGGGGTCTCCTCTCTGTGCAGGGTGAGAGTCTGGTGGCTACTGTCACAGTACCTGGGCCCCCTCTTGAGTTATGCCCTGTTTTATTCAGTGAGCATTCTAAGGCTGAACCATTCCAAATTCAAGATAAATTAACTTCACAACTGTCATTGTTCCAGCCCTTGACTCATCTGAGGTTAAACCTCAAAACAAGACTCCAACCATGCCCCAGGTGCAACCATCATCTCTAGGTCACCTCTAGGGTCACATGGAGACATGCCTGCCCCCAACTCTTGGCTCCAACCATGCCTCACTTTCAGCCACCACGTCGGGCTCGCATGGAGACCCAGGCTCGACCCCAAACCTTGACTCCAGTCATGCAGTAGTCTCAACCACCATGTCAGACTCATATGGAGACCCAATACTGACCCCAAATTTGGACTTCAGCCATGGCCCAGTTTCAACCAGAACCTTGGGCTCGCATAGAGATACAGGCACAACCCTTACCCTGGTCTGCAACCTTGCTTCAGTGTCAATCACCACCTGAAGCTTCCATAGAATCCCAGGCCCAATACCTACCCTTTTCTACAACCATGCCCCAGTTTCAACCATCACCTTGGGCTCACAGGAATACCCACGTACAACCTCTACACTTGACAAAAAACATGGCCCAATGTCAACCACAACCACCTCGGCCTCTCATACAGACCCCAGCCCATCCCCTACCCTTGACTCTGACTATGTCCCCATGTCAACCACTATCACCTCAGGCTCACGTGGAGACCCAGGCCCAACCCCAACATTTGATTCCAACCTTACCTCACTGTCAGCCACCTCCTTAGGCCCACATGGAGATTCAGGCCCAATCCAAACCCTTTACTCCATACGTGTCAAGCATGACCTCAGGCACAGTTAGAGACCACTGTCCATCAATCACCCTCTCTCTGAGTCTGACCATCTTCTCAATACCAGATTGGGTCCTATGAAACATCTTCCCTACAGTCCCAAATAAGGCACATCTTTCATCTCAAATGCAACTGAAAACCTGGAATGTCACTTTTGAAAAAAGGAACTAGAAAGAGGATGAACTTTCCCTCTTTGGTTAAGAAACCTCAGCAAGTCTTTATCCAGGTCACTCTCAACCTTTCCCAGGAAAATAGGTCTTGCCAGGCACACAGCTCTGTCTCCATCCTTCCTGGGGAAAGGATCAGACCCGATATTTTGGAGGTACTGTGACATCAGTTTTCTTAAAGGTTGGTGCACCAACAGAGTGGCCTGCCCTGCAGAATGCAAGCATCTGAGAAAGTGATGCAGCCTCAGGATCAATCCCCAAGGCCTTGTCAGGTGCAGGGAGGGGCCCTCAAGGCCCTCCGCAGGTTAGGCAAAATCAGCTGGGACACAGAGAAGATGAGGTCCAAGTGCCCAGCACAAATCCCACCAGGGAGAGAGGGACACTATGATGTAGGGCAGAGTGTGAGGAGGATCCTCAAAGATCTGTACCTGATCTCAGCCAACTCTCTAGTGAACAATCCAAGAGTGAAACCTGAGTCAGAGAGTTGAGAGTAGGCAGGAAGCATCCAGAAGTCTCAGGAGTCTTTATAAGGAGGAAGGCACAGGAGATTCATGAGAGTGAGATCCCTGTTGAATGTCTATATTTCAAGATTTGCTGAAAACCTTCTTTTAGACACTCTTGGAGAGACACATGCTCCCATGGGGACAGAAAATCCACACTCCTCTCAGGATGGGGAAGCCCCCGTGAACACCTCCCATGAGTCTCTTGTCCTCAGTCCTGATATGCAACAGGAGCTGGAAACACATGTAGTAAGGTTGAGGGTGAGGCACAGGTGGGACCTGGGCTTCAAGGTCCTCAAGTTCATAGTTAGCTTGAAGCTGAAAAAGGCTCAAGTGTCCACCTTGAAGGCCACCTGTGAATCTGGGGACCCCTCAATAGCCCTATTAACCAAAGGTTTGGGAAAAGCTCCTCAGCCCCATGCAAGGAAGAAAATAGTAACAAGAGGGGCAAATCCCTCCCTGGAGAGGCCCCTCCCCACTCCCTCACAGGTGAGTGAGGAAGCCCAGGGGGCTCTGGGAGGACCCACAGCTGGTGACATCCATAAGCCCTCAGAGGCCCCTCTGACTGGACAGGAAAGCAAACCACCTTCTCATGCCGCAGCATACAGTTTAGTGACCAGAATTTGGCACAGTGAGTCTGTCGTGGGGGCTGACAAAGGCAGCTTGAAGCCCAGCTGTAGTCTAGCAATGGCCAGCAATGAGCCACAGGAGGAAGTTGGAGGATGAGCCTCCCCAGAATCTTACTCTATCATGAGATTAGTGGACCTTGATGAATGTTCCACATCTTCCAGGGGACAAGAGTCTGTGGAAGGAGACCCTGCTAGAAAAGATACTTTGGAACCTAGTGTGTGGGTCAAATGCCTACTCATTAATATGAATTTGAAGAGTCCACGATCTCCAACATCCAGTAGAAACCCGTCACTGAATACAAAGTCTCTTGCCTCAAATCCAGAAGATCTAAAATTTGAAGCACATTTTCATAAGCTTGAGCTTCAAGGTTCACAGACCAGCAGAATCAGAATCTAACCTGGGCCACCAGGCTGCTCCTTCAAGACTGGGCCACGGATACACTTCTCGAAGACTGTCACTCAGATATGTTCCTTGTAGCAAACATCTTCGCTTCTCAGGAATCTCTGTCTTGTTCCCAAACCTTGTCCAGAGGAGACACATTGACGTCCAATTCCCAGACGCTCTATGCTGTTACATCGTGCGGAGGGAGCAGGCAAGGGCAGAAGGTGGCCCTGAGATGGGAGCCCAAATATAAGAGCCAGAAGTGTGTCCCAATTGAAGCGTGAGAGACATATAGGAGTCCCAAAGTAGGGCAGCAACAAAAAGGTTTGGCAGAATGAATGGCTACCAGGTCAGAGGGATTAGTCGCTCTGGCCAGAAAAAGTAATCAGCAGAGTCCCTAAGAAGCAAGTTTCAACATTTAATGCTGAAGAAGAAACAGGTTCTTTCAGAAAGCTGCTTCAAAAAAGGACTGATCTCCTTCTGCAGTGGATTTCCCCCAGTAAATGCAAACAAAGGACTAGAAGAGCCACTCCAAAAAGGCAAACCTGAAACAGCCACAGCCCAGAGCCAAGAGGCAGTCAAAAGCACATCGACCACGGACAGCAAGGCTATTGAGCCTCCGACTCTCATGACAGCTGTTGGACAGATCCTAAAGGAGAAGATGGTGCTTCACTCTGGACCTCATGCCTTGGCGTTAAATTGGTATGAAACAGAACTCCGGGACCCATTGGGTCCACATTACTGCAACCAAAGAACACACGAGTGAGAAGAGATATAGCCCGTGATTACCCAGTTACCCCCATGGGCCATAGCTCTCTAAAAGAGAATAAGTGGGCTGGTCCCAGGGACAGTAAGTGGGCCTCCCACCCAGGGAGACAGGTTCCCTTCCAGGCAGAGCCTGCCAGCATGGCTTGAGTAACAAGTGTCCCAGGCTGTCCCCTCCACTAGTGGTCCAAGGCATTGTCTTTTTCAGAAATATACCTCTTTTGTTCAATCAGAACATGCTTTTCCCAGCATCCCTGGTAGCAAAACTCTTCTCCAAGGGAAAAATGCTTATCTTGCAGAGACCCGTTTTCCCCCCTCATATTAGTGCATCCTCTGTGTGCTAATAGCTTCCTGTCACCACACTTTTTTTTTCTTTTTTTGGCTCCTGAAATGTTTTTTATTATGAGATCTGGTACCCTCTGTCTGTGCCCTGCTGGGAGAAAGGCAATGGATAATGGCCCACTCTTTCCAGGTGCCTGCTTTGGCTTCCAGGTGGGATGGGGCCATGGAGGGAGGTTGACCCCAAAGTGGAGACTCATCTTCACTCCAGTTCCTTCACTGCAACTTCTGTTTCCATCATCTCAGCATTACAGAAACAATCAATAGCATTTAAAACATATCAAGGTGAACTAAACCTAAAGACCTCCCCCTTTTCAGGATCTGGCTCTGTCTTCTCCTGCTCTCTACCTGGAAATTGTGGGGCTGTAGGGGAGGGGTGTTCAGAGGCTGAAATTCCCCTCGGGCTCAGAAAGTGTCAGAGACAAACTCACATGTTAGAATAAGGAGGGACATTTGGGGGCAGTGCTGGCCCCTAGAGGTAGGAGAAACCTTGTCCTCATGTCATGGCGGGATAGATGAAGCTGCCCTGGAAGCCCCTCCTCTCCCAGAAGGAGCTGGAATGAGACGCACCAGGCCTGTCACCCTACCTCTGTCTTTCTCATGCTCTGGAGCAGAGGCAAGGATGAGGACCCCACACTCCCAGTCTGAGAGTGTGCAGTGGGGAACATGGAGGCCCCCCAGGGCCAGTCCACCCCTGTCCTAGAGGAGAGGACAGCCGTGCTCAGAGCACCCACGTCCCCTGGATAAATGAGCAGGGTTCTTGGCTGTGTGTGCCATCACCTCATGGTCTGAGGGCAGGATGCTGTGCCCCTAGGGTGGGATGCAGGGAAGAAGGCGGGGCAGAGGTGTCCATAGACGGTGCAGTGACCAAAAGCCCGTGGTGTCCAACCACCATCTACAGGCCCAGAGGAAAGAGGTTAGGGGCCCAGTGGCTCCGGTGGCCCCACCCCAGAGTCTCCCCTCTACTTCAGCTCCCAGAGCCCAGACAGAGGGAGAATACCTGCAGCTCCTCCACAGAAGGCCAGGCTGCCAGAGGCAACAGAACCTCCGAGAAGGGAAGCTGCACGTCTCCACAATGTAAATAATCAGATTTCACAGGACGGGGAGCCCAGGACAGACTCGTGGTATGTGATTTCGATCTACACATGTGGCCCAAGGAGGCTCCCAAGGGACAGGGACTGTGCAGGGGTCATAGTAAATCTCACCTGCTCTCAGCCTCACTCATCCCAGAGCCCGGAGAGGGAAGAGACCAGCAGACAGGATGTGTCACCGAGCAGAGAATGAGGGTGCCGTCAGCTTTCCTCCCCAGGGCCCACCCACACAGGAAAGTGGGGAGACGAGCAATCCCCTAGAACAATTTGGGGCTCTATGTCACAGTCACTGTCATGGCGGAGAGACCTGCTCCTGGAGGGGGTCCCCGATCCAGGAACCAGCAGGAACGGCCCCGCCTCCATGCCTGTCAGGACCCCCACCTGTGGGACCAGGCCCGGGGCTGTGGGTGCAGAGGACACGGGCCTGCTTGTGCTGTGTTTTCTCCCTGGGGCGTCCTGCCTCTGCACCGCATCCTCCATGGTGGGCATGGAGGCTCAGCCAGGGTCTGAGGGAAGGGGTGTGTCCTAGGTCATCGAGTGCCCCCCAGAGTTCACAGAGGGGAGCGCAGAGCACGGCTCCTGAGCCCGCCTCATGCCAGGTCCTCTCAGAGGCGCCAAAAGGTGAGTGCTGAGTCGGGGGGGCTGGAACTAAGGAGCCTGTCTGGAGCAATGACGCAGAGGGACACTGACAGAACAGCAAGGAACCAGATGTGGAGAGGCCCTTGCCCTTCTCCTGCCGTGAGGTGCAGAAAGGACAGCAATGGAGGGTCCCCCTCAAAGAGTGGGTCAGACCCACACTGACCCCAGAGAGGGACCTCCCACATCCCCACACTGATCCAGCACAGGGCCCCCCAAAACCCCACACAGAGACCTAGACAGACCCACACTGACCCCAGAGAGGGACCTCTGACAGACCCACAGTGTCCCCAAACAGAAACCTCCCACACAGCCGCACTGACCTTTCACAGGGCCCTCCCAGAGCCCCACGCTCACCCCAGACAGGGACCTCCCACTGCCCCACAGCGACCCTGCACAGGAACCCTTGCACAGACCCACACTGAGCTCACACAGAGACCGCCAACAGACCCACACCAACCCCACACAGGGTCTCCACTAACCTTACTCGGGAATCTCCCACAAATCCACACTGACCCCACACAAAGCCCTCTGACAGACACACATTTACCCACACTAATGACACACAGGACCCCCTCACAAACCCACACGGAGTAATCTCACCCAGAGTCCTTTCAGATCATCATACCAAGACCCCCACATAGACCTCACAGGCGTTCTTTAGAATCAGAGTGTACACCCTTTGATAGTTTCTTCATGGTGGATCTGATATCACTTAACAAACCATGTGCACTGCTGTTTGGAATGTAAATTGGTACAACCGATATTTAAAATAGTACGGAGATTCTTCAAAAAAATAAAATTAGAATACCATGTGATCCAGGAATATCACTTCTGGTCATAGAGCAAAAATTTTAAAAGACAGCAATAATTTCAGGTTATCTTTTCTGATCACAACAGGATGAACCAAGAAATCCCATAAGAGTAAGAAAACAGGAAAATTGACAAATATGCGGAAAGTAAACAGTACATTCTTTTCCCCCCTTCTCGTTTTATTGGAGTATAATTGACATTGACCACTGCCTAATTTTAAGACATATAGCATGATTATTTGGCTTACATACATCATGAAATGATTACCACAAAAAAGTTAGTGAACATCATCTCATATGGATAAAAATCAAAAAAAAGAAAAGAAAAATGTTTCTGTTGTGATGAAAACTCTTAGGATTTATTTTCTTAACAATCATATATAAAATACATGAATTTCAATTATATTTATAATACTATATAACATTTTTTAAAAAAACATTGAGTCAAAGACAAAATCAAAGGGAAAATGAAAAAGTACATTGAGACAAACAAAAATGGAACACAACACACCAAGACTTATGGGATGAAACAAAAGCAGTACTACAAGAGATATTCCTAGTGGTAAATGCATACATTAAAAGGTGAGAAAAACTTCAAACAATTTAATTTTATGCTTCAAGGAACTATAGAAAATGAAAACTCTAATCTCACATTTAGCAGAAGGAATTAGAGAATAGAAAAACAATAGAAATTTTTAAAAGTGGTGTTTTTTTTAAATCATAAATCTGACTAACTGTTAGCAAGATTAACTAAAATAAAAGAGTGAAGACAAATCAATGAAATCAGAAATGAAAGAGGAGGCAATACAAATGATGTCTCAGAAATAAAAGAATCATTCAGTTCAGTTCAGTCGCTCAGTCGTGTCTGACTCTTTGTGACCCCATGAATCTCAGCACGCCAGTCCTCCCTGTCCATCACCATCTCCCGGAGTTCACTTAGACTCACGTCCATCGAGTCCGTGATGCCATCCAGCCATCTCATCCTCTGTCGTCCCCTTCTTCTCCTGCCCCCAATCCCTCCCAGCATCAGAGTCTTTTCTAATGAGTCAACTCTTCGCATGAGGTGGCCAAAGTACTGGAGTTTCAGCTTTAGCATCATTCCCTCCAAAGAAATCCCAGGGTTGATCTCCTTCAGAATGGACTGGTTGGATCTCCTTGCAGTTCAAGGGACTCTCAAGAGTCTTCTCCAACACCACAGTTCAAAAGCATCAATTCTTCGCCTCTCAGCCTTCTTCACAGTCCAACTCTCACATCCATACATGACCACAGGAAAAACCATAGCCTTGACTAGATGGACCTTTGTTGGCAAAGTAATGTGTCTGCTTTTCAATACACTATCTAGGTTGGTCATAACTTTTCTTCCAAGGAGTAAGCATCTTTTAATTTCATGGCTACAGTCACCATCTGCAGTGATTTTGGAGTCCCCAAAAATAAAGTCTGACACTCCGCTGTTTCCCCATCTATTTCCCATGAAGTGATGGAACCAGATGCCATGATCTTCGTTTTCTGAATGTTTAGCTTTAAGCCGACTTTTTCACTCTCTTCTTTCACTTTCATCAAGAGGCTTTTTAGTTCCTCTTCTATAAACAATTATGTCAACAAATTAGATAACCTAGAAGAAACAGATAAATTCCTAGAAACATACAACCTATCAGCACTGAATCAAGACAAAACAGAAAGTTTGAACAGACCAATAACAAATGAGATTGAATCAATCTTATAAAAATATAGAAAATCTAAGACCATATGGCTTCACTGGTGAATCTTACCAAGTATTTAAGGAATTAATACCAATCCTTTTCAATCTCAACCAAATAAACTGGAGAGGAGGGAAGACTTTCAAATTAAGTTTACAAGGCCAGCATTACCTTGATACGAAAAGCAGACAAAGACATTACAAGAAGATTATAGGTCAATATCTGGAATAAGCACAGATTCAACAATCCTCCACAAAATATTAGCAAAGCTAATTCAAGAATAATTTAAAAGGTCGTACCCCATGATTAAGTGCGATTTATTCATGGGATGCAAGGATGGTTCAAAATACACAAATCAATCAACACAATACACTACATTAACAAAATGAAGGGGAAAAACTCATATGATCATGTCAATAGACGCAGAAAAGGATCTGACACAATTCAACATTCTTTCATGAAAAACTCTCAGTTAATTGGGTATAGAAGGATTGTACTTCAACACAATAATGGCATATATGAAAAAACCATAGCAAACATATTACTCAACAGTGAAAAACTGAAAGCTTTTGCTCTAACATCAGCAAGAAGGCAAAAATGCCCACACCCACCACTTTTATTCAACATAGCACTGAAAGTCCTAGCCAGAGGACTTAGGCAAGATGAAGAAATTAAATGCATTAAAATCAGAAAGGAAGAAGTAAAATTACCTTCATTTGCAGATGACATGATCATATATGTAAAAAATCCTAAAGTTTCCAAAACAACAGTGGCAACAGCAACGGAAACCATTAGAACTCATAAACGAACTTAGCAAAGCTGCAGGACATAAAATCAGCGTATAGAGTCATTATGTAAAAGCAATGAACAACCCAAAAAAGATATCAAGAAAGAAACACCATGCTCAGTCAATATAAAGAGTAAAATGCTGTGCCGTGCTGTGTTGTGCCTAGTTTGTCAGTCATGTCAGAGTCTTTGTGACCCCATGGACTATAGCCTGGCAGGCTCTTCTCTCCATAGGGATTCTCCAGGCAAGAATGCTGGAGATACGCTATACTATCTCTCCAGAACACACACTCCTCACCTCTCTCCCAACATATAAATAGAAAGACACTATATATGTATATCTATCTTCATCATGAATATACAAATATATTACCTACTACAACACACATGTATAAACACCCTAGCAGTCTCCAAAGAAATACACTTGAATACTCCTAACACTCCACACATTATGAGTACTTTCGTAATTCATGCATCTGATGATGGACACATACAAATCAGTAAACACCAGAAAGATACATAGAAATATCTCCAGGAAACCATTTATGAAATAATTTCCATATACCAAATGATCCCTGGCTAGTAGGAGCTGGCTCATACATCTGCATATACTAGCAAATAACTGTATCACATATTTCTAATACACTTAAATGAAATTTACTAAATTCCCTGTATAAACCTGGAACCTCACCTTCTCATCAGATACACACATACTTACTTCTCAAACTATATAAGCCTAGGAGGCCCCTACTGAAAAACAGAAATACATAGCACTAGCAAATATTTCTCCAAATGGCCGTGCTTCTTGAATACACATATAAATTCATTATACACACAACTCTCCCTAAGCCCCAAATATAATCACAATTACCCACTACACTACAAATATGCAACCATATAATTATATATACTCTTTGTTTCAAACACACTACCCACACTACCTGTATATGCTTGCACCCCACATTCCCAAATTCTCACATAGAATTAATTTTTCCATCTTGCAGAATATAGAATCATCTAAACACTATTATAAACAACATCTACCAGCCCTATAAAATAGCCACAGACTTTCCCCCTACATAGCAAAATACACATAGACAGCTCCTGAAAATCCACACACACAAAAACCACAGACACATAGAACAAGCACGAGACACAAATGATCATTTGACATTCCTCAATTACACAAAACAGACTGTACACCCAAACTAATACACACCAGTACTTTTCCCAACATTGCCCTTACACATATTTAAAATCTACCATTAAACACATACAAATCCCCAAATTCATGGGTGAAAAAAGGGCATGTAAAAATAGTTCTCAAACACCAAATTACAAACACCTAATCACTAACTCCTTGATGCCTGTGTTACAAGCTCAACACCCTCCAAAATACAACACTCACCATTATACGCTCTCACAAAAATAGAGGCATGAATTCAAACACAAATAGCCACAGATAAAACCAACCCACACACTGGACTATCATACCAACCAATGAAATAGGTACAAACCCCATCAAAGCTTGCCAGTCAATCATGATTTGACATCAGACCACAAATCAATGTCTGTTACTACATTCGGCAAAGTTCCTCTCATCAGGGACAAGAGCAGTTTGAACACATGCGTTGACTGATGTTTTCACCTGAAAAAGGAAGTCACGTGTGAAACTATGAGAATGTACTTTAGATCTTCACTCACTTTCACTGATTTTCCAATGACTTGTGCTACCTCTTTCTCACGTTCCTTCTTTTCATATTCAAAAGGAGACTCATTAGGGGAGTCTCCCTACACCGACAAGGGCACAAGTAACCCCCAGGGTGAAAGGGAACACCTGAGCGTTGAAGAATCTGTATCTCCCTTACCTCAAATACCTCAAAGTTCCTGTAATTGATTCTAGAGGCTGCCATGAGGGCCCACCCCCGCCCAAGCCAGGTTAGCTGTTGGGGCTCCGCCCTCTTATTGCAGCGAGAGCTACTGTCTTCCCGAGGGGACAGCCTAAACAGACACTGGGAGCAGCTGTTGGATAACGGCCGTCTGCCTGCCCACAGTGGGTGTGTGCATGTGTGCAGACCCGCGGCACACAGGCAACTGTCCCATGAGACTGCTGCAGGAGAGGGGAGAAGTGGAGGGTCCGGGCACGGTGGGGAGGTTCTGTATCCGTGGATTCTCACCGGGAACCTTCGTAGCGCTCTTTTCTTGAAACTAGCTCTTGTGAGATGCACACTGGTGACTTCTACATTGCACACGTGAAATCCATGCATTTAGGTAGAAGAGTTTTGGAGAACTCCACCCTAAGCACAATATCCTTAAACTGGGAAAGTGTTTTCATGCCTTTTCTTGGACTGCAGTTCCTTGGTTCTTATTTATGTTTGTCAAAAAACAGTAGGTCCTTTTCCCTGCGAGGCGAAAAGTTTTCACTAAAGAACAATCCTAACAAAGAATTTCAGACCTGGGAAACACTTTGAGATACTGTCTACTGACTCCATTCCTACACTATCCAAATGCATTCCGTTTACTAGAATATTTTTTCTTACTGTATTTATTTACTACATGGAGGTACTTCAATAAATGTTGATTCTCAGATGTTTCCTTGCAGGTTTTTGTTATCAATAACTTTGATCAGGACTTGAAAATGTGGGTCAGTTTCAGTTGAGATAGCAGTAGCATGGGAATAATTTTATGCTCCCTTTCATTTTTATTATATATTTGAGAATTTTAGCTGTCAAATCTAAAAAAAATACAAATAGTAGCAGAATCAGTTTATTGACTTGGGCTGGTAATACTTTTGAAGAAGTTTCGATCATCAGATTCTTTTAGTGATCAATTGCAAGATTAGTACCATTTTTGCTTCACAGGATACCTCTTAAAACCCCTGGTATTTAACAATACTGAGAGCCTCCAAGCAGACAGATTGCAAACTCTACAAGACATAAGCATGGGATCCCACTGTACTTCTAATGTTCCACACTTCAGTAGAATATGATCGGTCATCTGAGGTCTGTGCTCCATATCCAGAGATTTTTTTTTTTCTCAGCAAACATTACCTGCCCCCACCTTTCTGCATGAATAGTCAGAGATCATGGTAAAAGGATTTCTAGTTACTCCCTTCTGTTGCCTGTCTCCCCAAATTACCTTTGGACTGATTTAATTATATCTGCCTCTGTGGTCTAAGGTTTTGACAGAGTACAAGATGATGGTAGACATGAGATGGGTTAATTTTTTTCACAATTCAGTTTGTATGTCAGTGGCCCTGGTAAGGGCTCATTCAAACTCTACTCAGAGCCGTGAATGAGACTCTTTTAACAACTGATTGACAGGACAAGGGGAAGAATCAACGAGAACGTCTGCCTTTCTGGAGTGCCAGGATACAATATATTACATCCCCATTCCTCTAGTTTGAAGTTACTGGTTAAGAATAATATCATATTTTCCCATGAGAAAAGCTCAAATAGTGAGAAATGTCTTCAAGTTGTTAATTTCTTCAACCCTTAATTTTTTTAAAATTAAGTTTACTGTGATTTTCTTTAAATTTATCTCACCTCGTCTTCTCAACTAAGGTCAAGGGAGAGTACACAGAGTAGTTAATCCAGAGAACAAAAAATAAAAGTTAGGTGCATATAAGAAGATATTTTTGCACTGAAGAGTACTAAAGGCCTGGGAAATATCTAGATGGACAAATCATTTCCTTCAAGTGACTGGTAAAACCCAGTGAAAGTATCCAATATATATATCATTGAAATCTTTCAGATTTAGAGTTGGGAAAAACGTTAGAAATTGTGAGGATATTGGGCAAGAGTTAAGCACAAATTTCCTACACAGTTGTAACAAAGAAGAGGAAAGAAACCGGAGTTCTGGATTCCCAATTCTCTTTCTTTTTCAATATGATTTAAATGCAAAATTTTAAATTTTGAAACTTTTATAAGAAAAGTAGGAGAAAATCTTTGGGTCCTAGGGCTTGGTGAAGAGTTTTTATACATGAGAGCAAAAACATTACTCATAAAAGAAGATAAAATTGGATTTTACTAAAATTCAGTATTTTTCTACATGAAATACTCTGTTAAGGATGAGAAGAAGCTATGAGTTTAGAGAAATTATTTGTAAGTCACACATCTGAGAAAAGTCTTGTGTCTAGAGTGTAGAAAAAATGATTAAAACTCAGTAAAAAGAAGAACAATTCAATTAGAAAATGGGGAAAAGATATGAAGAGACATTTCACCAAAGAGGACATGTGTTTGGCAAGTGAGTCATGAATAGATGTTCAAAACTCCTGGTCATTAATGAAACTCAAATTAGGAACACAGTGAGAATAATCACATGTTGATTTAGAACAGCTAAAATGAAAATTAACTTGTTAGTTGAGTATGTCATGAAATTGGATTTCTCATAGTGTTACTAAAGGAAATGTAAAATCATAAAGTCACTCTGGAAAGCAGCTTGTCTGTTTCTTAAAAAAAAAAAAAAAAAACTAAATATATACTTACCATGTGCTCCAGCAATTGTATTTCTGGCTATTTATTCCAGGAAAATGAACACAGGGTAACAGGCATCTGGGTACAGTCTGCAGGAGTACAAAGAACAAAGATATTCAAGTTCTGTAAGAAACATCGAGATTTGAATTCCTGTTCCCACTAATCTACCTGTGTCATGTCTGAAAAACTACTTAACCCTGCTAGGCTTCCATTCATCTTTAAAAAGCAGTTAAACCAAGATAATGCTGAGCACTGAGTCAGTTTCAGGCAATGGGGAACTGCCTGGGCTGGAGTTGACCTTTGGTCCATCTGTTATGCGGATGAGGTATGTGTTGGGATCCCCTGGTTAGAGGTCTAAGGACAACCAGGAGGAAGAGAGAACCACCTAACTCCAGAAATGAGGTGTATGAAGGCCAGGCTCCAGGGCACAGACAGCTTGGGGCTGCTGGGGTTGGGAGGAAAATAATAACTTGGGAGCAGTGGAGTGGCTACTAGTGCAGCTGAACTGCCTGAGCTCCCCTGATCTTCTGGAGAATGTGTGTGGACCACATGGTGTGGTCGTAGCTCACTGACTCCAGGGCCCTGAGCAGTCTTGCCTGAGGATCCATAACTGAGTCCGCCACCAAGAGAGGGAATGCTAGTCTTCCCCCTTCCAGAGACTGCTGGGCTCTTAAGGGTTGATGCTGGTGGTGGACACACAGCTAAGCATGGTGGTCCCTCAGGGGTAGAACTCCAGCCAGAGGCAGGGACTGTGGAAATACGTGGACGCTGGGAAGACACTTTCTTGAGGCCTTCCAAGCTCATCTAGGGGAGGGAGTTCCTGCGCAAGTTCCTGGCTCCAGCCAGTGGGATCCATGTGAGAGTCCCTGTGAGTCCATTTGTGCTCATCTGCCAGTGAGAGTCCAGGATATGTGGGCAACGCCAGGACTGGAAAGAATTTGGCCTGAACCTTTTGAATAGCATCTAGTCCATATTGGATATGTGCTAAAGGGGAACTTTACCAGATTATCAGGGATTCTGAAGACTGGGGCAAGTGCATTGTGAGGCTTCCTGGGATCCTACTGGCTACACAGACTCTGTGACAGGCAGACTAGCAGGAAGGATGATGAGAGCATTGCTTCAAGGCTTATAGGCAGGGTCACTGAGTCCTGAGTCCCGCTAGGCAGAAAGGAGACACTAGGCTTCTACTGCTGAAGGTGTGTGGAGACCTTGGGACAGGCTGACCTGGGCCCCTGGCCAGAAGGGAGCTATCATGTGGGGCTGAGGGCCAGGAAGGTTCCTGTTGTCTAAGCCACATTGCTTGTGATATTTGTTATGGCAGCTGGAGCTGACTGATGTACTTCCTCCAAAGTCTGTGCACTCCCACAGCAGGAGTGGTGCATGCAAGCGGAGACGTCCTTCTCTCCCCCCTGCTGGACTCCAGTGTCCTCACCCCTGCCCTCCCCCTGCTCTAATGCTCCTGCGAGCTGCTGTTTCCTTGTCCAGGGAGTCAGATGACAAACCTCAAGTGAAGGGGTGAGTGCTGAGGATCAGGAGGAGCAATAGGGCCCAAAGACAGGATCAGGATGAGTCTTTCATTTGTTTTTATTTGGTTTTTCAAGCTTGGTTTGTGGGGGTCACAGCTGGTGGACAGGAAAGCCAAGAAGGGACCACTGAGAGCGGACGGGGTTGAGGGAGGGGAGGTGGGAAGGTTCTAGTGAGGAGGCTGTTGTGGAAACTGGGTCTGTGGAGGACAGCAGATGTGGGCTCAGGGAGGGGTGTGTCTCTGGATCTCGTCGGTCCAGTTGGTGACATTGGTGAAGATGCTAGGGTAGATGGGGTGTTAGCAGTAAAGGCCCCAGCTGGCTAGCCTCTTCAAAATCCAGAACTAGTGAAGTCACAGACCAGGGGCCCCCCAGAATCACTCTAGGAAAGAAATGGGAGTTCAGGTGGGTTACTGAGCCAGGTCTGAGGAGACCAGGTAGCAAAGTGGGGCTTATGAGCCTCCGCCCTCCAGCCTCACTTGGGTAGACCGCTGTGAAATTCCAGACACCAGCATCCCACTCAGACCAGTCTGATTAAGTCATGCAGGTCAGCACTGGAATCATGCTTCAGGAAGTTCCTGATTGACCCTCAGAATAATCACAAATGTAAATCCATCAGTATGGAGGCTGTGCCCAGGAAGGGCATGGTGGTCCAGCAGAAAGCACTCTCCAAGGCCAAGAAGGGGCAGCTGCAGGATTTGAACCCAAGAGAGCTGGTCTGTGAGTGGAGACTGGCCAGCTGAAGCTGTTGCAGACCTGGCTTTTGCAAACTCTGAGCTGCAGCAGCACATCCCCACCGGAGTCATCTTCCTTTTTCATTCATTTAGTCAGGGCTTTAGTTTTCTCTCAACTTCTTGGTTGAGTTTCTTCAGAAATTGCCCATACCCAGGCCTGGTAGAGGCAGCCTGTATTGCTCAAGGAGCAGCTGAGGATCTCCTGAAAGCCTCTGGGAGTTATTGGAGTCCTGAAATGCTGTCAGGGCTGGACCATCTGGGTGGAAACTCCCTCACTTCATCAGCCAAATGGAAGGTTTCATTGTTGGAGGTACATAGAGGAGCATGGGCCATGGCTGTGCTTGGTCCCCTTCAAGCACCTGTTCAACACACACATCCAGCATTCAGAGCAGCTTCTGCCCTTGAGCACAGGGGTGAAGTGACAAAGTTCCTCTTTCATGAAGCTTTTGTAAAGAATCCAACTAGACTGCCATTGTCAGATGTGACATGTGGAAGCAAGCCATGCAAGGGACAGGACAGGAAGGGAAGGACGTTTCATAGGGTGGAAGCATGCAGCTTTCATGAGCTGAGATTCCAAATAGGACAACCCAACTTTCTGATGCTGGAGCAGAGGGAGCAGTGAGTGCAGACGAGGAGAGGAGGGATGGCCAGGTGCGTGGAAGAGCAATGACAAGTGGGAAGCAAGGCGGGACTCAGGTTCCCAGGGCCTTTATGGTGGGGGTTGGAATTGACGCCCATGGAGAACTGCTAGGTCAAGTCTAGCACCTGGATTGCTCTGGTGCTCTGTGGAGAATGAACTGGTTTGGAGGCAGCTACAGGAGAGAAGTGAGAGATTATGCGTGGGGAGGGGTCAGGGTGGTAACAAACAGTCAGATTTGGGACAATACATTGAAAGAGGCAACAGGACCTGTCAAAGTTGAGTCTATCTCACCAACCAGGGAAGAAGTGCAGAGGGGGAGGAGCAGGCTGAGCACAGAGCCCTGGGGTCTCCAGCATTTAGAGGTGGGAGGGGAGGGGACCAGTGCAGAGTGGAGTGGCTGGCTGGTCCTGTTGCCCAGGAAATGGCAGTGAGGCTTGCTCAAGTGCTGAGTGGGAGGAGGATTTGGGACCATGGATGTCTCTGGCAAGACAGGTTCCTGGGGACATTGGCCATATGGCTCTGGTGGTACTTGGGACATCCCTGGGTAGAGTGGGTTAGATTCAGGGCTGTTAGGAGGAGTCTTTGGGGGAAAGGAGGCAGAGAAACTGGGCAGTAGTGGGAAGGAGATTGCCACCACACATTTATATGAGAGCCGTGAAAGTGGAGATATGACATGGAGCAAGGGAGCCTCGGGACACTCAGAGCTTCAGGAAGGACTGGCTACAATGGGCCAGGAGCTCAGGAGAGATGCAACATGCCTGCTGGACTGGGAAGATGAATGGCACCTAGCCCCATTACATGCTTTGAAGTTCTCAGTGAAATAGGAAGCCAGCTCTCCAGCTGAGAGGGAGGGGTGGGGGAAGTGGTGACTTGAAGAAAAGAGAAGGGTACATGGTGTGGCTAGCCAAAAGTAACCCTCAAAGACGGCCATCCTCATCACCAGAACCTGGGGCTACGTTACCTTACATGGAAAAAGGCACTCTGTAGCTGTGATGGAGTTGAGAAACAGGAAATAGGAAGATTATCCTGAATTATCGGGTTGAACCCAACATAAACACAAAGGTACTCATGAGGAAAGAGGGAGGCAGGGGGTGTGAGTCAGAGGAGGAGGTGTGATGGCGGGAGCGGAGGGAGGAGCAATGCGATCTGCTGAAGCAGGAAGGGGCCATGAGCCAAGGAATGCTGGGGCCTCTAAAAAGACATACAGATGGCTAACAAACACATGAAAAGATGCTCAGCATCACTCATTATGCAAATCAAAATCAGTGAGGTCCCACTTCACGCCAGTCAGAATGGCTGCTATCCAAAAGTCTACAAGCAATAAATGTTGGAGAGGGTGTGGAGAAAATGGAACCCTCTTACACTGCTGGTGGGAATGCAAACAAGTACAGCCACTATGAAGAACAGTGTGGCTGCTGCTGCTGCTGCTAAGTCACATCAGTCATGTCTGACTCTGTGCCACCCCATAGATGGCAGCCCAACAGGCTCCCTCATCCCTGGGATTCTCCAGGCAAGAACTGGAGTGGGTTGCCATTTCCTTCTCCAATGCATGGAAGTAAAAAGTGAAAGTGAAGTCGCTCAGTCATGTCTGACTCTTAGTGACCCCATGGACTGCAGCCTATCAGCCTCCTCCGTCCATGGGGTTTTCCAGGCAAGAGTACTGGAGTGGGGTGCCATTGCCTTCTCCAAGAACAGTGCGGAGATTCTTTTAAAAACTGGAAATAGAACTGCCATACAACCCAGCAATCCCACGACTGGGCATACACACGGAGGAAACCAGAATTGAAAGAGACATGTGTACCCCTACGTTCATCACAGCACTGTTTATAATAGCCAGGACATGGAAGCAATCTAGATGTCCATCAGCAGACGAACAGATAAGAAAGCTGTGGTACATATACAATGGAGTATTACTCAGCCATTAAAAAGAATACATTTGAATTAGTTCTAGTGAGGTGGATGAAACTGGAGCCTATTATACAGAGTGAAGTGAGGCAGTGAAGTAAGCTGACTGTGGCTCAGATCATGAACTCTGTATTGTCAAACTCAGACTTAAATTGAAGAAAGTAGGGAAAACAGCTAGACCATTCAGGTATGACCTAAATCAAACCCTTAATGATTATACAGTGGAAGTGAGAAATAGATTTAAGGGCCTAGATCTGATAGATAGAGTGCCTGATGAACTATGGAAGGAGGTTCCTGATATTGTACAGGAGACAGAGATCAAGACCATCCCCATGGAAAAGAAATGCAAAGAAGCAAAATGGTTGTCTGAGGAGGCCTTACAAATAGCTGTGAAAAGAAGAGAAGCGAAAAGCAAAGGAGAAAAGGAAAGATATAAGCATCTGAAGGCAGGGTTTCCAAGAATAGCAAGAAGAGATAAGAAAGCCTTCCTCAGCAATCAATGAAAAGAAACAGGGAAATAATAGGATGGGAAAGACTAGAGATCTCTTCAAGAAAATTAGAGACACCAAGGGAACATTTCATGCAAAGATGGGCTCAATAAAGGACAGAAATGGTAGGGACCTAACTGAAGCAGAAGATATTAAGAAGAGGTAGCAAGAATACACAGAAGAACTGTACAAAAAAGATCTTCACGACCAAGATAATCATGGTGGTGTGATCACTCACCTAGGGCCAGACATCCTGGAATGTGAAATCAAGTGGGCCTTAGAAAGCATCACTATGAACAAAGCTAATGGAGGTGATGAAATTCCAGTTGAGCTATTTCAAATCTTGAAAGATGATGCTGTGAAAGTACTGCACTCAATATGCCAGCAAATTTGGAAAACTCAGCAGTGGCCAAAGGACTGGAAAAGGTCAGTTTTCATTCCAATCCCAAAGAAGGGCAATGCCAAAGAATGATCAAACTACCACACAATTGCACTCATCTCACATGCTAGTAAAATAATGGTGAAAATTCTCCAAGCCAGGCTTCAGCAATATATGAACCATGAACTTCCAGATGTTCAAGTTGGTTTTAGAAAAGGCAGAAGAACCAGAGATCAAATTGCCAACATCTGCTGGATCATGGAAAAAGCAAGACAGTTCCAGAAAAACATCTATTTCTGCTTTATTGACTGCCAAAGCCTTTGACTGTGTGGATCACAATAAACTGTGGGAAATTCTGAAAGAGATGGAAATACCAGAGCACCTGACCTGTTTCTTGAGAAACCTATATTCAGGTCAGGAAGCAACAGTTAGAACTGGACATGGAACAACAGACTGGTTCCAAATAGGAAAAGGAGTACATCAAGGCTGTATATTGTCACCCTGCTTATTTAACTTTATGCAGAGTACATCATGAGAAACTCTGGGCTGGAAGAAGCACAAGCTGGAATCAAGATTGCCGGGAGAAACATCAAGAACCTCAGATATGCAGATGACACCACCCTTATGGCAGAAAGTGAAGAGGAACTCAAAAGCCTCTTGATGAAAGAGGAGAGTGAAAACGTTGGCTTAAAGCTCAACATTCAGAAAACGAGGATCATGGCATCCGGTCCCATCACTTCATGGGAAATAGATGGGGAACCAGTGGAAAGAAAGAGTGTCAGACTTTATTTTTGCAGGCTCCAAAATCACTGCAGATGGTGACTGCAGCCATGAAATTAAAAGACGCTTACTCCTTGGAACAAACGTTATGACCAACCTAGATAGCATATTCAAAAAGAGACATTACTTTGCCGACTAAGGTCCGTCTAGTCAAGGCTATGGTTTTTCCAGTGGTCATGTACGGATGTGAGAGTTGGACTGTGAAGAAAGCTGAGCACTGAAGAATTGATGCTTTTGAACTGTGGTGTTGGAGAAGACTCTTGAGAGTCCCTTGGACTGCAAGGAGATCCAACCAGTCCATTCTGAAGGAGATCAACCCTGGGATTTCTTTGGAAGGAATGATGCTAAAGCTGAAACTCCAGTACTTTGGCCACCTCATGTGAAGAGTTGACTCATTGGAAAAAACCCTGATGCTGAGAGGGATTGGGGGCAGAAGGAGAAGGGGTCGACAGAGGATGAGATGGCTGGATGGCATCATGGACTCGATGGATGTGAGTCTGAGTGAACTCCGGGAGTTGGTGATGGATAGGGAGGCCTGGCGTGCTGCGATTCATGGGGTTGCAAAGAGTCGGACATGACCGAGCGACTGAACTGAACTGAACTGAACTGAACTGAAGTAAGCCAGAAAGAAAAACACCAATACAGTATACTAACGCATATATATGGAATTTAGAAAGATGTTAATGATAAACCTGTATTCAAGACAGCAAAAGAGACACAGATGTATAGAACAGTTTGTTGGACTCTGTGGGAGACGGAGAGGGTGGGATGATTTGGGACAATGGCATTGAAACATGTATAATATCATATATGAAACGAATTGCCAGTCCAGGTTCGATGCAAGATACAGGATTCTTGGGGCTGGTGGACTGGGATGGCCCAGAGGGGTGGTACGAGGCGGGAGGTGGGAGGGGGTTCAGGATGGGGAACACATGTACACCCGTGGCAGATTCATGTTGATGTATGGCAAAACCAATACAATTTTGTAAAGTAATTAACCTCCAATTAAAATAAATAAATTTATATTTTAAAAAAAAGAAAAAGCAAGAAAACATTTTCTCCTAGAGCCTCCAGAAGGGAGCAGCCAGACCAACAACTTGCCTTTAGACTCTGATGTCTAGAAATGTAAGATAATACATTTTGTTGTCTGAGCCACCAATTTAAGGTGATGTCACCAAAGCACCAAGAAAGTCACACCAGGGCTTCTTGGACATTGAGAATGTGCCATCATCACTTCAGCTCTTCTCCTCTGGGGTCCCTAACTGAGGTGCCCTTGCCCGCTCACCCCACAGTGCACCCATACTGCACTCTTTAAGGCTGGAGAAGGCCAGGCCCCTGTACACTCGAGGCCTCAGGGATTCATGCAGATGGGCCTTGTGGTTGCTGATATTATGGTGGACTCTGGGCTAGTATGAGGGAGATGGGAAGGGCTCCAGGAGCCTCCTGACCCCACGGGAGTTCTCAGAAGGCAGAGGAAGCCCCACCACTAGTATATCCCATGGAAAGTGAGCTGTGCTTTGCACTACTGAAAAGACAGAGTAAACTGAGTGTGGGTGTGTGAGTGTGTGGGTTTTGTGTATGCTGAGTGGAGCCAGGGCAGTGAATTGCACACTGGGTGAGAGGACAGGTCTAAGACAGGTCCAGAAGAGCAGGGACAATCCAGGTAGATGGAGGCAGGCCAGGCCAGGAGATTCAAAGCCAAGACTTGCTAAGTACCCCCTGAATGCCAGTACAGTACCAAATTTCCTACAGGGCCTTATTAAGAGGAGGCTTTAGCAAATCCATTTCATGGGTGAGGAAACTCAGCTAAGGTCACAATCCCAGGAAATGACAGACTGAATACTGGAACCGTGTCTTTTCTGCCCCACAGTCTAAGCACTGAGTGCCCCTGTGGTCTGTCTCTACTCAGACCTGTTTCTGGGTGCCCTGTGCAAGGCGGGAGGCACTTTCAGGGAGAGAAGAGGGGCCTGGGTTGGAGGATGGGAGCCAGAGCAGGTGATATGGCCGAAGATGAATCTAGATGGAGTCTCTCAGGTGGTGACTGAAAGGCTAAGAGAGGCAGGGGGGGTGGTTATATGCTGCTTTGGCTCTTCAGGGTCCATCTCAGTGGTGTCCTCATCCTGAGAAATGAGAGGAGGAGTTAGCTTAAGGGCACTATGGATATCCAGCAGGCAAGCAGACAAAGGGCCATGGAAGAGCTTGGCACATGATGCCAGCTTGGGAGGCTCGGCCCTGAGGGCGACGCGGTGGAGGTCATGTTAGGCTTCAAGTGAAAACACAGGGGCCCATGCTGTGCTGCCTTCTTTTAGGGTAGCCACTTGTCCTCTCCAGGCCTGTTTTCTCATCTATAAAACAGGGCACTACACAGAGTGTAAAGAAAGCTTCACAATTAAAATATCCAACAGGGAGGCTTCCTTGGTGGTCCAGTGGTTAAAAATCTTCCCTCCTTGCAGAGGACATGGGTTCCATCCCTGGTCAGGGAATTAATATGCCACATGACACGGGACAACTAAGTCTACACGCTGCAACTACTGAGCCCGTGCGCTCTGGACGTTGCGTGCTACCGCTGGGAGAGGCCCACGCTCTGCGGGAAGAGCCTGTGTGCCCCAACCAAGGTCCAACACAGGCGAAGCAAAACAAACAGAACCCACAGAGAAGCAAACAAATACACGAAAATACAAACAGCCAACAACAGACATACATCTGGAGTATATAAAATGCATAAGGAGCCCCTAAAGGAAGAGACAGAGAACCCCACAGAAAAATAAGAGGCGGAAAAATCTCGAAAGGAAACTTTACATAAAATAGATATCCAATAACAATAAATATGTGAAAGTATATTTAACTGGTCATTGGGAAAACGCAAACCACAACAGTCTATTAAAATGAGAAAAGATGGAAAATGCTAAGTATTGGTGAGAATATAAACTCTAATCCACTGCTTGAATGCGTGGAAATGGTGAACCACTGTGGAGATGTTCGGTAATAATTGCCAAAGCTGAATATACGCATACCTTTTATTCCAACAATTCTACTCAAGGGTTTCTGTGAAATAGAAGGTGAAACACTTGGAAGTGAAATAAAATGAAAAACTTGGAAAGTACTAAAATCTCCATTAAGAGTGTAACTGATCATCAAATTCAACGCACACAGCAGAGTCCTGTAGAGCAAGGAGACTGAACAGGTAACAGTATGGATGAGTCTCACAAGCCTAACATTAAGACAAGGAAGACTGACAACTGGAAATAAATTCTACTTACAGAACATTCAGAATCTAATCTAAGGTATTGAAGGTGAAGATGGTGGTTTCTGTTGGGTGTGGGTGACAGGAAGGAAGTGTGAGTTGGGCCTCTGGGGTACTGATCACGTGTGGCCTCACTATGTGAAAATTCATCCAACTTATGAAAAGAGCATGGATATATTCTTTTGTATGTATGTTATACTTCAGTAAAAACTTTAATATATGCCTCAAGAATAGATGCTGTAGATGCCTTCATGCGCAAGGAACTTAGGAAGGGGAGTTGGCCTGGGGGACACTGCCAAGGGATGGAGTCCAGGAAGACTCACAGAGGGAGGAAATGGGAAGTCCCAGTTCAGTTCAGTTCAGTTCAGTTCAGTCGCTCAGTCGTGTCCAACTCTTTGTGACCCCATGAATCGCAGCACGCCAGGCCTCCCTGTCCATCACCAACTCCCGGAGTTCACTCAGACTCACGTCCATCGAGTCCGTGATGCCATCCAGCCATCTCATCCTCGGTCATCCCCTTCTCCTCCTGCCCTCAATCCCTCCCAGCATCAGAGTCTTTTCTAATGAGTCAACTCTTCACATGAGGTGGCCAAAGTACTGGAGCTTCAGCTTCAGCATCATTCCAAAGAAATCCCAGGGTTGATCTCCTTCAGAATGGACTGGTTGGATCTCCTTGGAGTCCAGGGGACTCTCAAGAGTCTTCTCCAACACCAGAGTTCAAAAGTATCAATTCTTCGACACTCAGCCTTCTTCACAGTCCAACTCTCACATCCATACATGACCACAGGAAAAACCAGAGCCTTGACTAGACAGGGGCTCCACAAAGAGAGCAGAGGCAACACAGCCCCTCTCCCAGAGAAACTGAAGCCCTGAGAATAGGTGAGGGAAAAACAGAAAGGGCCTTATTCACCTGGCAGATGGACTTTCCTGTCAAGAAGTCCCCAGCACCCAGCATGTTCACATGGGGAGAGCAGTCTTGCCTTTTCCATCTCCATATAACAGTTTACAGAACCTGTTCTCAATGAAGCTCACCCTACCCTCCTGGAGATGGAAGGGTTCGAGCAGAGGTGCTGTGAGGATAAGGAGGAAATCAGGGAAGGATGCTGTAGCCTAGCTTCAGAGCTCTGCCTTACCAGTCAGCACTGCCCCCCAACATGGGGTTTTCTCTGCACAGCAGAGCTTTCATCCTTGTTTCAGTCTTCCATCTATGCCTAATAAGCCCTCCCCTGTTTCTCAAACTTTTCCAAATTCATCCTATTCAACCTCTTTCATAGCAATAGGCCACACTCCTATTCCACAAAAGGAAAAGGCAAATCCCACCAACACATGCCGCTCAGTGGTGCTTAGCAACCATTCACCAACCTCTCTATCCTTTGTCAAACCATCCCATCCACTCACCTTTTGTCTATCACTAACATTGCTTTCCATCCACCTGTTCCTCCATTCACCTACCTATCTTTCCTCATGTCCCATCTGCCCACTCACCCTTCCATCCATTTGCCTATACACTCATCTTTTCATCCATCTCTTCATTCTCCCCTCCATCAATAGACCCACTCACTCCATCTCTCTGCCCACCATCCTTTCACCCATCTTCCCTTTCACCCACTCATCCTCCCAGCTTCCCACCATCCATCCTCTCATCCTATCACTCATTTATTCTTCATTCAGTTTACTCATTTATTCCTCTGTCCTCATGTTAAGCATCTTTTAACTAATGATACAGAGGAGTGTTTTTAGTTGGGACAGACAGCGTGCGTGGAATAAATAAGGAGCTTTATTTGAGACATGATAAGGGGTGTAAAGGAAACAAAACAGGAAGATGAGCTATCAGGGGTGGCCTGTTTCAGCTCACATGATTAAGTAAAGCTCCTCAGAGGAGCAGCTGAGTTGCATATGTAAAGAAACGAGTCATGGCAAGGTCAGTCAGGACAGCAAACGCGTCCAGGGAGTCGACAGTCGAGGTGGAGACCTGAGGTGGGAATGGCCTTGAAATAGTCAAGGCAGGAAGGAGGCCTGCTGGCTGGGGTAGTGTGGGCGAGGGACGCAGGAGGAGATGAGAGAGAGGAATGGGGCCTGAGAGCCAAGGCAGGGAGTTGCGACCTTATTTTAAGTAGAAATGAGAAGGAATTGGGGGTAATGAGCAGGGAACTGGCATGACTCCTGCTCTAAAGCAAATACTCAGACAGCTATAAGGAGAGTAACACAGAGCACACAGGATGGGAGCTGAGACCAGTCTGGAGGTCCAGGGAAGAAAGACCCGGGGGCAGCAGTGGGATACCTACCAGGTGCCAGGCCCTGCCTGGGGCATGGACTGGGATATCGAAACAAGAAAGACAGGGTCCCTGTCCTCAAGGAGGAACCAGTCTCTGTGTGTGTGTGTGTGTGTGTGTGTGTGTGTGTGTGTGTGTATGTGTGTGTGTGTGTGTGTGTATGTGTGTGTGTGTGTGTGTGTGTGAAGGGTGTATACATGTGCTGTACGTGTATCTGTGTGTGCGAAATACATGTGTTGTGTCTGTGTCTCTGTATTGTGCCTGTGTGTGTGTGTGTGTGTGAAGTATGGTATATATGTGTTGCGTGTGTGTATGTGTGAAGCGTGGTATACATGTGTTGTTTGTGTGTGTGTCTGTGTGTCTGTGTGTCTGTGTGGTGTGAGAATGCTGTGGACCTGGTTGTTTGTCCTATGATTAGGGCGTGTTAGTGACATACTAACAGGCAGGGACCAGAGATGCTGGAACATCCCACTCAATGAAAACAGCATCAGTTCAAAATGCCTGTAGTACCTCTGCAGAGAAACACCATATCAAATTATGACCCAACTTAACAATTACAAATAAGTACTCTTTCCCTCCCTAATTTTGCATCATAAGCATTTCACCAAATCATTAAAGTTTTCTTTAATAGAACTCTTGCTCGTAAGTTTTTGCCTACATCTCTCCACTTTCAAACTTAAGAAACTCAATTTTTTTCCTGTGTCATTCAGTTCACCTAATGAGCCTACAAAGTAGATGACTGAACTGGGTAGGGAGAAGAGCAAAGTGAGGTTCAGAATTGATCAGGCAGCCTCAGAGGTCAGGGGTCATACTTGAGTTTTTTTTTCCCCACTTTTCCCAAGCGCCTCCTATGGCACTGGGAAATCAGAGAGTTTGTCAGTGACTTGGAAGGAGTCAGGTCCCAACCACAATCTTTGAGTTGGATCAAGTCATTCAGATCTATGGTTGATTTAAACTTTGGTATCAAGAACCAGAAAGACTTCAAGAACTCAGATTCTTGACTGCAAAGTCAAAGATTCCCAGACTTCAGAGCTTTACACTTAGGGAACACCAAAGCCTTAGAATCACACACTTTCAGAACTGAACTAGAATGGTCCAGTCCTCTGGAAATGAAGCATAGTGGGCCAAGGGGACCTTTGCCTGGGGACCCCTCAAGTGGAGACATACCTCCCTTCTTTGCTCCTCTGTCCTCCCCTTCCTCCTCCTCCCCATTCTCATCCCCCCCCACTCCCCCACGCCCCCTCACTTTCCTCGTTGAGCATCCCCCAGCCAGTTGTCCAGCAGGATGAGTCCCTGGGGAGCGTCATGCCAGGGACTGGGAGGCAGGCAGGGATGGTGTAGGAGGTGAAGTTCACAGGAAAGAGCAGCTGCAACATGGCGATGTCGCTCCCAAAGGGATGTAACTTCTCGGAGTCTGGGTGTGTGATAATCTGGCTCACAGACACCTCCCGGGTGTGCTGGGTGCACTGGTACAGCTGGGTGCTTCCTAACAAAACTCCGTAGTTCCCTGGGGCTTTGGATTTCCTGGAGGAGGAAAGGCGCACCGTCACCATCATCTCCAAGTGGGGACTAGCTCTTTCCCTGCATCCTCATCTAACTGCCCGCAGCCCTCTGGGCCCCTCCGCTCCACCTGATGCCAGACAGCTTCTGTCTCCCCATTTCTAATGCTCAGGAGGCCTTCTTTCTTGAGGCTAATTGATATCCTACTTATAGTGTCAAACATGTGGCTGGCTTCTCCATCACATACTAGAATTGGAGAAGCACTGAATCCTTGTTCTGGAAAACTCTGTGGGGTCATCAAATGAAGGCCTTTTGATTGTACACGGCAGACATTCTGGATCAGTCCCAGCTCTAACCTTACCCTTCCCGAGACTCCATACAACCCACCTTCTGGCCCCACAGTCTTCCTGACCATCCCTTTTCAACACCTACCTGCCGAAAGCCTGCTTCTCCACTGAGTCACAAGGACTTGCAAAAGATTCGTTAAATAAATGAGCAAATGACGGCACGAAACAGAACCTTGCCTTGTTCCCCCAACACAGGTGCTGAAACGTCCTTCCTCCCTCACTGTCTTCACAGCTCATCTACTTGGAGACCCTCTCTCAAGTTCCCCTCACCCAACCCTTCCCCTCCAGCAAGCCCTCCCTCTCCACACATCTCCTGACCCCCCACCCCATGTGCTCTGCTCTTCTCATCCATGCTGGGCTTTCTCTTCTGACAGGATGGAGACTTGGTGAGGAAGGATTCACCACCCCTGATGCCATAGAGGGCCTTGCACGGAGCATGGCACAGAGTGGGTGCCAATGGACTCTGAGCCCTCAGAGCTCCAGGGTCCACACCTGGGCTATGGCGCCTGAACTCCCTGGTGACCCATAGGCACCAGGTAAATCAGACTAGATGAATCTGACTCCTGGGCAGCCCTGTCACTCTCCCAGGGAGCCCACCTCCCCCTTATGCAGCCTGGCACCACGGCTCCCTGCATGCACACCAGTGACCATGACTCCTCCTGGGCACACAGTTTCGCAGGATTAATAGGAAGAATCGTTCAGCTGCTGGCCACCCATGTGGTCCCAGGCCTCCATCTAGAGTCTGACACCTGGCAATAAGGGGGCACTGAGAAGAAGGTGCGATCTGAGATGGGTCCACACCAAATGGCAGCGAGGACTGACACTGCCACTCTCCTGAGGCACACTTGTGTTGGGGGACGGACACAGGAGCTGAGGGCAGAGCATGAGGAGGATCTGGGCAGGTGAGCGGGGAGGACAGTCCAGGCGGAGGGTACACAGGCCAAAGGCAGGAACGACACGCCTCGGAAGGCCACAGACTGCCCAGAGGAAAGCCCAGAGCAGCTAACGCGGGACACCATCCCCCTTTCCTCGTCCTCCCCTGCATCCCCCTCCCCTGCAAGCACCTGTGCTGGCAGCCTAGGAAGGAGACATCCTGGAGAAAGCAGTAGGCGGCGGAAAGGAGCCAGCTGGAGTTAGAGAGCATAGCTCCACAGACATGCAAGCCCTGGGACCACAGCCTCCACAGCCCGGCCACCATAGGTCCTCCCCATCACCCTGGACTTCCCGCACACTACGGAGACTCCCCTGCCGCCTTTAATAGAGACACTGGTGGCACTCCAAGTGTTGCCGCCAGGAAAGCCTCCCTGTTTCACATATGGGAAAATCAAGGCCAGGCCTCCAGCAGCCTAGCCAAAATGACAGGGCTCCCTGGACCCTGCCTTCACGGGCTGCCACTGAGGACCGGGCAGCAGAGCACAACCCATCAAGCCCTGTGAGGATAAGGACCCAGGGGTCCGGGGGGACCAGCTCACAGGAGCATCTCCAGGCAGATGGACATCCTTGAGCAAGGCTGCCAAGCACTGGGCATGACTCAGACCTCGTTTCCCTCACTTAGCACGCCTCAGTGCCATGTCTTGTAGATCAAAGAGCTAAAGGTCCCAGAAGTTGCCAACATTACTTTCTCAAGACCGCGGCTTCTAAGGGCCTGTGCCCCTTCACTCTACCCCATGTCTTGGGGAGGGAGACTTGCAGGCAGAAGTTGCGATGCTGTGTGATCTGGAGCAGCTCACTCCCCTCTGTGGCTCTGCAGGAGTCTCCATTTCTAAAAGAAGAAGGAGTGCGCTAATGAGGACGGCCCTGGTTCTGGGACTCACACCCTGGAGGGCAGGAGTGTGCCCAGGCCCCCTGAGGCCCGGCATCCTGGTCTAGGGCCTGGGCTCCCAGGGCCTCAGTGAGGGGAATGAGACCCCTGGTCCCTGGACTCAGGCCTATTCGCTCAGTAGTCCTAGAACTTTCCTCCACCCAGCCACCAACCTCTGGGCCAGATCCTGCTAGTCCCCACTCCCACAGCCCCACAAAGGGATTGGGTCTTTTCCCACCCAGAGGCCTCACAGTGGAGGGCCTGACCCACCAGTGTGGAGGGGATCTCTGGGCTGTCTGGTAGGAGGGAAGGGCAGAGAAAAGGCGAGGCTTAGTGGCTCAGGACACACAGGCCCTGGTCACAGCCGGCCGCCCTCAGGCCCCGTAGGCTAGGCGATCTTGGCCCGAATGGAGGTCCCAACGAACCTATAGGTCCCGGAGCCAACCGCCGTGCTCGCCAAGTCGGAGCGCCGCCCCTCAATGCTCCCCCATCGCCTGCAGTCGGCCGGGGGGTGGCTTTGGCTGGGAACCTCGCAGCTCCAGGGTGGCCACGTTCAGCGAGCAGCAGCCAGAGAAGAGCTGCGGGCTGGCCTAGACCTTGCGGGATCCCCGCCTCCCTGTCTGTTGCCAGGGTGACTGACCCCGGTCTGACCTCACCCTACTCTGGCCCCGCCCCAGACTAACCCCACCCAGACTAACCCCAATCCCACCCTGATCTTCTTAATAACTTTTTAAACAACTCTACTTCGATAAAATGTATATACCATGATGTTCACTTATTACAAAGGACAATTCAATGATTTTCAGTAAATTAAAAAAATACATATTTGTATTTAAATAAACCTTTTACTTTAGAATAGTTTTAGGTTTATGAAAAATCTGCAAAGATAATACAAAGACTTCCAATATCCCCCTCACTTCGTTTCCCCTAATGTTAAGATCTTGTATTACTGCAGTACATTTATCATAACTAGTGAGCCAATATTGATACATTGATGTTAACCTTAGTCCATTCTTTTTTTTTTTCCTTCATTTTTTTTAAGTTTGAGGTGCATAGCATAGTGATTTGCCTTACATGCATCATGAAATGGTCATCACAATAAATTTAAAGAAACCACATAGGTACAAAATGAAAGAAATTGGGAAAAAAAATGTATTTCCCGGTGATTAGAAGCCAGGATTTACCCTATCAACTTTCATATATGACAGAGAGCTGTATTAATTATATTTATCATGCTGTATATTACATTCCTAATACTTATGTATCTTAAAACTGGGAATTTTACTTTCCTAGTACTTATTTACCTTATAACTGGGAGTGTGTATCTTTGACTGTGGCTATCCAATTCCTACTTCCTGGCCTCGTGTAACCACAAGTTTAATCTATCTCTTTCTATGAATTTGTTTTTGAAGTATTCTTGACCTACAATGTTATGTTAGTTCCTGTTGCACAACATAGAGATTGGCTATTTCTACACATTTCAAAATGATAAGTTAGTTACATCACCATACAAGGACATTCCATAGTTATTGACTCTATTACCCACACTGGACATTTCTTACCCATCTCATACTCATTTATTTTGCATCTATATAAATACTGTTTATTTGTTTATTCCTTTTGACTGTGCTGGGTCTCTGTTGCCCCATGCGGGATCTGTCTAGCTGTGGAGAGCAGGGGGTGCTCTTTGTTGTGGTGCGGTGCTTCTCATATGGTGGCTTGTCTTGTGGAGCACATTTCCTAGGGTGTGGAGGCTTTAGCAATTGAGGCGCATGGGCTTAGTGCCCCACAGCGTGTGTTATCTTCCTAGGCTAGGAACTGAACACGTGTCCCCTGCATTGGCAGGCAGATTCTTAATCACTGGACCACCATGGAACTCTTACCGCTGAAACTTCAATCTCCCTCAGCTTTTGCATTCTTCCCCCTCAATCCTCTTTCTCCTGGTAACCACTTATTTGTTCTCTGTGTCTATAACTCTGCTTATGTTTTATGTTTGTTCATTTATTTTTTAGATTTCACATATAAGTGTCATCATACAATGCTTGTCTTTGTCTGACTTATTTCACTTTAGCGTAATACTCTCTGGGCTTCCCAGGTGGCGCTAGTGGTAAAGAACCCGCCTTTCTATGCAGGAGACTTAAGAAACAGAAGTTCAGTCTCTGGGTTGGGAAGATTCCTTGGAGGAGGGCATGGCAGCCCACTCCAGTATTCCTGCCCGGAGAATTCCATGGACAGAAGAGACTGGAGGGCTACAGTCCACAGACCGCAAAGAGGCAGACATGACTGAAGCGACTTAGCACAGAACAGAGCACATGATGTTTTCTAGGTCCATGCATGTTGACACAAATGGTAAGATTTCATTCTTTATCAAATATGTGACTTGCAATATTTTCTCCAAGGCTGTGGCTTGTCTTTTAACAGTGGCTTTTGAAGAGCAAAAGTGTTTAATTTAATGAAATCTAATTTACTAATTTTTTCTTATATAACATACTTTTGATGATATAGCTAAGAGATCATGAAGATTTTCTCCTATGTTTCTCTGAGAAATGTTAAAGGTTGTTTTTTACATTTGAAGCCATCATCAAGTTTTAGTTCATTTTTGCCTAGTGTGATATAGTAAGTTTCTGTTTCTTAGTTTTTGGTCTTTCTTGTGGCTACATTTGTACCAGTACCTTTTCTTGGTTAAAAAAGAAAGACTAGTATTTCTCATGTTGAATTGTTTTAGGACATTTGTTGAAAATCAATTCATGACACAAAGTAAGGTTCTGTTCCTGGACTCTCAATTCTGTGCCATTGAATTATATTCCTTTCCCGTGCCACATCCACTGTCTAGATTAGTATGTTATGGTAAAATTTGAAATCAGATAATAAAAGTTCTCCAACTTTATTCTATTGCCAAATTGTTTAGGCTGATTTGAATTCTTCACATTTCCCTCTGAATTTTAGGTCAGCTGTCAAATTCAACTCCCCCAAAAAAGCCTGCCAGAAGTTTCATTGGGACTGCATTAAATTTATAGACCAATTTGAAGAGAAATGCTTTCTTGATAATATGAAATTTCCTGATCCATGAACAAGAACTATTTCTCTCTTTGGATAGATCTTTAATTTCTGTCAGCAATATTTTGTAGTTTTCAGTGTACAGATCTCATAGTTCTTCATTATGTTAATTGCTAGGTATTGTATCATTTTCCATGCTATTCTGAATGAAATTATTTTAATTCCCTTTTCATATTTTTGTACCTCGTATATAGGAACACAATTCATTTTTATAGGAAATATTACTCCCTATGAACTTTCTAAACTTCTTTCTTTATCCCGGTCTGTTTCATCTTGTTTTACTTTGCTTTGGTGGGTTTATTGAGGTTTCCTAACACATGCAATCATGTCTTCTGCAATAAAAGTTCTTTTTCATTTAAAGTTGGATTCCTTTAGTTTTTTCCCTCCTATCTTCTTTTCTCTTTTTCCATTCCTCCCTTCTTTCCTCTCTTTCTCTCTCTCCCTTTCTTTCTTTGCTCCACTTTATAGAGTTGACATTGATAAGGATCCTGTTTTTTAAAATATGGTCTATCAACCTTTGTCTTTAATTTTGAGTATTTATTCACATTAATGTGATTATTGATAATGTTAGAATTACATTTTCCAGTTTGCAATTTGTTTTCTGTATGTCTCTTACCTTTCCTCTGCTTTTGATACAGACTGGGGCATGGGGCCCTTTGCTGAAGTGCTGCAGCGGATTCCCATATACTGGTGTACACATGGGTGAGTCCCACCTGTGGGTTAGAGTCCCACAGTCAACGTACAACTGGCTGGTTTCCAGGCTTGATCACTCCAGTGGGCCGTGCACAGGGTGCGCCCTCCTTAACTGGCCCTTTCTGGAAGCACATAGGTTGGTGCCTAAACAGACACTCACAGGGGGTGGTTGAAACTGCAGTCTCTTTCTGTCATTTTCTCTTTTATCAGTCTTTTCTGTCCCTCCTCCCTTTACATCTCCCATCCTTTTAATCCTGAATACTTCTTGTTTGTGTCTTTAAGTTTCTGTCATTGAGGTTTGTCTGTCCAACTGCTCCTGCAAGTCTCTGCTGACATTGTGGGCCTGGTGGTTCACCTATGCCTTGAAATACAAATACAGTCCTCATTGTCTGTGTCTCCTTCATTGCAACCAGATTCTTTACCCACTGAGCCAACTTAGTGGGAGTTTACAAAGAATGAAAAAGGAAGAGAGGAGCCTGTATCATTATCCTCTGACTTTGCAGTGTACTATTCTGCCGCCAGGTTTCTCTGCTCATGAGATTCTCCGTGCAAGAATACCGTAGTGGGTTTCCATTTCCTACTCCAGGGGATCTTCCTGACCCAGGGATTGAACCTGCGTCCCTTATGTCTCCTGCATTGGCAGGCGGGTTCTTTACCACCAGCACCACCTGGGAAGCCTATTTGGCCAGGATTCTCTCAGGAAATACATCTGTAGTCCCCCATACTGAGGGGAAATAAAAGGCCTTTTAGAATTCAAGCAGGAAAACTATGAGGTCTCTGGTGGTGTAAAAATGGTCTGGCTTAAGTTTGTGGGTTTAATCAACACAGACTTCTCTGTATTATCAGCAATAAGTATAATACTTTTATTGTACCTAGAGTTACTGGAAGTCAATAAGTACATATTGTTTCTATTGTAAAATCTGTCATTGAGGAAAATAACCTGATATGATTAAACTTCTAAGTAAATATGACTGGGATAAGAGTTTTCAGTAAATCCTATGGGAATAATTGGGCTTCCCTGGTGGCTCAGATGGTAAAGAATCCTCCTGCAAGGCAGGAGATCTGGGTTCCATCCCTGGGTCAGAAAGACCCTCTGGAGAAGGGAATGGCTACCCGTTCCAGTATTCTTGTGTGGAGAATCCCATGGACAGAGGAGTCTGGCGGGCTATAGTTCATGGGGTTGCAAAGAATTGGACACAACTGAGTGACTAACACATTCACACTTTTATGGGAATGATTATGTTTTGGAAATGTCCATCTAGCATAGTTCCTCCTACTTTTGGTAACTTGAAACCAAATTAAGTTAAAGAATGGTAATCTACTGAGCATTCAGGACATTTTAAATGAAATGAAATATTGGAACTTTAATTGCTAATCAGGTCTAAATTTACCTATTCTTTTCTCTTGTGAGAGAGAAACTAAAGATGTTTGGCTTTATTAGACACATGTCTTGCAGCACATCAAGGAAAGAAATTGTGCTTTGGAAAGATATGTGTTTCTAGAAGTTATGGGATATTCCAATCAGGGAATGTTAATATAAAATGCAGTTCAGGGTGGCTTAAGAAAAATAGTATGTATGTCTTCAGAAAAGAAGGTATGAGGAATGGAAATATACTTTGTTATTAATAAAAAGAAAGAGGTGATTTTGTCCTAGAGCTGGTTAGCTCTGCATAGATAAAACAAGGTACAAAACGTGGCTACAGAAAATTGCAGAGGATTTCTGGGAAAGGAACATCGAGAAAAGAATTTTGTATGAGGTTGGAACTGTCTAAAGTTGGATTACATTTAAGTAGATAGATGGATTTTATTAAGAGTAAGCTGATAGGAGACTGGATTTGGTTTCTTTCATAAGAGAATGAAATTTTCCTGAAACGCTGCTTTTGATAACAGATTATGAGTTTCTGTGATGTTAAGTGATCTGTACTTTTGAATTTTTTTTAGCTCAAGGAATAATTGTTTCACAGCAACCTATGATTCTCTCTGACTGGGTATTTTAAAACTTTTTGAAATTTTGAAAGATTTCCCAAACATCAAATTCTGGTTGAAATTCTTTTGAATTCTAGTAAACTTTGAAATGCTTCAAGGGCCCCATGGAGCATCCAAAAGGGAGATCCTAAACCGACTGTGCTCATTTAGTGTGTTAAGTTACACGGGAAACCTTGTCCAAACTCACTGTTGCCTGTGTCAGATGGGTTATCAGGCTCTCCCCAGTGTTACTGTAGCTGGCAAATAGGGGAAAGGGTTTTGGGTTCTTCTGCTGTTTATTCTTTCACAACCTAAAAAAAATCCCCTGTGGGAATAATGCCACCTCTAGGCTCTCAAGTCCTGTCAGTCATGGCAGTTTTCACTGCATTCAGCTCCCAGGTCCTTCAGGAGTTCTTTTTTCCACCTCTGGGACTCCCTTCACTCCAGGCCTTGGCAGCCCATACATACCATGTCACAGAATACCTGTTGTGCTGGTCACTTCCAAGCAGCCCACATCCTAGGCTTCACAGATGCTCACACTCGCGGAATACCACCCCCAGCATAAGAAAACCTATTATAGGGCAAAAGCCTCCAGGTGAGTGTCTCCAGGACACTGAACTACCTTTCTAGGAGCGCTCTTTCTGGATTGCAGGTTATTCAACATGTGAGGATGTAAGCCAGAAGAGAAACCTCCTGGGTATATCTTTAAAACCTGAAATTTTTTCAAAATAGACAGACTGAAAAGGGAAAAACTTAAAACTCTATTGTAACATGGCCTGGGCCTTATATAAGTTGGAAAGTGGAGAAAGCATTTTGAAAATGGCCTGAAAACGGCTCTCTAAATTATAATGCCATCTTGCAATTAGTTCTTCTCTGCTGCAACATGGAAGAATGGATTGAGGTTCCCTATGTTCAAGCCTTCATGCTCCTGGGATTTCCCTGGTGGTCCAGTGGTCAGGACTCCAAGCTCTCACTGCTGAGGGGCCAGGTTTGATCCCTCACTGGGAAACTAAAATCCCACAGGTCACTTTGACAAACAAAAAGGGGAGAAAGGGTTTCATGGTCCTTTACCAAAACCCTACTCTATCTTGCTCCTGTAATAAAAAAAACCTAGGGAATCAGTAAACACTTCTGATGTTTTAGATGATCCCCTCCCAACCTTCCCCAACTCTCAGGTGGGGAAAAATCAAGCCCCACCTACTTCCCAGAACCTGCTACTGCTCTGGGGCCCTCTGACTAACCCCAAACTTTCCCTCCTTATGTTCCTTTATATCCCCCGGAACCTCAGGAGAGAGACTAGTCCCTCCGGGGTAATCTGTAGCGGAACTTCCTGTCACCCAGCCTCAGGTTCAAAGTTAGCCCCCGCCTCTGCCCCACAAGGCCTTCACCCACTTTGGGAAGCGGCTGAAGGGAACAGAAAGACGACTAGAGTGCATGTCCCCTTCTGAATGGGACACTTAGGAATCTGTAAGGAGAGGTTTCACAGGTTCTCAGAGAACCCTGAAAAGTTGAGGGATGAATTTATCAGGCGGGAGTTGACATTCTCTCTCACCTGGCAGGACATCATGGTTATTCTGGCCTACAGTTACAGCCCGGCTGTAAAGGGGCATATTCTGAGGAAGGCGAGGAAACAAGCAGTGGGCCACTGATTCATCCACCAAATTTATCAGGTGGGTGGGGATGCATGCCCAGAACATGACTCACACTGGGACTGTGAAGATCGTATAGGTCAGGCTAGGGTGAGACATCGCATTACTTGTCTATCAGAAGGAATGAAAAAGTTTATGGTGAAACTTTAAATTTCACCTGTAAATTATGATAAGATCTGAAAGGTTACACAGGAAAGAGATGAAAACTTGGCAGTCTCCCTGAACTGGGTAACAGAGGCCTTCAGGAAAGCCTCTGTCCACAGAAGGGAGGATGCTATTTGCCATGCATTTTATCACCCAGGCTACTTCTGATATAAGGAGAAAATTACAAAAATGTGAGGCTAGACTCCCAACCCCGTTGTCAATCTTGGTAGAGGAGGCATTCAAGGTCTGTAGTAACCAAAACTTGGACGAGGCCAATAAAGATAAGGGGCTAGTAAAGAAAACAATTTTTGGTGCTGTGATTCACCTGCTGCCTCGAGTGGACCCTGGAGGGCTGAGATGTCTGGGCAGATGGCAAAGAAGCTGTCTGGGCTTGAACCAATGTGCCTTTTGTCATAAAGGGAGGCACTGCAAGGGGAATGTCCCTGCCCTCCTGTGGGATGCCTAAGGGACAATCCCAACTGTCGCCGTTGGGGCCTGAGCACCTGCCTGGCTCCAGATTCCACTTGATCCATCCTCGTTACTCCAGAGGAGTCTTGGGTCACCCCTGGTATGGCAGGTAGGAGAACTGAATTTCTGGTAGACACTGGAGCTGCCTGCTCTGTTCTGACTTGGCCCTCTCTCCAACTGAGACTGTATTGTGATGGGAGCTGACGGATTGTCAAAGGGAAGGCAGTTACATCTTCCCTCACCTGAGGAGTCCGGTCCATTATTACTACTCACTCCCTTTTGTATATTCCAGAGTTCCACGTCCCCCTTCTCAGAAGATTTGATAAATAAGATAGGAGCGAGTAGATTATTAAGATGGGGTGAAGTCCAAGAAGGTAGAGAATTCAAGCAGAGATTCCATCTATTAGCAACCCCAGATGACCCACCTGCTGGTCATCAAAATATTCCCCCCAAAATCAGAGAATAAATAGATCCTGCAATTTGGGATAGCTCAGGACCAGGAAAGGGAAAACATGTTCCTCCAATAAAAATAAGGTTTAGGTCTGGGGAAACACCCCTGGAAAAAACAATATCCTTTAAAACTTGGGGCCATGAAGGAAATCCAACTGCTGTTCCCCGATTTCCTAAAATACAGACTCATTAGGCCCTGCCAATCCCCTTGTAACACCCCATCCTCCCCACCCCCACCCTGCACCATTCAGGAGCCTAATAGGGAATATCAGTTGTTCAAGGCTCATGAGCAGTGAACGAGCCACTCATCCCTAGTTACCCACTGCTGCCAAACCTACGCACTTTCCTCAACCAAGTCCCAGGAAGCACTCAGTATATATTTAGGACCACAAAGATGCATTTATCTGTATTTTCCTACATCCAGACTCTCAATACCTTATTGCCTTTGAATGAAGGGACCCTGACACCCTGGAGGCTACTCAATATCCCTGGACAGTGCTCCCACAGGGTTTACAGGACAGCCCCCATCTTTTGGGGAATGCAAAGGAACTGAGTCTTCATAAGGGTACTCTGCAGGAATATACGGATGGTTTATTGATAAGTAGTGCTGTTACAGGAAAAAACAAAATCTGACTTCTGTTGAGTCTGTTTCTTTCACTTGACCTTTGCTTCCCATTGCTTTTGTTCACTGAAAGGGTACTGTCTATACATAATGGTTTGCCTCAGGGAACACTGTCTCTGCCTGTTAAACCAAAGTGCCTTTGTTTAGAGAAACATCCTGACCCTGGCCACCTTTGAATAGCTGCAAGAAAGAAGATATTACCACATCCTTTCCCAGAGCTTGGCTATTCAGGAGATATTTGGGAAGACTTATCACCTTTTCTTTACTTTTCCTTTAATTCCTCAGCTCTGCCCCATCTCTATTCTATAAAAGAAACTGGAACCCAGACCCTGATAAGATATATTTTTTTAAGAGACTGGTCTGCCATCTCCTTGGTCTGCCAGCTTTCTGAATAAAGTCATTCTTCCTTGTCCCAATTTATGGTCTGTCACACTACAAGCAGAAAGAGCCTGGACTCAGAAACAAATTTGGTGAGCCAGTCAGGAGCCCCGGTTTTCCAGCCTAGCCGGCCCTAGTCAGGGAGTACTGGGGCAAGATCCTAGCAGTTGCTAGGGCCATTTTCCTGAAGATCTTCCCTTCAAAATTCCCTGAAATGGCACTGACTGCCCCAGCACTTGGCAGTTAAGCAAGGAAACAACAAACTTCTGCGAGGTGATGGACTCAGTTTTGTAGGGTAAGTCATGCCATTGTGCACACCGGAATCATATTTCTCCCTCATTTTGGGCTTTACCCCTACAGGACAAGCCAATTTGTTTAACTGGGGCACCCGATTGGAGAAAGGAATTGTAATGGCCTCTACCTGGTTTGGGAAGCAGTTCACTGGCTTTGTAGGGTAAGTCTATTTGATTTGAAAGCTAGTTCATTGGTTTCGGTTTGCTTTTGTGTGCACCGATGCTGGAATTTGCTTGGGCTTTCTGTGTTAGAATTTGTGTCGTTTGTGCTTTGGCATCAGACTTATAGAAATGAGAAATATTCCATTTATCCTGAAGGAGACCCCTTTGGGACATATATTAGATAAATGGGCAAAACCTAGCCATGAGCCTATGTCTAAGACGTGATATACCATTGTAACAGGTAGGGTGTGGACCTAATATGTGTTAGGATCAAAAGAGAGCCCCTGCATGGCTCTCGTAGTTAGAAGTGTTTTGCAAAAAAGCAGGGAAAAGAGATTTGATTCCATATGTAGAAGCATTTATGCTACGGCATCAGGAAGAAGAGTAGTTGGAGAGTTCCCACCTTCTGTGCAGCAGTTTGAAAGGAAACCCAGGAAACCTGTTCTATAAGGAAAGAGGGAAAAAGTGAGAGTGGGGACATGTTACTTCAAAACTTAACCCCTCCAGTCTATCCAGCTCCCCAGTAGTCAAGCAGGCGACACTGGTACTTGTTCCAACTGCCCTTTCCCCCCATGCCATCAACATATTCACCACCTCCTATTTCCCCTACCTGTGGAGATTAAGTAGTAGGTTCTATGCTCTCCCCTGGCACACAGGGACCTTGTCTGGTATCACCATGTAAGACTTGACGGTACCCAGAAGCCACTTCCACAGCAGGGCAGTTTCCCTTGCACTAATATCCTGTAATAGGCCAGAGGACTCCCTTGGACTTGAAGCATCCTATTTCAATTTCCCCACAAGGGTCCTGGGTAACTTTGACAGTAGGTAAGAAGTTGATGGAGTTTCTAATAGATACCACTCACCAAACCTTCCTTATTTATCTTAAGAGGCTTATAATTATCAAAAAAATAAAGGGGTGGGGGGGGGGCGGGAAACAAAGTCATCCAAGGAAAACATGCCTATATTTTTGAGATGCAAAAAGTCCTATCTGGTCTTCTCAGGAACTCTCATCTCTGCTATCTTTTTAAAATGCAGATTTTGAAAAGAGGGTAAAGTAATTTTGAAATTGATTTGTTAAGGCTAAACAGATACCATTAAGTGCCTTTCTGTAAATATATAGCCATATATATATGTGAGCTTAATTTGTTCTATTTGCCAGAAATCCAACTTTTATTGAACCTCTTTTGTAAACTGATGCTCATAGGTTCAATAGAAGTTAAATGAAATCTTGCAGCGATTTAGGAGCCCAGGAAAATAAAATCTGTCAGTGCTTCTACTTTTCCCGCTTCTATTTGCCTCCGCAGACAACCATTTTGCCTTCTTGCATTTCTTTATCTTTAGGATGACTTTTGTTGCTGTCTTACGTACAGTTACGCATCTCCGTCCAGTTCTTCAGGCACTCTGTCTACCAGATCTAATCCCTCCAATCCACTTGTCACCTCCACTGTATAATCATAAAGGATTTGATTTAGGTCATACTTGATTGACCTAGTGGTTTTCCCTACTTTCTTCAATTTAAGCCAGGATTTTGTGACAAGGAGTTCATGATCTGGACCACAGTCAGCTCCCTGTCTTGTTTTTGCTGACTGTATAGAGCTTCTCTGTCTTTGACTGCAAAGAATATAATCAAAGAGGAGCAAGAGGAGAGTGAAAAAGCTGGCTTAAAATCCAACATTAAAAAAACTAAGATCATGGCATCCGGTCCCATCACTTCATGGCAAATAGATGGAGAAACAATGGAAACAGTGACAGACTTTATTTTCTTGGGCTCCAAAATCACTGCAGATGGTGACTGCTCATGAAATTAAAAAACACTTGCTCCTTAGAGGAAAAGTTATGACAAACCTAGAGAGCATATTAAAAAGCAAACATATCACTTGCCAACAAAGGTCCATATAGTCAAAGCTATGGTTTTTCCAGAAATTGTGCACGGATGTGAGAGTTGGACCTTAAAGAAGGCTGAGGCCTGAAGAATTGCTGCTCTTATATCGTGGTGCTGGAGAGAAGACTCTTGAGAGTCCCTTGGATAGAAAGGATATCAAACCAGTCAATCCTGAATATTCACTAGAAGGACTGATGCTGAAGTTGAAGCTCCAATACTTTGGCCACCTGATGAGAAGACTCTTGAGCGTCCCTTGGACAGAAAGGATATCAAACCAGTCAATCCTAAAGGAAATCAATCCTGAATATTCACTAGAAGGACTGATGCTGAAGTTGAAGCTCCAATACTTTGGCCACCTGATGCAAAGAGCTGACTCACTGGAAAAGACACTGATGCTGGGAAAGACTGAAGGCCAAAAAAGAAGGGTGCAGCAGAGGATGAGATGGTTAGATCGCACCACCAACTCAATGGACACGAATCTGAGCAAACTCCAGACAGAGTGAAGGACAGGGAAGCCTGGTGTGCTGCAGTCCATGAGGCGGCAAAGAGTTGGACATGACTGAATGACCGAACAATAGCAAAAAATATAATCAATCTGATTTTGGCATTGACATTTCATGATGTTCTTGCATAGACATCTCTTGTGTTGTTGGCAGAGGGAGTTTTCTATGACCAGTGTAGTCTCTTGGCAAAACTCTGTTAGCCTTTGCCCTGCTTCATTTTGTATTCTAAGGCCAAACTTGCCTGTTACTCCAGGTATCTCTTGGCTTCCTATGTTTTTCCTTTCTCTATGATGAAAAGGCCATCTTTTTTTTTGGTGTTAATTCTAGAAGGTCATGTAGGTCTTCATAGAACCATTCAATTTCAGCTTCTTCAGCATCAGTGGTTAGGGAATAGACTTGGATTGCTGTGATGTTCAATGCTTTGTCATAGAAACAAAGTACGATCATTCTGTTGTTTTTGAAAGTGCACCCAAGTACTGCTCTTTTGGACTCTTGTTGACTATGAGGGGTACTCTGTGTCTTCGAAGGGATTCTTATCCACAGTAGCAGATATAATGGTCATCTGAGTTAAATTCTCCCATTCCTATTTTAGTTCAGTAGTTCCTAAGATGTTGAGGTTCACTCTGCCCATTTCCTGCTTGACCTCATCCAATTTACCTTGCGCTTCACGGACTCAACATTCCAAATTCCTATGCAATATTGTTCTTTACAGCATTAGACTTTACTTTCACCACCAGATACTTCCACACCTGGGCACCATTTCTGCTTTGGCACAGCTGCTTCATTCATTCTGGAGTTATTTGTAATTGCATTCTGCTCTTCCCCAGGAGTGTCCTGGACATCTTCTGACCTGGGGGGCTCATCTTCTGGAGTCATATCTTTTTGCCTTCTCATACCACTCATGAGATTCTCACAGCAAGAATTCTGGAGTGATTTTCCATTCTGTCCTCCAGTGGATCACGGTTTGTCACAGCTCTCCACCATGACACGTCTGTCTTGGCTGGTCTTTCACAGCAGGCTCAGAGCTTCATTGAGTTACACAGGCCCATCACCACAAAAGGCCGCAATCCATGATGTGGCAGAACACAGTATGATAAATTATAGTCACCATGTTATACATTAGCTCCTCGGGCCTTATTCCTTCATTTTATTTCTCATTTCATAACAGAATGTTTGTATCTGCTTCTAGACCTGTTTTGAATCCCCCCAGGATCACCTACAGACAATTTCTACTGTGTCCTTTGATTTCCATTTTTTGTTTTTTAGTCCATCTAGTCAAGGCTATGGTTTTTCCAGTGGTCATGTATGGATGTGAGAGTTGGACTGTGAAGAAGGCTGAGTGCCGAAGAATCGATGCTTTTGAACTGTGGTGTTGGAGAAGACTCTTGAGAGTCCCTTGGACTGCAAGGAGATCCAACCAGTCCATTCTAACGGAGATCAGCCCTGGGTGTTCATTGGAAGGAATGATGCTAAAGCTGAAACTCCAATACTTTGGCCACCTCATGCGAAGAGTTGACTTCTTGGAAAAGACTCTGATGCTGGGAGGGATTGGGGGCAGGAGGAGAAGGGGACGGCAGAGAATTAGATGGCTGGATGGCATCACCGACTCACGTCAATGGACTTGAGTTTGAGTGAACTTCGGGAGTTGATGATGGGCAGGGAGGTCTGGTGTGCTGCAATTCAGGGGGTCGCAAAGAGTCAAACATGACTGAGAGACTGAACTGAACTGAGATTCCACACATACGTATCTTTTTGCTGTTAGGTTTATATTATTTAGCATAATGATCTCCTGGTTCATTCATATTCTTGCGAATGTCAGGATTTACTTTTTTAGGCTAAATAATATCCCATTGTGTATGTTATGTATGTATATTTGTGTGCGTGTGTGTGTATCACATATTATCATGTATTCTTTATGGATTCACCACGACAAACAGGAAGTTTCTCTCCAAGTTGTTACTGTGACTCTTTAGGGTTAAAACCTATAACTCTTTAGGGTTAAAAACTTTGTTTCCTTTTGCTGTATGACCAGAAGTGAAATTGCTGGATCACATGCTATTCTAATTTTATTATCTGAGGAATTGCCATTCTATTTTAAATATTTGTTGTACCAATTTACATTCCAAACATCAATACATATGGTTTGTTAAGTGATATCAGGCTTACCATGAACTATCAAAGGGTGTACGCTCAGATCCTAAAGAATGCCTGTGAGGTCTGTGTGGGGGTCACAAGAGAGGTCTCTGTACAATGATCTGAGAGGACTCTGGGTAAGATTACTCCATGTGGGTTTGTGAGAGGGTCCTGTGTGAGGTCAGTGTGGGTCTGTCTGAGGGCTCTGTGTGGGGTCAGTGTGGGTCTGTGAAAGGCTCCTAGTGGGATAAATGTGCATCAGTCAGTTCTCTGTGTAGGGTCCGTGTGGGTGTTCTAGAGATCCCTGAGCAGAATCAATGTGAATCTGTGTTTGACCCCTGTGTGGGGTTAGTGTGGATTGTGGAAGATTCCTGTGTGGGGTTAGTGGAGCCTCTGTGTAGGGTCAGCGTGGGTCTGTCAGAGGTCTCTCTATGGGGTCAGTGTGGGTGTTTTAGAGATCTGTAAGCATGATCAGTGTGAATCTGTGGTTGACTCCATACAGGATCAGTGTGGATTTGTGCAGATTCCATGTGAGGGTAGTGGAGTCCCTGTGTGGGGTCACTGTGAGTCTGTGGCAGATCCCTGTGTGGAGTTAGTGTGGGGCAGTGGGAGGTCCCTGTCTGGGGTGAGCGTGGGGCTCTGGGAGGGCCCTGTGAAAGGTCAGTGTGGCTGTGTGGGAGGTTTCTGTTTGGGGACACTGTGGGTCTGTCAGAGGTCCCTCTCTGGGGTCAGTGTGGGTCTGTCTAGGTCTCTGTGTGGGGTTTTGGGGGGCCCTGTGCTGGATCAGTGTGGGGATGTGGGAGGTCCCTCTCTGGGGTCAGTGTGGGTCTGACCCACTCTTTGAGGGGGACCCTCCATTGCTGTCCTTTCTGCACCTCACGGCAGGAGAAGGGCAAGGGCCTCTCCACATCTGGTTCCTTGCTGTTCTGTCAGTGTCCCTCTGCGTCATTGCTCCAGACAGGCTCCTTAGTTCCAGCCCCCCCGACTCAGCACTCACCTTTGGGCGCCTCTGAGAGGACCTGGCATGAGGCGGGCTCAGGATCCGTGCTCTGTGCTCCCCTCTGTGAACTCTTGGGGGCACTCGATGACCTAGGACACACCCCTTCCCTCAGACCCTGGCTGAGCCTCCATGCCCACCATGGAGGATGCGGTGCAGAGGCAGGACGCCCCAGGGAGAAAACACAGCACAAGCAGGCCCGTGTCCTCTGCACCCACAGCCCCGGGCCTGGTCCCACAGGTGGGGGTCCTGACAGGCATGGAGGCGGGGCCATTCCTGCTGGCTCCTGGATCGGGGACCCCCTCCAGGAGCAGGTCTCTCCACCATGACAGTGACTGTGACATAGAGCCCCAAATTGTTCTAGGGGATTGCTCGTCTCCCCACTTTCCTGTGTGGGTGGGCCCTGGGGAGGAAAGCTGACGGCACCCTCATTCTCTGCTCGGTGACACATCCTGTCTGCTGGTCTCTTCCCTCTCAGGGCTCTGGGATGAGTGAGGCTGAGAGCAGGTGAGACTTGCTATGACCCCTGCACAGTCCCTGGGCCTGTTGAGCCCCCCACCTGTCCCTGGGAGCCTCCTTGGGCCACACGTGTAGATAGAAATCACATACCACGAGTCTGTCCTGGGCTCCCCGTCCTTTGAAATCTGATTATTTACATTGTGGAGACGTGCAGCTTCCCTTCTCGGAGGTTCTGTTACCTCTGGCAGCCTGGCCTTCTGTGGAGGAGCTGCAGGTGTTTTTCCTCTGTCTGAGCTCTTGGAGCTGGAGTAGAGGGGAGACTCTGGGGTGGGGCCACCAGGAGCCACCAGGCCCCTAACTTCTTTCCTCTGGGCCTGTAGATGGTGGTGGGATGCCAGGGGCTCCTTGGTCTCTTTGCCCTCAGTGGGCACCTCTGCCCCCTGCCTCCTTCCCCACATCCCACCCTAGGGGCACAGCGTCCCACCCTCAGACCATGAGGTGACTGCACACATAGCCGTGCCCCTTGTTCATTCTCCCAGCGCAGGTGGGAGCTCTGAGCAGGGCCGTCCTCTCCTCTAGGGCAGGGGTGGACTGGCTCTGGGGGGCCTGCATGTTCCCCACCACACATCCTCAGAGCTGGGAGTCTGTGGTCCTCATCCTCAACTCTGCTCCAGAGCATGAGAAAGACAGAGGTAGGGTGACAGGCCTGGCACATCTCATTCCAGCTCCTCCTGGGAGAGGAGGGGCTTTCAGGGCAACCTCATCTATCCCACCATGACATGAGGACAAGGTTCTCCCACCTCTCTCTCAGGACCAGCACTGCCCCCAAACGCCCCTTCTTATTCTGACATGTGAGTTTGTCTCTGACACTTTCTGAGCCTGAGGGAAATTTCAGCCTCTGAACAGCCCCTCCCCCTACAGCTCCACAATTTCCAGGTAGAGAGAGAGCAGGAGAAGACAGAGCCAGATCCTGAAAAGGGGGAGGTCTTTAGGTTTAGTTCACCTTGATGTGTTCTGAATGCTATGGATGTTTCTGTAATGCTGAGATCATGGAAACTGAAGGTGCCGTGAAGGAACTGGGGTGAAGGCGAGTATCCACACTGGGGTGTACCTCCCTCCATGGCCCCATCCCACCTGAAAGCCAAAGCAGGCACCTTTGGAAAGAGTGGGCCATTATCCATTGCCTTTCTCCCAGCAGGGTGCAGACAGAGGCCACCAGATCTCATAAGAAAAACATTTATTTCAGGAAGCAAAAATATTTGTAGTAACAAGACGCTATTAGCATGCAGAGGATATGCTAATATGAGAAAAAAGAATAGTCTCTGTAAGATAAGCATTTATTCCTTGGAATCGAGTTTTCCTAACAGGAATGCTGTGAAAAGCATGTTCTGATTGACCAAAAAGGGCATGTTTCTGAAGGAGAGAGTGCCTTGGACAGTGGAGGGAATGGCCTGTGATACATGCACTCTTGAGCCATGATGCCAGGTTCTGCCTGGAAGGGGACCTGGCTCCCTGGGTGAGAGGGCCCACTTGCTGTCCCTGGGACTGGTCCACTTACTCTCTTTTGGAGAGCTATAGCCCATGGGGTAACTTGGTAATCATGGGCTGTATCGCTTCTGACTCGTTTGCTCTTGGTCGGAGGAAAAATCTTTGGTGGCAGTAATGTGGACCTAATGAGTCCCGGAATTCTGCTTTTACCAATTTAACTCCAAGGCACGTGGTCTGTGGTGAAGCACCATCTTCTCATTTAGGATCTTGTCCTACAGCTGTCATGAGAGTCTGGCCTCAACAGCCCTGCTGTCCATGGTTGACTTTGGCTCTGGGCTGTGGCTGTTTCAGGCTTGCCTTGTGGCAGGGGCCCTTCTGATTCTTTGCATTTACTGGGGGAAATCCCCTGAAGAAGGAGATTAATCCTTTTTTTTGAAGCAGCTTTCTGAAAGAACCTATCCACTCTGCAGGATTAACTGTTGAAACTTGCTTCCTAGGGACTCGGTTCATTGCTTTTCCTGGCCAGAGTGACTAATCCCTGGGACCTGGTGGCCGTTCGTTCCGCCAGTCCTTTTTGATGCTGTCCTAATTTGGGACTCCTATATGCCTCTCTCCCTTCAGTGGGGACACACTTCTTCCTCTGGCTCTTATATTTGGTCTCCCATCTCAGGGCCACCTGCTGCCCCTGGCTGCTGCCTCCACTTGACGTAACAGCATAGAGCGTCTGGGAATTGGACATGGATGTGTCTCCTCTGAACAAGGTTTGGGAACAAGACAGAGATTCCTTAGAAGCCAAGATGTTTGCAGCAAGAAACTTATCTGAGTGACAGTCTTGGAGAAGTGTATCCGTGGCACAGTTCTGAAGGAGCAGACTGGTGGCCCAGCCTCGGTTCTGATTCTGCTGATATGTGAACCCTTGGAATTCAAGCTTTTGAAACTGCCTCAACATTTAGATCTTCCAGATTTGAGGCAACAGACTTTGTATTCAATGAAGGTCTTCAATCGGACCTTGGAGATCGTGGACTCTTCACATTCATATTAATGAGTAGGGAATTGACCCACACACTAGGTTCCAAAGTCTCTTCTCCAGCAGGGTCTCCTTCCACAGGCTCTTGTTCTTGTCACCTGGAAGATGTATCTTACTACAGTCACGACAGAGTAAGATTCTGGGGAGGCTCATCCCCCGCTTCCTCCTGTGACTCGCTGCTGGCCGTTGCTGAACGAGAACTGGGCTCCCGGCTGCCTTTGTCAGCTGCCATGGCAGAGGCACCATGCCAGTTTCTGGTCACTAAACTGTATGCGGCGGCGTGAGAAAGCAGCTAGCTTTCTGTGCAGAGGGGCCTCTGAGGGCTTATGGGTGTCACCAGCTGTGGGTCCTCCCAGAGCCCCCTGGGCTTCCTCACTCACCTGTGAGGGAGTGGGGAGGGGCCTCTCCAGGGAGGGATTTGCCCCTCTTGTTACCGCTATCTTGCATGGGGCTGAGGAGGTTTTCCCTTGGTTAACAGAGCTATTGAGGTGTCCTCAGATTGCCAGGTGGCCTTCAAGGTGGACCCTTGAGCCTTTTTCAGCTTCAAGCTAAGCATGAACTTGAGGACCTTGAAGCCCAGGTCCCACCTGTGCCTCACCCTCAACTTTACTACATGTGTTTCCAGCTCCTGTTGAATGTCAGGACTGAGAACAACAGACTCAAGGGAGTTGTTCATGGAGGCTTCCCCATGCTGAGAGGAGTGTGGACTTTCTGTCTCCATGGGAGCATGTGTCTCTCCAAGAATGTCTAAAACAAGGTTGTCAACAAATCTCGAACTATAGACATTCACAGGGATCTCAGTCTCATGGATCTGCTGTGCCTTCCTCCCTGTAAGGACCCGTAAGACTGCTGGAGGCTTTATGCTGAGGCTCACCTTTCTTTCTGACTCAGGTTTCACTCTTGGATCATTCACTGGAGGGTTGGCTGAGATCAGGTACAGATCTTATAGGATCCTCCCCACACTCTGCCCTACATCATACTGCAGGTGGGATTCGTGCTGGGCACTTGGACCTCATCTTCTCTGTGTCCTGGCTGATTTTGCCTCAACCTGCAGAGGTCTTTGAGGGCCCCTCCCAGCCCTGTGCCTGACAAGGCCTTGGGAATTTATTCTAAGGCTGCATCAGTTTCTGAGATGCTTGAATTCTGCAGGGCAGGCCAAACTGTTGCTGCATGAACCTTTTGGAAAACTGGTGCTCTGGTTCCTCCCAAACCTCAGGGCTGGCCAAATCCTCAGGAAGGATGGAGACAGAGCTGTGGGCCCAGAAAGACCTGTTCTCCTGGGGAAGATTAGGAGTAACCTGGCTAAAGACTTGCTGAGATTTATTAACAAAAGAGGGTAAAGCTCTTCCTCTTTCTAGTTGCTTTTTCCAAAAGTGACATTCCAGGTTTTCAGTTGCATTTGAGATGAAAGATTATGCCTTATTTTGAGACTGTAGAGCAAGATGTTTCACAGGACCCAATCTGGTGTTGAGAAGATGGTCAGACTCGGAGAGAGGGTGATTGACGGAGAGTGGTCTGTAACTGTGCCTGAGCTTGTGCTTGACACTGGGGCATGTCTGGAGTCAAGGGTTTGGGTCAGGCCTGGATCTCCATGGGAGCCTGAGGTGGAGGTTGAAACTGCTGCATGGTTGGAGTCAAGGTTAGTGGTTGAGCCTGGTTCTCCATGTGAACTTGAGGTGGTGACTGAGAGGCATGGTTGGAGCCAGGATTGGGGGCAGGCCTGCATCTCCATGTGACGCAGAGGTGACGGTTGCACCTGGGACATGGATGGAGTCTTGTTTTGAGATTCATCCTGGGCCACAGGTTGAGTCAAGTGCTGGGCCAGTGTCAGTTGTGAAGTTACTTTTGATGAAATTTGGAATGGTTTGTCCTTAGAATACTCATTGTTAAGACAGGGCATAACTCAAGAGGGGACCCAGGTACTATGACAGTAGCCACCAGACTCTCACTGTGCAAAACGGGGTAACCCTCGAAGAGATAACTGTGTGTCTTCTGTAGATGGTTCCCCAAAGTGTCAGGATATCAGGGCTTCTTGGGAACAAGCAGCTGTTCCAGTTTGCCTTTTATGCTCAGAGGTTTTGGTGACCCAAGGTGTCCTGCTTGTCACCGAGTGACTTGATCCTCTTCCCCAATGAAGTTAGGTGATAGCATGCCTCCTCCTCATTTTCCTCCTTCCAAATCTTCCCTTCTATCCTCTTGGTGGTTAGTATCTCCAGCATCTTCTGGACATCCATGTTGACAAAAGAGAGGCCACCAGCCTCTACCTGCCTATTTGTGGGGTCTCCCCAAAACGAGGCCTTTGGTGAGTGGCTGGGAAGGTGGTCTTGATTGGATTCTAAATGTGTCAAGGTGGAGAAGCTCCAGGCTTTGGCTGCCTCCTGTCACCATGCCAGGGCTGATACAAGACTGCTTGAACAGACAATGCCTGAGATAGCTGGTCTTTAAGGGGAGTGTGGAGATGCCCTGTGCGGGACAGTGCCAGTGCAAGTGCCATGGAGTCACCTTGAGTGGGACTCAGCGTGGAGCCTGATGGCGGTGGGGCAGAGGCAGGTGTTGGAGGGCAGGCTCTCGCATGAGAGGGGCTTGGCGAGGAAGGGGACAGGGCAAGTGGCCAGGGTGAAAGGCTCTCCAGTGGAAATAAAGGCTCTGGTGTTGGAGAAGCACTCAGGGATGAATGTGAGGGAATGGAAACCGAGGAGGTCACTGAGCCTGGAGAAATGATAGGAGCCCAAGGTAGGGGACACTGGGTCAGAGGAGCTGGGGAGATGGTGGGAGCTGCCTCTTCCCTGCATGGTTGGTGGGCTCCAGCAGGAACTGGTTGGCACGCCTCACCAGGTGAATATTTACATGAGAGCTGATCAAAGCCTCCCTTCTCAGGGAACCTCCCTAGGTGTCTGCAGGAGACATGAGGAACAAGCTGCAGCCAGGAGCCCTGGGGCCAGGACTGGGCAGCGCGGGCAGGGGTGGGCGTCTGCACCCCCCAGTCTGTCGCGGCCCCAGTGCTGACTTCACAATGCTCCTGCTGTCCCTCACCCCAGGACGTTGGCCATACCCTGCCCCCAGGACTCCCCCTCTCAGCTCAGCCCCAGGCTCCCAGTATCCCTGGGGCCACACCTTAGGCTTTAGGAGGAAGAACCGCCTAGAAAAGAAAGGGAAGATTTCCAGAAGTGAAGTCAGGTCCCAGACCTCTTCCAGTGCTTCCTGGCAATCTCTTCAAGCTGAAAATCGGCATACTGGGTCATGGTGGTGAACATAGGAGCCTTTAGGGGTCTAAAAGGGAGCTGAGTGCACTGTCACTTCAAGGGGACACCATTGGGAGACTGGAGACCAAGCACCTGTGTCTAAGGCCACACAATCCCTGACAGTGATGGTGAAGCTCAGGAAAGGTTTATTGTTTACAAAGTGTTTCCATATTCATCACCCCTTGATGCCCTCACAGCTTGCCTATGGGGAGGACGGGCAGGCACCACTCTACAGTTGAATCTGAGCAAAGTAAAATCATGTGTTCTACGAGTCCTCGAGGGCTCACCTCCCAGTGTGGGTGCTATTTGTCCAATGCACCCCACATGCCCTTTGGTACAGAGCCTTTTCCAGGCCCCTCACAGCTTCATTCAGGTATCTGGGTAGTATTCTCCTTCCCAGAAGCCTCCCTGGGAGTTCTGTTTCTCAAGGGAGAAGTCCTGCCACTGGCCCCTCTCAGAGTCTGTGGAGCTGGGTTCTCATGGCCAGAAAAGTGGGGACTAACTCTGGGGGCTCTCATGGCTGGACGTCAGAACTCACCTTTCAGAGCTCCATTTCTCTTGATGCTTCTGCTTTTTCCCCTCTGCTCCATTCAATGCTGAGAGAGACAATGAGGACTTAGAATCCAAATCTCAGTCTCCTCTCTCTAGACAAGCATCAGACACCAGCATCCATACATGATATGACTGTCTGCATTTCACTGACAGCTCTGTGACTCTTCTTTCCTTTCACTCATTTTTAAATGGATGAAATGTTTTCCTTCTTTGAAGGACATAAAGGATTTTCAATATGAGATTCACTCTAGACTTCTTTCTTCACTGTTCCTCTGTTCAAGAAATACACACATTCTCAGACTATGGGTGAATCCGAGCTCCATCAGGCAGGTCTCTGCTTCCTGATACCAGCCTCCCCACTTCCCAGCTCCTGCTCTGAGGCTCTCGGGGCTTCAGTACTGCCAGCAGGCCAGTGCTGTCTGAGACACTGTTCACAGCTGCTGAGCTAGTGCTCAGGAGTCTGTCCTCTGGCTGAGATTCAACTCAGAATTCAGTCATTGGCCTCTGGTCACTGTGTTTGGGACTTTCTTGGAGCCACCTACCTACCTGGATACAGGGGTTGAGATCTTTTAACAGAAATCCTAGTGTTCACTATATCTCTGCCCAGCCTGGTTTGTCCCTAGAGGGATGACCATCTATTCTTTCTTGAGAATACATGTCCTGTTCTTTTCCATCTCAAGGGTCATATTAGTTGACTCAGAAAAGTGAAAATAATAATAGAAAAAAACAGAAATATGTGCTTGTAAATCTGGACCAAGAGTTCCTTACCTTCCTGATGTTTCCATGTTTTCTAGGAGGAGGAAAGGATGGGTTATACTCAAGTTAGTGAAGGATCAGGAAAAAGAGCCCCAGTCCACACAGAAAGGTGAGGATTGTATCGATCACCCAGGAAGTGAAACTGGAGTTCAGTCAAATATCAAAAGTGCTTTTCAGAGAAAAGAGAGGATTCTCCATTGTCTGCATCACACTGCTGCCCTCTGGCTACTAAGCACAGGATGTGACCTGGGGACTAATGTACTCGGCCCACCTCACAGAGCTCTGGTCTGGCCACAAAGGGCTCTTGGGCGTAAGAGGGAGTATCAGAGCAGGAGGCTGGACTGCAGCCCCTCCTAACCATCCAGCCCCTCAGCTTCATGCATCTCCCTTCCTCTGAGCCTTCCCATCCTACCTTCAGTTCGGTTCAGTTCAGTTCAGTCAATCAGCTGTGTCCGACTCTTTGCGACCCCATGAATCACAGCACGCCAGGCCTCCCTGTCCATCACCAACTCCCGGAGTTCACTCAGACTCACGTCCATCAACGTGAGTCGGTGATGCCATCCAGGCATCTCATCCTCTGTCGTCCCCTTCTCCTCCTCCCCCAATCCCTCCCAGCATCAGAGTCTTTTCCTGTGAGTCAGCTCTTCACATCAGGTGGCCAAAGTACTGGAGTTTCAGCTTTATCATCATTCCTTCCAATGAACACCCAGGACTGATCTCCTTTAGGATGGACTGGTTGGATCTCCTTGCAGTCCAAGGGACTCTCAAGAGTCTTCTCCAACACCACAGTTCAAAAGCATCAATTCTTTGGTGCTCAGCTTTCTTTATAGTCCACTCTCACATCCATACGTGGCCACTGGAAAAACCATAGCCTTGACTAGACGGACCTTTGTTGACAAAGTAATGTCTCTGCTTTATGCTGTCAATGTTGTCCAAGGAGTAAGTGTCTTTTAATTTCACAGCTGCAATCACCATCTGCAGTGATTTTGGAGCCCCCCAAAATAAAGTCACCCACTATTTCCACTGTTTCCCCATCTATTTCCCATGAAGTGATGGGACCAGATGCCGTGATCTTAGTTTTCTGATTGTTAAGCTTTAAGCCAACTTTTTCACTCTCCTCTTTCACTTTCATCAAGAGGCTTTCTAGTTCTTCTTCACTTTCTGCCATAAGGGTGGTGTCATCTGCATATCTGAGGTTATTGATATTTCCCCCGGCAATCTTGGTTCCAGCTTGTGCTTCTTCCAGCCCAGCGTTTCTCATGATGTACTCTGCATATGTTAAATAAGCAGGGTGACAATATACAGCCTTGATGTACTCCTTTTCCTATTTGGAGCCAGTCTGTTGTTCCATGTCCAGTTCTAACTGTTGCTTCATGATCTGCATATAGGTTTCTCAAGAGGCAGGTCAGGTGGTCTGGGATTCCCATCACTTTCAGAATTGTCCACAGTGTATTGTGATCCACACAGTCAAAGGCTTTGGCATAGTCAATAAAACAGAAATAGATATTTTTTCTGGAACTCTCTTGCTTTTTCAATGATCCAGCTGATGTTGGCAGCTTGATCTCTGGTTCTTCTGCCTTTTCTAAAACCAGCTTGAACATCTGGAAGTTCACGGTTCATGTATTGCTGAAGCCTGGCTTGGAGAATTTTAAGCATCACTTTACTAGCATGTGAGATGAGTGCAATTGTGCGGTAGTTTGAACATTCTTTGGCATTACCTTTCTTAGGGACTGGAATGAAAACTGACCTTTTCCAGTCCTGTGGCCACTGCTGAGTTTTCCAAATTTGCTGGCATATTGAGTGCAGCACTTTCACAGCATCATCTTTCAGGATTTGAAATAGCTCAACTGGGATTCCATCACCTCCACTAGCTTTGTTTGTAGTGATGCTTCCTAAGGCCCACTTGACTTCACATTCCAGGATGTCTGGCTCTAGGTGAATGATCACACCATTGTGATTATCTGGGTCATGAAGATCTTTTTTGTACAGTTCTTCTGTGTATTCTTGCCATGTCTGCTTAATATCTTCTGCTTCTGTTAGGTCCCTACCATTTCTGTCCTTTATTGAGCCCATCTTTGCATGAAATGTCCCCTTGGTATCTCTAATTTTCTTGAAGAGATCTCTAGTCTTTCCCATTCTATTGTTTTCCTCTATTTCTTTGCATTGATTGCTGAGGGAGGCTTTCTTATCTCTCCTTGCTATTGTTTGGAACTCTGCATTCAAATGGATATATCTTTCCTTTTCTCCTTTCCTTTTCCCTTCTCTTCTTTTCACAGCTATTTGTAAGGCCTCCCCAGACAGACATTTTGCTTTTTTTGCATTTCTTTTAATTGGGAATGGTCTTGATTCCTGTCTCCTGCACAATGTCACGAACCTCCGTCCATAGTTCATCTGGCACTCTATCTATCAGATCTAGTCCCTTCAATTTATTTCTCACTTCCACGGTATAGTCATATGGGATTTGATTTAGGTAATACGTGAATGGTCTAGTGGTTTTCTCCATTTTCTCCAATTTCAGTCTGAATTTGCCAATAAGGAGTTCATGATCTGAGCCACAGTCAGTTCCTGGTCTTGTTTTTTTGACTGTATAGCTCTTCTCCATCTTTGGCTGCAAAGAATATAATCAGTCTGATTTCGGTGTCGACCATCTGGTCACGTCCATGTGTAGAATCTTCTCTTGTGTTGTTGGTAGAGAGTGTTTGCTATGACCAGTGCATTCTCTTGGCAGAATTCTAAGAAGCTTTGCCCTGCTTCATTCTATAACCCAAGGCCAAATTTGCCTGTTACTCCAGGTGTTTCTTGACTTCCTACTTTTGCATTCCAGTCCCCTATAATGAAAAGGACATCTGTTTGGGGTGTTAGTTCTAAAAGGTCTTGTAGGTCTTCATAAAACCATTCAACTTCAGCTTCTTCAGCATTACTGGTCGGGGCATAGACCTGGATTACCGTGATATTGAATGGTTTGCCTTGGAAACAGAGATCATTCTGTTGTTTTTGAGATTGCATCCAAGTACTGCATTTCAGACTCTTTTGTTGACTATGGTGGCTACTCCATTTCTTCTAAAGGATTCTTGCCCACAGTAGTAGATATAATGGTCATCTGAGTTAAATTCACCCATTCCAGTCCATCTTAGTTCACTGATTTCCTAGAATGTTGATGTTCACTCTTATCATCTATTTGACCACTGCCAATTTGCCTTGATTTATGAACCTAACATTCCAGGTTCCTATGCAATATTGCTCTTCACAACATCGGACCTTGCTTCTATCACCAGTCACATCCACAACTGTGTGTTGTTTTTGCTTTGGCTCCATCCCTTCATTCTCCTGGAGTTATTTCTCCACTGATCTCCAGGGCATATTGGGCACCTACCGACCTGGGGAGTTCCTCTTTCAGTGTGCTACCTGTTTCTTTTTCATACTGTTCATGGGGTTCTCAAGGCGAGCATACTGAAGTGGTTTGCCATTCCCTTCTCCAGTGGACCACATTCTGTCAGACTTCTCCACCATGACCTGTCTGTCTGGGGTGGCCCCGCATGGCATGGCTTGGTTTCATTGAGTTAGACAAGGCTGTGCTCTGTGTGATCAGATTGGCCTGTTGTCTGTGATTGTGGTTTCAGTCTGCCTGCCCCCTGATGCCCTCCCTCAGTGCCTATCGTCTTTCTTGGGTTTCTCTTATTAACTACAGGCAATTAAAAATTAGATTAAAATTATATGAAATTTACAATGCAATCAAATATAAAGCAAAGAGAAATAGTTAAACCTTCAGGTCAATTTTTCATAAGTTGCCAGCACCCTTGTTTCTGAAATCAATAAACTAAAGAAAAACTTTTGAAACATTCTATACACATACCCACACATCTTTTAATTTTTTATTTTTTAATTAATTTATTTATTTTAATTGGAGGCTAATTACTTTACAATATTTTAGGTTTTTGCCATACATTGACATGAATCAGCCATGAATGTACATGTGTTCCCCATCCTGAACTCCCCTCCCACCTCCCTCCCCATCCCATCCCTCAGGGTCATCCCAGTGCACCAGCCCTGAGCACCCTGTCTCATCCTTTAAACAAATCAGCCCAGCAGTTTCAAATCTAAGGATCAAGGGTTTGTTTTGTTTTGTTTTGTTTTGTTTCAGTTCAAACATTTTCCTTCAGCATTTGTTATAAGTTGAACTGCTAACAGCAAATTCTCTCAGTCTTTGTTCATCAGGAAATATCTTTATTTTACCTTCTTTTCTGAAGCATAGATTTTATAGACATGGAATCCTTGGGTGACAATTTTTTTCTTTCAGCTCTTTGAATATGGCGTCTCACAGTCTTCTCTCTGCTGTTGCTGATGGAAGTCAGTGGTTACTCTTACTGTGTTCCCCTCGTATATGGAGAACAGCTTTTCTCTTGTTACTTTCAAGACTTTTTCCTGATTTTTCCACACTTTAACCAAGATTTGTCTTAGAGTGGATCAGTTTGGTTTCATTTTTCTAGAGGTAAACACTGCCTCTGAAAATTGTTTTCCATCACAATTTTATAAGTTTTCAGCCATTATGTCTACAACTAATTTTATTCCCTCCCCTTTCTCTCCCTGCTTTCTGATAGTCTCTTTCCTTCCATACTTGATGGTGTGCTGAATGGATGCCATGGATCATTTTCCCTCAACATTTTTTCTCTTTGTTTTTACACTGATTTCTATGAATCCATCTTCAACTTTATGGATTACTTCTGCTAGCATCTCAAATGTGCTATTGAACCTGTCTAATCAATTTTTCATTTTAATTATTTTAGTTTTCAAATCCAGAATTTATATTAGTTTCCTTTTTTAATTTGTAGCTTTTCATTGAGTTTCTCTGTTTGTTGACTTGGTATCATACTTTCACCTAATTCTTCAAATATGGTTCCATTATTTCATTTTGTAGTCATCTTTATTTTGATACTTTATCTTTTGACCTTCATACTGAATTTATAAGTCATATACTTATATGAGTTATCAGTGGTATGTTATACAAATGCTTTACTCACCACCATTACAACATTAGAGTTTTCTGATTTTAACTGTATACTTACCTGTCCCAGCAGGTTGATTAGGAGACCAAGCCTAAAGCCCCTTTAAGAAGGAGGCAAACTTTCTTTCTTTTTCACATTCTTTTGCCTTAGACAAGTAGGCATTGTAGGGAGCAGTATCTCAGATTCAAGGACATTCCTTTTTTTGAGCTTTGGATATATGTGATAGGAAAGGGTCTGGACAAAATGCTCAGATCCTTGAGGTGTTTTTTGTCTATTCTCAGAGGCTAGCTGAGAAGTATATATGGCCCCGCTTAAATTAGTGAGGTGGGTACACTCCTACCCCCTTCTGATGTCTATGTCAGAAGCTTTTTCTGTCACCTTAACTTTAAATAAAATATACACAAAGCTTGGAGTGACTGAGATTGTCTTTGGTCCCAGAGTTATACCTTCTTCTTCAGACACCATGAAGTCAGTGGCATCAGTCACCGTTGACTGCTAGGTTATCATCTTGGGGGCTTGTCTTTATCTTCAAGACAAGGTAAGAACACTCAGAGCTGAGACTCTTTCACTCTTTTACTGTGGTCTCTACTTTACTAAACAGAAGCGTATGGACTGAACTTCTTTCCCCCAGTCAGCTTTTCCTGGTCCCTCCAATCATCTCATATCTCCTTGGGGAATTAGAGTTATTAACCTTGTGTGCCGGATTGTAGTCTTTCAGGGGACTTGTAATCCATGCTGTTATTGTGTTTTTCTAGCCAGGCCCCCATTCTAAGTTTTTCAGGACACTGCAGACAGGAGCACTTGAGGGAGCTAGCTAGGGCTCTAGCTCCAGGGACATGTCTCAGGTTGGAAACCACCATCCTGACCCCACAGACACAGAGGCAAGTTCTTGTCATCCCTATGCCTCTGGACTATATGGACTGAGGCATTGCTGGTGAGCATGAGATTCCTGAGGACACAGATTGGGACACCCCAGATTTGGGCAGACTGAAAATGAATCGGCTTCTTCCCTTAGTAGTGCTAGCTCTTAGCAGACCAGAGAAAGCCCTCCAGTGGCTCTTGTCTCAACTCCTTAAGTATTCTTTTTATACAGTCTGCTGGACAGGAATAAAAAGGATGCTGTTGGCACTCCATGAATATGAAGGATTAGTTTTTCCTTGCAGGCAGGCCCTCCATCGCCTCCTTTGTTATTAAGTAGACTCATGTGGCCACTCTCAGGAGGATGTCTTGGGCTTTCTGTTCATCCCTTTATGACTTGCCACTTACACTGTTGTGAGGAACGTGCACGGGCACACAGAAGTTGGGTTCTTCCCCTAGTGGTCTTGGCTTGGCAAGCATCCAGAAAACTACTCTGCTCCACCCCAGGTGGCACGGGAATAAAAGGGAAATCAAACCAAGGTTTTAATGGTGAGGACCTGGACATCAATCTGGGATGCCATCAGGTCTAACCCTGGTGCATCTCCACCACCCCTGGGTGGTAGAATGAGGGGGGATGGGAGTAGGATACCTTCATCGGTAAGGGACAGGTTAGCTCTGGCCAGGGACGGAAGCTTAGGTGGAAAATCAGTCTGCAACCCCAACTAGAGCAGGGGCAGACACCTCCAGTAGAAAAAAGCCATGGCACTGGGCGCTGCTTTTTTCTCTTACAGATGGGTGCTAACAGTCCAGAACCGCCCCCTTGAATAATATCTTGAAAAACTGGGATAATTTTGATCCTCAAGGCCTAAAAATCCCTTATATACAGGGTTTCTTTTCTTTAAAAGACTTCACCTGCCCAGAGAGATAATCCCTGATGGGACATCTTATCTATCAGTCTACCCCTGTTATCAGAGCCAATTTGAACACTCTCTGGTTTAAATTTTGGCTATGAAGCCATGACTACAAGAAGGAGAGATGACATTTTGGACCCTGAATGGCCACGTGTATTCTTTAGACTCCAGAGAAAACTAGTTAATGAAATCTTTTTGAAATTGCAAAACTGGTTCTTTTTGCACATGTAATTACTAAAATTTGACTTGTTACAATACTTTTCTGGGGAGCTCTGATCCTGCCTGAGAAACAGAAACATGCCTGGGGAAAAACCTGAGTTAACACTTGTCACGTCCTTGAGCTACCTAGCCTACTCTATCTGGGACTCCAGCCATGAGCTGTAACTCAAGCCAAGGAAAAAAAGGGACAAAGAGACATTTTAAATTTCAAGCAGAAAACTGTGAGGTTTCTGTCTGTCCACATTTGTGTGTGTCTCGGTGTATGTCTCCATCCTTGGAAAAAAGTGCTAAAGACTAAGTGGTTCAATGAGATCTAATTAATTGGCCTAAAGAGAAGTAAGTGCTTACAAATAAAACAATTCTAAATTCAAGAAAATTAAAGTAAATGAATTTCAGGCTTGTATGAACTTGGAAATAATCATTACTGAATTGATACATGATATTGATGTTTGCTTATTGATCTAATTAACAGAGACATTGTGAAGATACTTTTATAAATGACATAACTTTGGGTGATTTATCCTTACCAATCTACAGAATGATGATGTAAAGTACAAGTCATGGTTGCTGAAGAAAAGTTAGATGTGTGTTTTTAATAAAAAGTAGTAAGGAATGGAACTACATTCTATTAAGGAAACGGAAAGTAAGTCTAAACATACAGGTGGCTGTCCTCTAAATGGACAAATGAAGTGATGAATACAGAAAGTATAAAAAAAGGTGTGTGGCAAGTAAAAGAAGAGTTCTGTGCATGGTACAAGTTTGTTAAGACATTAAACTGCCTTTGAAGTCTTATTGTCACTATGACTAAGTGAATAACTATGGTCTCACAGTGAATATAAGCTGTTACCAAACTGGAATTTGGTTTTCTCTCACTGATTAAAAGAACAAGCTTTTCTTGGAATGTGGCTTTTGATAGCAGACTATAGCATTTATGAACAAAGCTCATTCTGCTTCTGCAAAAGTTAACCCCTCTTCCGGGAATTTAAAATGGATTAAAAATGGCTATAAACCAAACAGCTGGGGCTATGAGAGGTCCAAGATGGCCACTTGGCTTTTCCCGGCTCCCTGACAAACCTCAGTTTTATTTGATAATGCCTTTCCTGGCTTCAGGATTAATATCTCAGAATAGAAAAAAAAATGGTTAAAAGGTGCTTTCCACAGTCTCCAGTGATCAGGGCACCCACTTTGCTGGACAGGTCATACAGACATTCACAAAAACTTGATGAGCTTCTTGGAGACGATCGCTTTCACTGATGTCGCTGGTCACTGGGCAAGGACAGCAGAACAAAGGGATCGATTGCATGGGATTGAGTGCACTGCTAAACATGACCGCAAGTTTCATGGCTTTTTGTCTCACGTATTGTTGACTTTTAATCTGTGTTTTCAGGTATAAAGACGCACTTCTCCTCGTGTTACTGGTCGTTTAAAACGATCTAGTGGTTTACTCCTGCATTTTTTCTCTCTGCCTCATCCCTCCAGAAACTGGAGACTCTTGGGTTCTGAACAGCCTTATCAGGTAAATAAAAAGACTGTCTCCCAACATATACAGAACTCTCAATGGATACTGGGGAGCTCTAAAAGTAAATCCACCCAACTGATGTCAGACTTATGGCATCTATTATGTTTCACTGAATATTAAGTTCCGGTTTTGTTAATTAAGGCCTGTATTTACTAAGACTCACGTCTTAGATCAGAGAAGGCAATGGCACCCCACTCCAGTACTCTTGCCTGGAAAATCCCATGGACGGAGGGCCTGGTGGGCTGCAGTCCATAGGGTCACTAAGAGTCAGACACGACTGAGTGACTTCACTTTCACTTTTCACTTTCATGCATTGGAGAAGGAAATGGCAACCCACTCCAATGTTCTTGCCTGGAGAATCCCAGGGACAGGGGAGTCTGGTGGGCTGCCGTCTATGGGGTTGCACAGAGTCAGACATGACTGAAGCGACTTAGCAGCAGCAGTAGCAGCAGCACTTTTTAGATAGCTCCTTGTGGTTATTTTACATTGCTGCTGCTGAATGCAGAGCATCTGAATGCAGAGTTCCAAAGAATAGCAAGGAGAGATAAGAAAGCCTTCCTCAGCAATCAATGCAAAGAAATAGAAGAAAACAACAGAATGGGAAAGACCAGAGATCTCTTCAAGAAAATTAGAGATACCAAGGGAACATTTCATGCAAAGATGGGCTCAATAAAGGACAGAAATGGTATCCACCTAACAGAAGCAGAAGATATTAAGAAGAGGTGGCAAGAATGCACAGAAGAACTGTACAAAACAGATCTTCACGACCCAGATAATCACGATGGTGTGATCACTCACCTAGAGCCAAACATCCTGGAATGTGAAGTCAAGTGGGCCTTAGAAAGCATCACTACGAAAAGAGCTAGTGGAGGTGATGGAATTCCAGTTGAGCTATTTCAAACCTTGAAAGATGATGCTGTGAAAGTGCTGCACTCAATATGCCAGCAAATTTGGAAAACTCAGCAGTGGCCACAGGACTGGAAAAGGTCAGTTTTCATTCCAATCCCGAAGAAAGGCAATGCCAAAGAATGGTCAAACTACCGCACAGTTGCACTCATCTCACACGCTAGTAAAGTAATGCTCAAAATAATCCAAGCCAGGCTTCAGCAATACGTGAACCGTGAACTTCCAGATGTTCAAGCTGGTTTTAGAAAACACAGAGGAGCCAGAGATCAAATTGCCAACATCCGCTGGATCATCAAAAAAGCAAGAGAGTTCCAGAAAAATATCTATTTCTGCTTTATTGACTATGCCAAAGCCTTTGACTGTGTGGATCACAATAAACTGTGGAAAATTCTGAAAGAGATGGGAATCCCAGACCACCTGACCTGCCTCTGGAGAAACCTATAAGGGACCACTCTTCCCAGGTGCGTGCTTTGACTTCTATATGGGACGGGGCCATGGAAGGAAAGTGAACCCCAGCATGGATACTCACCCACACTCAGTTCCCTCCCTGCACCTCAGTGTCCATAATACCAGCACAGTATTAAAGAAACAAGCAACAGTATTCAGGATATGTCACGGTGAACTAAACCTAAAGACCTCTCCCTTCTCAGGATGCAGCTCAGTCCTCCACACCTCTCTCTCTGCCTTGAACTTGTCAGGCTGTAGGGGAAGAGTTTGCAGAAGCTGAAATTCACCCCAGGCTCAGAAAATGTCAGAAATAGTCTCACTCATCAGAATAAGGAGGGGAGTTTGGGGCAGTGCTGGCTGAGTCCAGGGTGAGGGAAACCTCATCCCCACGTCATGGTGGGATTAGATAATGCTGCCCTGGAAGCCCCTCCTCTTCCAGATGGAGCTGTAATGAGATGTGCCAGGACTGTCACTCTTCCTCTGCTTTTCTCGTGCTCTGGAGCAGGGTTGAGAATGAGGACCACACACTCTCAGCTCTGAGGGCTGCAGTGTGGAGCATGGAGGCCCCTGAGGGCTGGTCCACCCCTGCCCTGGAGAAGAAGACAGCTCATAGTACCCGCTTCTGCCAGGGAATGGGCAGGGGGCATGTGTTTGTGTGCAGTCCCCTCACTGTCTGAGGGTGGGACACTGCCCCTAGTGTCGGATACAGGGAAAGGAGGCAGGGGCAGAGGTGCCCATAGATGGTGCAGTGACCAAGGAGCCCCTGGTGTCCCACCAGCATCTACAGCCCCAGAGGAAAGAAGTGAGGGGCCGTTGGCTCCTGGTAGCCCCACCCCCAGAGTTTCCCCTCTACTCTAGCTTCCAGAACCCAGAGAGAGGGAGGCCACTGGGCTCCCTGACAGAGGGCCAGGCTCTCAGAAGCAGCAGAGCCTCCAAGCAGGCAACCTTCACCTCTCCACAGTGTAGTTAATCGGCTTTCACAGGGCTGGGAGCTCTACCTATGCATGTGGCCCAAGGAGGCTCCCAGGTGACAGGTGGCACTCAATAGGCCCAAGGGCTCTGCTGCAGTCATAGCAAGTCTCACCTGTCATCAGCCTTGCTCAGCCCAGAGCCCAGACAGGGAGGAAGCCAGCAGACAGGATGTGTCACCCAGCAAGCGGGTGGAGAAGGGTGCTGTCAGCTTTCCTCCCTGGGACCCATCTACACAGGAAAGTGTTAGTCACTCAGTCATTTCCAGCTCTTTGAGCCCTGCAGGCTCCTCTGTCCATGTAATTTTCCAGACAAGAATACTGGAGTGGGTAGCCATTCCCTTCTCCAAGGGATCTTACTGACCCAGGTATCGAACCCAGGGCTCCTGCATTGCAGGCAGATTCTTCACCATCTGAATCATGATGGAAGCCCTGGAAAGCAGGGAGACAAGAGCAATTCTTAGAGCGATTCGGTCTCTGTGTCACAGTCACTAAGGCTGTGGAGAAACCAGCTCCAGGAGGGGCCTCTGGTCCAGCTGACAGCTGGAATGGCCCTGCCCCCATGCCTGTTAGGACCCCACATGTGAGACAAGGACCCCCACACACGGGGCCAGGTCCAGGTCTGCAGGGCAGCATGCACAGGCCTGCTTGTGCTGAGGTCTCTACCTGGAGCCAGGTCTTGCCTCTGGACCCCATCCCTCAGGGTGGGCACAGCAGTGGGGGCTCAGACAGGATCTAAGGGAGCAGCTGGGACTCAGGGCACAGAGTGGCCTCCAGAGCTCAGGAGAGAAGGAAGCCCAAAGCAGAGACTCTGAGCCTGGGTGCTGCCTGGTCCTCTCAGAGACATCGAGAGGTGAGTGCTAAGGATGGGGGGAGCTGACCCTGAAGACACCTGTGGGGATAAATGACACAGAGGGCCACCAACAGAACAGCAAGGAGCCAGAAAGAGAGAATCCCTGTGCCCTTCTCTTGCTGAAAGGGGCAGAACAGCCAGCAATGGAGGCCCCCTCACTAAGAGTCTCCACACAGAGACCCACACTGTCCCCACATGGGGACCTCCTGCACACCCCCTCTGAGAAATCTCATACAGAGACCCACACTGTCCCCACATGGGGACCTCCCGCACACCCCCTCTGAGAAATCTCACTCAGAGACCGCTCAGAGCATCCCACAGAGATGTCACTGTGAGACCCCCCACGCACACACCTCACAGGTGTTCTTTAGGATCTGAGTATCCACCCACTGACAGGTCCTTTATGGTGGGTCTGATGTCAGTTAACAAACTGGCAGCACAGGAGAAGGACCAGAGATGGTGCCCAGCCCCAGCCCCAGCTCCTAGAACTCCAAGACATCCAGATATTGTCAGCCTTGGCCTAAATGGCATTCTCTGCTTGGGGACATGCTCATGACTTCTGTCCTTTTTAACCATTGCCTCTGAACAGAAGAGTCACGGTGTTCCATGTGCAGACCTGCAAAAGTCTTTCCTCCACAGACCTTCATCAGCTTCAGCTCTGCCCCATGGCTTCGAGAACCACAAATTTTAAACATGAGTTAAATGCTGCCAACCTCCAATGAAAGAGTCTTATTTGTCCCATTTATTCATCTCCCTGTCAGATGGTGCCAGTATGATATTGTTTTATTTTCTGGATGATAAGATCTGAACTCATGACAAAGGTTTCTTTACTTTGGAAACAAGGTAAAGGACAGCAGCAAATGGGCTCTAGGAATAAAATAAACCAGCAACAAGGTGTGTGGAGTTTCACTTACCTCCCGGGGGGCATGCAACTGATACAGCATTTTGTACATAACAGCTTGTGTCAGGCTTGGGTTTTAAGTTCAAATGCAACAGCCTAAAATTATGTGTAGGTTTTTCAAATGAATCATATACCTGGCAATATTCCTTTTTGGTTCCCTGCAAAAAATACTTATTTTTTCTCACAATGTGGTAATGCCCTCAAATGATATTATGCATATTTCCAACATATGATATAATCTTAATGTCCAAGTAACATAGCTTAACCTGATTAACTATTTAAGAAGCCTCACTATTTAAATAATTCTTTTAAAATGTACAATTTCCAAGACTCAAATGGGCTCAATTCTATGTTCATTACACGGTTAAAAAAGGATACATTGCCTCAAATAGTGTGGAATTTACAAAAGATACCATTTAATCTTGCTTGATATATACACATGGTCTAATAAAATGACCAGAAGGGACTCCATATCTGAATCGAAGCAAGTTTACATAAATAATCAAAGTGTGCATTAACATACACCAGGGGTACTGCAATCATCAAAATCCTCACATTGTATATCCAGCCCTTTCCAAAGTGGAACTTCAGTGATATCACAGTCATACTTCTCATTACTCATAAGCAACTAGTTTCCCTGCTTTGGTAAAACTGACTTAATGATAGCTGCCATGCATTTATGATTCTTAAGTCAGATTATCTGCATGATGACAATCTTTCCTCTAAGAGAAGCAGGGTTGATATGAGGGCTCTTTTGGCCTATTTATGTCAATCAGGTGGTACTACAGGTGGCACTAGTGGTAAAGAACCTGCCTGCCAATGCAGGAGACATAAGAGACGTGGGTTCCATCCCTGGGTTGGAAAGATCCCTTGGAGGAAGGTATGGCAACCCATTCCAGTACTCTTGCCTTGAGAATCTCCATGAACAGAGGAGAACTGTACACAAAAGCTCTTAGTGACCCAGATAACCATGATGGTGTGGTCATTCACCTAGAGTCAGACATCTTGGAGTGTGAAATCAACTAGGCCTTAGGAAGCATTACTATGAACAAAGTAAGTGGAGGTGATGGATTTTCAGCTGAGTGGTTTAAAATCCTAAAAGATGATGCTGTTAAAGTGCTGAGCTCTGTATGCCAGCAAATTTGGAAAATGCAACAGTGGCCACAGGACTGGAAAAGGTCACTTTTCATTCCAATCCCAAAGAAAGACAATGCCAAAGAATATTCAAATGACTGTACAATTGCTGTGAAGTGAGACACTGACTCACATGCCAGAAAAATATGCTCAAAATCCTTCAAGCTAGGCTTCAGCAGTATATGAGCTGTTAACTTCCAGATATACAAGCTGGGTTTAGAAAAAGCAGAGGAACCAGAGATCAAATTGCCAACATCCGTTGGATCATTGAAAAAACAAGAGAATTCCATAAAACATCTACTTTTGTTTCATTGACTACACTAAAACCTTTGATTGTGTGGATCACAACAAACTGAGGAAAATTTGTAGAGATGGGAACACCAGACCACCTTATTTGTCTCCTGAGAAACCTGTATGCAGGACAAGAAGCAACAGTTAGAACTGGACATGGGACAACAAACTGGTTCCAAATTGGGAAAGGTGTATGTCAAGGCTGTATATTGTCACCTTGCTTATTTAACTTATATGTGGAGTACATCATACAAAAGGTAGGGCTAGATGACTCAAGGCTGGAATCAAGATTGCTGAGAAAATATCAATAACCTCAGATATGTAGATGACACCACTTTAATGGCAGAAAGTGAAGAGGAACTAAAGAGCCTCTTGATGAAAGTGAAAGAGGAGGGAGAAAAAGCTGGCTTAAAACTCAACATTCGAAAACAAAGATCATGTCATCCGGTCCTATCCCTTCATGGCAAATGATGGAGGAAAAGTGAAGGTGGTTCAGATTTCATTTCTTGGGCCCAAGATCAATGTGGATGGTGACTGAAGCCATGAAATTAAAAGTGCTTGCTCCTTGGAAGAAAAGTTATGACAAATCTGGTGAGTGTATTACAAAGCAGAGACATCACTTTGCTGACAAAGGTCCTTATAGTCAAAGCTATAGTTCTTCCAGTAGTCATGAATAGATGTGAGAGTTGGACATAAAGAAGGTTGAATGTTGAAGAAGTAATGCTTTGAACTGTGGTGCTGGAGAAGAATCTTGAGAGTCCCTTGGACTGCAAGGAGATCAAACCAGTCAATCCTAAAGGAAATCAACCCTGACTATTCATTGGAAGGATTGGTGCTGAAGCTTCAATACTTTCGCCACCTAATTTGAAAAGCCAACTCATTGGGAAAGACCCTGATGCTAGGAAAGACTGAGGGAAAGAGGAGAGGCGGGTGACAGAGGATGAGATGGTTGGATGGGATCACTGACTCAATGGACATGAGTTTGAGCAAACTCAGGGAGACAGTGAAGGACAGGGAGGCCTGGCGTGCTGCAGTCCATGAAGTCGCAAAGAATTAGACAGGATTTAGTGACTGAAAAACAACAAAGAGGGCAGCTAAAGTTTGCTGAATGTCCTTTTTATTACATGGAACCCCAAATGCTGTAAATAGAGAGTTTCCAAACTAGCTGTCAAATGGCTGCAGATTCTTCCCTCTTTTGTTTGTATAATCGAATAACAGATCAATCAGTGTGAGCAGGGATGATTTTAGAAATGGCTTGTAATAGTCAGTCGTTATTTTGGAAGACTTTTAAGTTGCTGTGCTGTGCTTAGTCTCTCAGCCATGTCCCAACTCCTTATGACCCCGTAGACGGTAGCCCTGCCAGGCTCCTCTGTCCATGGGGATTCTCCGCGCAAGAATACTGGAGTAGGTTGTTATGCCCTCCCCCAGGGGATTCTTCCCAACCCTTGAATATCATCCTGGGGGTTTTCCGTTTTGCTTCCTGCATCCATTTGGGGACCTCCCCCAGTTCTGCCAACATGTGTACAAGCTGAGAAAGATCTAGCACTTTGGGGTCATAGGTCCTGACAATGACTCTTAGCTCTTCAAAGAACTTAGGGGGCTCTTTCTTAGGTTTAAAGAACTCTTTGACTGGAGCTCTCAGTTCAGTTTTGGCCAAGGAGTAAAGAATACCTGAGGGCGTTCACCTGCAACCTCAGATACAGTTATTTTTAAATGATAATTTTTAAATATACTCTTTAAATTAGAAAAGTAGTTCAGACAGAGAATTAGTAAAACATGAGTACTCATGTGAAAAAAGACAAGGTAAGGTGGGCAGTAGGATTTAAGTCTTTATAGTGTTTTGATTTAGGTACATTTTGTCTCTTTAATTGTTTATAAACTTATTTTTAATTGGAGGATAAATGCTTTACAATGTTGTGTTGGTTTCTGCAGTTTAACAATGTGAACCAGCCATAAGAGTATATATATATTCATCCACTCCCTCTTGAACCTCCCTCCCACCCCGGCTCTTACCACTTCCCTAGGTTGTCAAGGAGCACCAGGTTCAATTCCCTGGGTTATACGGCAACTTCTCACTAGCTAACTATTTTACACGTGGTAACACACATGTTTCAATGCATTCATTAGCTTTTTGTACTGAGTCCTGAAACGAAGCTATTTTGGAATCTTGAAACCTTCTGTAAGCTTTTATGTATCAATTAAAGTTGGCATCTCATTCACCTTGTCCACTTTGGGATCCTATGCTCTCTAGGGTTTTCCTTAAATGAACAATCTTGTCTAACTGGAACACCCCCCACAATGACTACTGTAATTCTAGATCAATATTAGTAAAATTTTGCCATCTTCTAAATATCTATAGCCTCGAGGTCTACAGCTCTTCCATATAAAATATAAAATAAGCAGGTGTGCCAGAAGGTGGCATGCTCAGCAGTGTAAGGCTCCCATACTTCTTTAGCTAGCCTTGGTCATCCCAAAACAAGACAAACAAACCTGTACCATCAGCACTACCTGAGAGATGCTACTATGACCTGGCCAAAATAAGGCCTGGCGTGCACAACCACCAGTTCTTAGAGAACCTTGTATTGAGAAAAAGGATAGAACCAGCAAATCCCTGGAAATGGGGACTACAAAGAGACTCCATGCAAAATGGAGAACTAAAGCTGCCACCGCCAGTTCTCAGCACAGAATCTGTGCTGATACTGATTCCAAACACATGGGGAAGTAGAGACTACATTGTCAGTTTCCAACTTGGAATCTAGCAAACAAAATTAGGGGCTAGGGTTTACCACTCAAAAATAGATTGGGAACATGTGTATACCCGTGGCAGATTCATGTTGATGTATGGCAAAACCAATACAATATTGTAATTAGCCTCCAATTAAAATAAATAAATTTGTTTTTAATAAATATATTAAAAAATAGATTGGCAACAACCAAGAAATGTTACTGTGTGCTGGAAATTTGATCTAATAGGCTATTGGTTTGGCCTCAGGCAGAACGATCTGCCAGACAACCTAACCTGCCCTGAAAGGAAAGCCAATTAAATTAGGGGCACAAATGCCAAGAGAATGGAGTGCAAACCAAGAGGAGCTTACTAACAACCTCCATGAATGGCAAGAAAGACAGTGAACTCAGAGGATGTGTGGGCACCACAGTTGTTTCTCTTTGTCACCAGATTTCATCAGAAATTCCCTTGAGATCCCATCATTGCCACCGGTACATTAAAAAACAAAAATTAGCTAAGTAAATTTGAAGATTTACTTCGAATTTAAAACAAATGACTCTACTAAATGATTCATGTAACCAGGCAGCATTTAATTCAGAAGACAGATACTCCAAGGAGGGACACATCACGGAAGGCTTTTAAGGTAAGGAGGGCATGACAAGGAAATAAGTCATCACTGTGTGAACAAGTGTAACATCAGTGGAGGAAAGTAAACATCCAGGTGACAATGGCTTCTCTTTAGCTAAACGGAAGAATTTTCTATTAGCTGGGTTTCTTGTTGTCCGAAAGGGAAGTCTTCCTCCTCCAGCTGGAGTGGTAATGTGACTGCACTTGTTTGAGAATGCAAGGGATATTTCTTCCTGTTGGGTAATTGAGGATGGATGACACGGCATGAGAGCTCCCTCTACAGACCTTACACACTCCAGCTATAGTCAAGGTTGGCTTTTCTTTTTGTTGTTGTTGTTTTTGATATAAATTTATTTATTTTAACTGGAGGCTAATTACTTCACAAAAGTGTATTGGTTTTGCCATACATTAACATGACTCCGCATGGGTGTACACGTGTTCCCCATCCTGAACCCCCCTCCCACCTCACTCCTTGTACCATCCCTCTGGGTCATCGCAGTGCACCAGCCCCAAGCATCCAGTATCATGCATCGAACCTGGACTGGTGATTCATTTCATGTATGATATTATACATGTTTCAATGCCATTCTCCCAAATCATCCCACCCTCGCCTTCTCCCACAGAGTCCAAAAGACTGTTCTATACCTCTGTGTCTCTTTTGCTGTCTCACATACATGGTTATCATCACCATCTTTCTAAATTCCATATATATGCATTAGTATACTGTATTGGTGTTTTTCTTTCTGGCTTACTTCACTCTGTATAATAGGCTCCAGTTTCATCCACCTCATTAGTACTGATTCAAATGTAAGGTTTGCTTGCCTTAAATTTCACAGCATGTTTTGTTAGCAGGAGGTTTCACACTGAGGGAGAAAAGGACAGAAGACTCATCATTAAGATGGTTCAGAAATTCTTGGGGGAATCCATGGGAGGCAGAGGTAGCTGTGGGGTCAGCTGGTGTTCGCACTGATCACATAGCTCCATCTGATGGTGTTGCAGCTTCCTGTTGAGCCAGTGCAGTTCAGTAATTCACTCTTGTGCAAACCTTTGTGATCCCATGGTCTGCAGCATGCCAGGCCTCCGTGTCCATCACCAACTCCCGGAGTTTACTCAAACTCATGTCCATTGACTTGGTGATGCCATCCAACCATCTCATTCTCTGTCATCCCCTTCTTCTGCCTTCAATCTTTCCCAGCATTGGGGTCTTTTCAAATGAGTCAGTTCTTCCCATCAGGTGGCCAAAGTATTGCAGTTTCAGCTTCAACATCAGTACTTCCAATGAACAGCCGGGACTGATCTCCTTTAGGATGGACTGGTTGGATCTCCTTGCAGATCAAGGCACTCTCAAGAGTCTTCTCCAACACCATAGTTCAAAAGCATCAATTCTTTGGGCATCAGCTTTCTTTATGGTCCAACTCTCACATCTATACATGACTACTGGAAAAACCATAGACTTGACTAGACAGACCTTTGTTAGCAAAGTAAAGTAAAGTAAAGTCACTCAGTCATGTCCAACTCTTTGTGACCCCATGGACTGTAGCCTACCAGGCTACTCTGTCCATGGGATTTTCCAGGCAATAGTACTGGAGTGGATTGCCATTTCCTTCTCCAGCAAAGTAATGTCTCTGAAGCTCAGACGGTAAAGCGTCTGTCTACAATGCGGGAGACCCAGGTTCGATCCCTGGGTTGGGAAGATCCCCTGGAGAAGGAAATGGCAATCCACTCCAGTACTATTGCCTGGAAAATCCCATGGACAGAGGAGCCTGGTAGGCTACAATCTATGGGGTCACAAAGAGTCAGACACAACTGAGCGACTTTACCACTTCATCACAGGTTGGTCATAACTTTCTTTCAAAGGAGTAAGGGTCATTTAATTTCATGGCTGCAATCACCAAATGCAGTGATTCTGGAGCCCAAAAAAATAAAGTCTGCCACTGATTGCACTGTTTCCCCATCTATTTCCCATAAACTGATGGGACTGGATGCTATGATTTTAGTTGCCTGAATGTTGAGCTTTAAGCCAACTCTTTCTCTCTCCTCTTTCACTTTCATCAAGAGGCTCTTTACTTCTTCACTTTCTGCCATAAGGGTGGTGTCATCTGCATATCTGAGGTTATTGATATTTCTCCCAGCAATCTTGATTCCAGCTTGTGCTTCATCCAGTGCAGCGTTTCTCATGATGTACTCTGCATATAAGTTAAGAAAGCAGGGTGACAATATACAACCTTGACGTACTCCTTTTCCTATTTGGAGCCAGTCTGTTGTTCCATGTCCAGTTCTAACTGTTGCTTCCTGACCTGCATACAGATTTCTTAAGAGGCAGGTCAGGTGGTCTGGTGTTCCCATCTCTTTCAGAATTTTCCAGTTTGTGGTGATCCACACAGTCAAAGGCTTTGGCATAGTCAATAAAGCAGAAATAGATGTTTTTCTGGAACTCTCTTGCTTTTTCAATAATCCAGCGGATGTTGGCAATTTGATCTGGTTCCTCTACCTTTTCTAAAACAAGCTTGAACATCAAGAAGTTCACGCTTCACGTATTGCTGAAGCCTGGCTTGGAGAATTTGGGGCATTACTTTACTAGCATGTGAGATGAGTGCAATTGTGCGGTAGTTTGAGCATTCTTTGGCATTGCCTTTCTTTGGGATTGGAATGAAAACATCTTTTCCAGTCCTATGGCCACTGCTGAGTTTTCCAAATTTGCTGGCATATTGAGTGCAGCACTTTCACAGCATTATCTTTTAGGACTTGAAATACCTCAACTGTAATTTCATCAACTCCACTAGCTTTGTTCATAGTGATGCTTCCTAAGGCTCACTTGACTTCACATTCCAGGATGTCTGGCTCTACGTTAGTGATCACACCATCGTGATTATCTGGGTCATGAAGATCTCTTTTTGTGTAGTTCTTCTGTGTATTCTTGCCATGTCTGCTTAATATCTTCTGCTTCTGTTAGGTCCTGACCATTTCTGTCCTTTATTGAGCCAATCTTTGCGTCAAATATTCCTTGGTATCTCTTGTTTTTTTGAAGAGATCTCTAGTCTTTCCCATTCCATTGTTTTCCTCTATTTCTTTGCATTGATCGCTGAAGAAGTCTTTCTTATCTCTTCGCTATTCTTTGGAACTGCATTCAAATGGGTATATCGTTCCTTTTCTCCTTTGCCTTTCACTTCTCTTTTCTTAGCTATTTGCAAGGCCTCCTCAGACAGCCATTTTTATTTTTTGCATTTCTTTTTCTTGGGGATGGTCTTGATCCCTGTCTCCTGTACAATGTCATGAACCTCCTTTCATAGTTCATCAGGCACTCTATCAGATCTAATCCTTTGAATCTATTTCTCACTTCCATTGTATAATCGTAAGGGATTTGGTTTAGGTCATACCTGAATGGTCGAGTGGTTTTCCCTACTTTCTTCAATTTGAGTCTGAATTTATGATGCTACACATGGACATCACCAGATGGTCAATACCGAAACTAGATTGATTATATTCTTTGCAGCCAAAGATGGAGAAGCTCTATACAGTCTCCACTTTACACGTGAAGAAACTGGGCACTGGAGAATGAATTGGAATGAGGGCAGGGCTACAGACAGCTGGGCTCTGAAGCCTGATTCACCATCTCAGGCCACCATAGGAAATGCCCTCCCCCAAGTTTATCAACTCAGGACATGAGTATTGTGCTGAACTGAATTCAGTTGATAACATTATCTGAAAATGTGGGCAGGCTATTTACTTATGGAATTAATTCAGCCATGCAGCCATGAAATTAAAAGATGCTTACTCCTTGGAAGAAAAGTTATGACCAACCTAGATAGCATATTCAAAAGCAGAGACATTACTTTGCCAACTAAGGTCCATCTAGTCAAGGCTATGATTTTTCCAGTAGTCCTGTATGGATGTGAGAGTTGGGCTGTGAAGAAGGCTGAATGCCAAAGAATTGATGCTTTTAAACGGTGGTGTTGGAGAAGACTCTTGAGAGTCCCTTGGACTGCAAGGAGATCCAACCAGTCCATTCTGAAGGAGATCAACCCTGGGATTTCTTTGGAAGGAATGATGCTAAAGCTGAAACTCCAGTACTTTGGCCACCTCATGTGAAGAGTTGACTCATTGGAGGGGACTCTGATGCTGGGAGGGACTGGGGGCAGGAGGAGAAGGGGACGACAGATGATGAGATGGCTGGATGGCATCACGGACTCGATGGACGTGAGTCTGAGTGAACTCCAGGAGATGGTGATGGGCAGCGAGGCCTGGCGTGCTGCAGTTCATGGAGTCACAAAGAGTTGGACACGACTGAGCAACTGAACTGAACTGAACTGAAGCGACTTAGCATGCAAGCATGCACACACAAGTGGGACTTAATAGATGTAGGACACTGCATGGAATACAGGAGTATATACATTCTTTTCTAGTGCACATGGAACAAATCAAGTGCTAGGCTGCAAAACACGTGTCAACAAATTTAGGAGGATAGAAATGATGTCAAACATTTTTATAACAACAGTATAAAACTAGAAATTAATTATAAGAAGAGTTAGAAAAAACAAAACATATGGAGAGTAAACAACATGCTACTAAGAAAACAATGGGTCAAAAAAGAAATGAAAGGAAATCAGAAACTAACTGGAAGCAAGTGAAAATAAAGGCACAGCTTCCCTAAATCTATGGGATGCAATGAAAGAAGTTTTTAGAGTAGAGCAATACAAATCCTGAAAGACGATGCTATGAAAGTGCTGCACTCAATATGCCAGCAAATCTGGAAAACTCAGCAGTGGCCACAGGACTGGAAAACGTCAGTTTTCATTCCAATCCCAAAGAAAGGCAATGCCAAAGAATGCTCAAACTACCGCACAATTGAACTCATCTCACATGCTAGTAAAGTAATGCTCCAAATTCTCCAAGCCAGGCTTCAACAATATGTGAACCATGAACTTCCTGATGTTCAAGCTTGTTTTAGAAAAGGCAGAGGAACCAGAGATCAAGCTGCCAACATCTTCTGGATCATGGAAAAAGCAAGAGAGTTCCAGAAAAAACATCCATTTCTGCTTTATTGAGTATGCCAAAGCCTTTGACTGTGTGGATCACAATAAACTTGTGGAAAATTCTGATAGAGATGGGAATACCAGACCACCTGACCTGCCTCTTGAGAAATCTGTATGCAGGTCAGGAAGCAACAGTTAGAACTGGACATGGAACCACAAACTGGTTCCAAATAGGAAAAGGAGTACGTCAAGGCTGTATATTGTCACCTTGCTTATTTAACTTCTATGCAGAGTATCTTATGAGAAACGCTGGACTGGAAGAAGCAGAAGCTGGAATCAAGATTGCCGGGAGAAATATCAATAACCTCAGATATGCAGCTGACACCACCCTTATGGCAGAAAGTGAAGAGGAACTCAAAAGCTTCTTAATGAAAGTGAAAGAGGAGAGTGAAAAAGTTGGCTTAAAGCTCAACATTCAGAAAACGAAGATCATGGCATTCAGTCCCATCACCTCATGGGAAATAGATGGGGAAACAGTGTCAGAATTTATTTTGGGGGGCTCCAAAATCACTGCAGATGGTGACTGCAGCCATGAAATTAAAAGACACTTACTCCTTGGAAGGAAAGCTATGATCAACCTAGATAGCATATTCAAAAGCAGAGACATTACTTTGCCAACTAAGGTCCATCTAGTCAAGGCTATGGTTTTTCCTGTGGTCATGTATGGATGTCAGAGTTGGACTGTGAAAAAGGCTGAGCACCGAAGAATTGATGCTTTTGAACTGTGGTGTTGGAGAAGACTCTTGAGAGTCCCTTGGACTGCAAGGAGACCCAACCAGTCCATTCTGAAGGAGATCAGCCCTGGATTTCTTTGGAAGGAATGATGCTAAAACTGAAACTCCAGTACTTTGGCCAACTCATGCGAAGAGTTGACTCATTGGACAAGACTGTGTTGCTGGGAGGGATTGGGGGCAGGAGGAGAAGGGGACGACAGATAATGAGATGGCTGGATGGCATCACGGACTCAATGGACGTGAGTCTGAGTGAACTCTAGGAGCTCGTGATGGACAGGGAGGCCTGGCCTGCTGCAATTCATGGGGTCGCAAGGAGTCGGACATGATTAAGTGACTGAATTGAACTTAACTGAACTGAATACAGGCCTACCTTAAGAAACAATAGAAATCTTAAATGAACAACCTAACCTACTAGCTACAGGAATTGAGGGGGAAGAAGAAAATAATGGAGATCAAAGAGGAAACAATAAGAGAAAAAACAAAATCTTCATAGAAAAATAAATGAAACCAAGAGCCAGGTTTTTGAAAAGATAAACATAATTCAAAAACCAGTTTCATAAAGAAAAAAACAGAAAGAACACGACTGAACAAATAAAAAATGAAAGAGGAGAAATTATGACTGATATCATAGAACTTAAAAAATCATACAATACCACAAACAGTTATGTGTAAACAAATTGAACAGTGAGAAGAAATGAATCAATTTATAGAAACATGATCATCCATCACTGAATCAGGAAGAAATAGACAATCTGAGCAGACTGATCACTAATAGTACAGTATAACTGAAATAGCAAACAAGACAATCCCAGCAAATAAAAGTCCAGGACTGACAGCTTCAAAGGAAATTCAACCAAACAATGTACACTGTACCATACAATGTAAATAGTAATGTAAACTGGTGAAGTCACTATGGAAAATAGTATGGAAATTCCTCAAAAAATTTAAAATATAACTACCATATTATTCAGCAATTTCATTTCTGGGCATTTATCTGAATAAAATGAAAACACTAATTTAAAAAATATATGCACTGCTACGTTCATTGTAGCCGATATTTACAGTATTATTTACAGTAGCTCATATATGCAAGCAACTTAAGTTCCCAATAGATGACTGGAGAAAGATATGGGGTGTGTGTGTGTGTGTGTGTGTGTGTGTGTGTGTATTGCTGCTGCTAAGTCGCTTCAGTCATGTCTGACTCTGTGCAACCCCATAGACAGCAGCCCACCAGGCTCCGCCGCCCCTGGGATTCTCCAGGCAAGAACACTGAAGTGGGTTACCATTTCCTTCTCCAATGCATGAGAGTGAAACGTGAAAGTGAAGTCACTCAGTCGTGTCCGACTCTTCATGACCCCATGGACGGCAGCCCACCAGGCTCCTCCTTCCATGGGATTTGCAATGCAAGAGTACTGGAGTGGGGTGCCATTTCCTTCTCCGGTGTGTGTATTACTCAGTCATAAAAAAATGAAACCTTGCCATTTGTGATAACCTGGATGAACCAGAGGGATGCTAAGTGACAAAAGTCAGAGAAAGATAAATATTTCATTAGTTCATTTACATGAGGAATCCAAAAACAAAAATATAGACAAATATAACAAAACAGAAACACATTTATATATACAAAGAACAGATAAGTGATTGCCAGAAGAGAAGAGGTTCAAAGAAGAGAAATGGTGAGGGTACAAATTTCTGCTTGGAAAATAAATGTCATACATATGGACATTTATTCTGGTTGGAGTCATAGGTATGAAATTGTACAATGTGAAGAATATAGTCAATAACTGGGTAATATCTCTGTATTACTGATTGTAATGAACTTAACATTGGGATCATTTTGAAATGTCTAGATATATCGAATCACTGTTTTGCATAACAGGTACTAATATAGTGTTCAGGTCAATTATACTTCAAAAACAAACAAAATCTCATAGAAAAGAGGATAGATTTGTACTTGCCAGAGGTGGGGAGTAAGTGGAGGGGGAAATTAGACATAGGCAGTCAAAAGGTGCAAATTTTCAGTTTCAAGATAAATACAAGCTCTGGATGTAATGTACAATATGATAACTATACTGAACACTACTTCCCTGGTGGCTCAGATGGTAAAGAATCTGCCCACAGTGCAGGAGACCTGGGATGATCCCTGGGTCAGAAAGATCCCCTAGAGAAGGGAAAGGCTATCCACTCCAGTATTCTTGCTTGGAGAATTCCATAGACAGAGGAGCCCAGAGAGTTAAATCTACAGGGTCTCAGAGTCAGACATGACCTAGCGACTGAGCACACCCAGCACGTGAGCTGACGGAGAGCCTCACCAGAAACCCAAGAGCCTGTGTCCCTCTACCTCCTTCCTCAATCCTACACCAAGTTGCTAGGTCTCCCAGTAAGAAGCTTGTCCTTGAAAGGGGTCTGACTACATATTCTCCCAGCTTCCAGTCATCCTACCTCCATGTGCTGACTGTGACCCTCCCCTTTGGGACACTGATGGGCCCTTGAATATCCTCAACCACTGTGAGGTACCAAGAACAAAGAGTGTGGCTGAAAAAAAACCACAAAATTTTAGAAACAATCAAGAACCCAGGCTGAGCTGATTGGTGAGTCTCACCTTCAATGTGAAACTACTCTGTCAAGACTGGGAGAGGTGGCTATCCTATCTAATGTGGAAAACAAGGATACAGAAGACCAAGAATTGCAGAGCACAGCCATAGAAAGAGGTTGACTTGTTCTTGGCAAATAGGTCTACCAGCATCTTGGGGCCAGTGGCTGTGGAATAGCAGAGGTCCCAGAAGGAGAGGTGGCTGAGGAAAAAGTACATGGGTGTTTGCAGCTGGGGGTCCATCCTAATCAGGGTGATCATTCCAAGATTTGCCAGAAGATTGATGAGATAAACAAGGAGAACCATGGTAAATAGGGGCACTTTGTTCTCAGTGTTCTCAGTAATTCCCAAGAAAATGAATTCATTCACGGGGAAGCAATTGTCTCTGCCAATCCTTCTTTGCTCTTGTCTATACTCTTGGAAAAATATTTTTGAAAGTAAATAACAAAGATGCATGGATAGGTAACACTTCTGCACATCTGCAAAATATCATAAGACAGAACACATTTCTTCTATAATTGTGTTTTTGTATTCAGAAAAGCATCCAGTCATGTGCCCACTCTTTAAAGAGGCAAAGCTATCTACTGGGGCTTCTCTGTTGGTTCAGACCATAAAGCATGTGCCTGCAATATGGAGACCCAGGTTTGATCCCAAAGTCAGGAAGATCCCTTGGAGAAGGGAATGGCTACTCACTCCAGTATTCTTGCCTGAAGAACTCCACGGACAGAGGAGGATGGTGGGCTACAGTTCTTGGGGTCACAAAGAGTCCAACATGACTAAGTGACTAACACTTCTTCAGCTATCTATTACCCAATAACAAAAATCACCTAGAATAGACTGTTGAGAAACTGAACCAAATCTATTATGTCATTTATGAGGCATGTTATTTCCTACAAGGTCATGTCGGAGTCTGACTTTTTTTATCTCAATGGATATATTTGAATTAATTTACCTCTCTTTTCCTCTTCAAAATAATATGAACAAGACTCTAATGTATTAGAGATGTTGAGCTGTAGATGGGGTTAAGGAGTCTCTACACTTGAAAGTATTTACATGGAAACAAAATGGGATTACAGTGTTAGTGTTTCTCACTACATGATTGGTTTAAGAATATTTGTATTAATTCCTAAAATAATGACCATGTCACTGAATAATAATAATGATCACTATTTTGTTACTGGTTTTATGTTGTGTTTAATAGTTAGTGAAACATCTAAGTGTTATCAACCTTTATTCCTAGTAATTTATTATTGATTTGTCACAATGCTCATTACCCCTTTGCAGAGATAGTTGTCAAAAATCAAGTTGCTTGATGAGTGAAAGAAAAGATCTAAAGGGAATTGAAAACAATAGAACACATTTGCATCTGTTTGGATTTTAAATGGGCCCTAATATTATAAAATGGAAATGAGATGAGAGACAATAAATTCTTCTGAGAGACACACATACCCTCTTTCATGTATGTGTCTTTGTGTGTGTGTCATGTTTGATATGCCTATTTTTTTTAAATTGGAGTAAAATTGCTTTACAGTGTTGTGTTGGTTTCTGCCATACAGCAAAGCAGCTCAGCCATAATTATAAATATATTACCTCCCTCTTGACTTGTATATGTTTTTGATGTATATGAGAATAGAATGCATTTAACGAACTTCTTCCTTAAGCCTAAATAGATATGACGTTTTTTCACATGAGAATTAATTTGAAAGTTTTTATTTTTACTGTGGTAGTTGTATTATTTTTTAAACAAAATGAAACAAACCTTCAATTGATGTATACACCTATCCGATGAAAAAAGGAGTGAAAGATTTTTTGTGAGTCTACAAGAAAATAAAATCATTAAGAAGTCATACTGTGGTTATTAACAAGTTCAGGAAGATGGATCCCAATCAGAGAAATCAGTATCGTTTCTGGCAAATAAATGCAGAGTTAATTTAATTGAGTAAGTAGGCATAAATGTTTCACTTACAAATACATTTTTTTCTTTCTCAAAAAGTTATTTCCTCTTATATTCTTTAAGATAGGACCTGGAAACCTACCTGAAGTGAGCAGGTCTTGGGTAGCTAAATGATAATAAGCAGATGGTCTTTTATTTTACCAGGTATATGGGGACTTAAATCCCTGAGTTACTGCCCCTAGGTTTTGATGTTAGCAAATATTTCATTAATTATGTTTCTGCTTCTGTGTATTCCCCTGTGAATTCAGAAACAACTTTGCAAAGGCTGAGTTTTGAAGCTTTACTATTGCTGCCAGACTGACCTATGGTGGAAGAAAATAGCAATTTGTTTGTATGGTGTGCTTCACAGTTACCCTGAAACTATCTCCTCCTTGTCCAGTCGAAGAGGAAACCTAATGAAACTCAAAAAGATCCTCCCTCCATCATTCTCAGCTCCTTTGGATTGGTCACTGTGTCTTTGAAACCGTCTCCTTCACTGCATTTAGAAATATTGCTACACTTTGACCATATTTTCTTTTTTTATTGAAATATGAAGCATATACCATACAATTGATCTTTCTTATGTAAGTATGCAGTTCTTGTTTTTATTGTTTTTTATTATACTTTCAAGATTGTTCAATTATCTCCAGCCTCTAAATCCAGAATATTTTCATCACTTCAATAAGAAACCTCCACCTGCTACCCGTCGGTTCTCCTTCCTTAGCCCATAGAAACCACTAATTCTATGTGGTTTCCTATTATGGATGTCTCATACAAACAGAATCGTGTGATACCTTTTTTTGTTCTAATACATTTTGTTCATCTGTTTGTTTATTTTATTTTCCTGTCAGGCTTCTTTCCTTGAAGATAATGTTTTCAAGTTGCATCCATGTTGTCCCACTTATCAGTATTTTGTTTCATCATTTTGGGACAATAATATTTCATTTTAAAGATACAATACATTTTGTAGATCCCCTCTTCAGTTAAGTGACTATCAGGTTTTTTCTGCTGTTTATCTATTATGAATAATGATGCTATAATATTAGTAACAATCATCACCACACATCGTCTTATTCTCATCCTACCACATTACTTACAGGCATTTCATTGACTTTATGGCTCCCTCACATTTCCTAAATGATGCATTTTTTTTCTTTCTGAATTACATTTTATTTATATAAGAATATTTATATTACATTTAAGACCTCAGGAATAAAATCAATGATTTTTTTCATTTCCTAAAATTTCTAGTCCAAGAATTTGAAAAGGTAATACTATCTAAATGTTTACTTACTACTAAGTATAGTAATAATATTTCTATTAAAGTTGGAGGCTGAGGAACAAAAATAAGAATGTAACTGTGTCCAGAATTTTCTACTGATAAAGTTCATATTTGCAAAGATGACTCATTTAAAAATTTTTACACAAGTGGTTTTTGTAAATAAACAGAGTTCATAATTTTTCTTAAAAAAGTTATTTGTTTGCTACTATCCACATTCACTCTATGAGACAGAAGACTCATATTACATCCTCCCAAATTCTCCCTTCTAGACAGCAACGGAACTCTTTCAGTCAGTCAGTTCAGTCACTCAGTCGTGTCTGACTCTATGCTACCCCATGGACTGCAGCATGCCAGGCTTCCCTGTCCATAGCCAACGTCAGGAGCTTGCTCAAACTCTTGTCCACTGAGTCAGTCACTTTGGTGCCCAAGAAAATAAAGTCTGTCACTGTTTCCATTGACTCCCCATCTATTTGCCATAAAGTGATGGGACCAGATGTTGTCATCTACTCGATGGACACAAGTTTGAGTAAGCTCTAGGAGTTGGTGATGGGCAGGGAAGCCTGGCATCCTGCAGTCCATGGGGTTGCAAAGAGTCGGAAATGACTAAGCATCTGAACTGAACTGAACTGACCGGGTGATGCCAAGTCAGTCTCATTCTCTGTCATCCCCTCCTCCTCTGGCTTTCAATCATTCCCAGCATCAGGACAATCATAGTCATTGGACACTCATTTTCCAATGAATCATAGTTCTGGTATCTTTGGAAGTAGCCCAATCATACCAGATACAAAGATCTTAGAGCAAACTTTGAGTATGAAGTCCCTTGGACTGCAATAAGAGCAAAGCAGTCCATCCTAAAAGAAATCAGTCCTGAATATTCATTGGAAGGACTGATGCTGGAGCTGAAACTCCAATACTTTGCCCACCTGATGCAAAGGACTGACTCTTTAGAAAAGACCTTGATGCTGGGAAAGGTTGAATGCAGGATGAGAAGGGGATGACAGAGGATGAGATGGTTGGATGGCGACCCAATGGACATGAGTTTGAGCAAGCTCTGGGAGATAATGGAGAACAGGGAAGCCTGGCATGCTGCAGTCCATGGGCTCACAAAGGGTTGGACGTGACTAAGTGACTAAACAGCAACAAATCCTCCATTATAAATATGTACTGAATCTTCTTTATCCATTCATCTGTTAACAGACATTTAGGTTACTTCTATGTCTTGGCTATTGTAAACAGCACTGCAGTGAACATTGGGGTACACATATCCTTTCAAACTACAGTTTTCTCCGAATATATGCCCTGGATTGGGAAGGTTGGCTCATGTGCTAGCTCCATTTTTAAGTTTGTAAGGGACCTTCATACTGTTTCCCATAGCGGCTGTACCAATTTACATTCCCACAACAGTGTAGGAGGTTTCTCTGTTCTCCACACCCTCTCCTGACACGCCTCTTGACAACTCTGTATGCAGGTCAGGAAGCAACTGGACATGGAACAACAGACTGGTTCCAAATAGGAAAAGGAGTACGTCAAGGCTGTTTATTGTCACCCTGCTTATTTAACATATATGCAGAGAACATCATGTGAAATGCTGGGATGGATGAAGCACAGGCTGGAATCAAGATTGCCAGGAAAAATAATATAACCTCAGATATGCAGATGACATCACCTTTGTGGCAGAAAGTGAAGAACTAAAAAGCCTCTTGGTGAAAGTGAAAGAGGAGAGTGAAAAAGTTGGCTTAAAGCTCAACATTCAGGAAACAAAGATCATGGCATCCGATCCCATCACTTCATGGCAAATAGATGGAAAAACAGTGGAAACAGTGGCTGACTTTATTTTTTTAGGCTCCAAAATCCCTGCAGATGATGACTGCAGCCATGAAATTAAAAGACGCTTACTCCTTGGAAGAAAACTTATGACCAAGCTAGACAGCATATTAAAAAGCAGAGACATTACTTTGCCAACAAAAGTCCATCTAGTCAAGGCTATGGTTTTTCCAGCAGTCATGTATGGATGTGAGAGTTGGACTAGAAAGAAAGCTGGGCACTGAAGAATTGATGCTTTTGAACTGTGGTGTTGGAGAAACTCTTGAAAGTCCCTTGGACTGCAAGGAGATCCAATCAGTCGTTCCTAAATGAGATCAGTCCTGAATATTTATTGGAAGGACTGATGTTGAAGCTGAAACTCCAATATTTTGGCCACCTGATGGGAAGAGCTGACTCACTTGAAAAGACCCTCATGCTGGGAAAGATTGAAGGCAGGAGGAGAAGGGGATGACAGAGGATGAGATGGTTGGATGGCATCACCGACTCAGTGGACATGAGTTTGAGTAAGCTCCGGGAGTTGGTGATGGACACGGAGGCCGGGCGTGCTGCAGTCCATGGGGTCACAAAGAGTTGGACATGACTGAGTGACTGAACTCAAATGAACTGACACCCTCTCCAGCATTTATTGTTTGTAGACTTTTTGATTAGGGCCATTTTGACCAGTGTGAGATAATATCTCTTTGTGGTTTTACTTTGCATTTCTTTAATGATTCACGTGTTGAGAATCTTTTCATGTGCCTCTTGGCCATCTGTATGTTTTGTTTGGAGAAATGTCTATTCAGATCTTCTGTGCATGTTTTTGTTTGGATTGTTTGTTTTGTATACTGAGCTGCATTAGCTGTTTGTAAATTTTGGAATTAATCCCTAGTTGTTCACATCGTTTACAAATATTGTCTCCCATCCTATGGGTTGTCCTTTCATTGTGTTTATGGTCTCCTTTGCTGTGCAGAAGTTTTTGTTGTTGTTTTAGTTTAATTAGGTCCGTTGGTTTATTTTTGTTTTTATTTCTATTGCCTTAGGAGTTGGATACCAAAAAAAGTATTGCTGTGATGAATGTCAAAGACTGTTATGCCTATGTTTTCCTCTAAGGGTTTTGTAATACCTCATCTTATATGTATGTCTTTAATCCATTTTGCATTTATTTTTGTGTACAGTGTTAGAGAATATTCTAATTTCATTCATTTACACAGGCTGTACAATTTTCCCAGCACCACTTATTGAAGAGACTGCCTTTTCTCTTTTGATAGTCTTGCCTCTGCTGGATTTATAGTCCTCAATTTTTATTTCAGAGTGATTTTGAGGCTTCTTAGGAATTACTTGACTGTGTAGTTAATTTATCCTTGCTATTAGCTCTAGCTTATAGTTATTAATATAGAAAATGCAGTGTGTATCATAGAATATAAAGAACCTAAACGCTCAAAGTTCTCTCAGTAAATATACAATAAATCTTAGTGTAATTGAAATAATATTTGAATGAAAGAATTAATCATAATATTTGACAAAACTGCAAAATTCTGGAAGTATTCGGCAAAGAGGAAGTGCTATATATTAGTTGTATATACCCAATGAAGCATGCTGTGTTTTGGAACGGTAGTATTTTTAAAGATTACACTTTACTAAAAATATTTATTCACTCCTTTAAAGTATTTGAAACAATTTCATTTCCCTTGGATCATGAATATAATTTTACAAAATCAACAGACATATGTATGTATGTCTATATCTTTATAGTACACCCTCTAAAACCACCTTTCATTTTCCAGGTTTTCAGGGCCTGTTTCACATCTTTGTTCTGTAGGCTATTTAACAGAGGATTTAACATGAGAATCATAAGGATGTAGAACAATTAGGTCATTTTGTCTTGATGTGGAGAGTAGGAAGTATCTGGCCTGGAATAAAAGAAAAGTACAGTTCCCTAGAAAATTGTCACAACATTTAAATGAGAGGTGCGAGTGGAGAGAGCTGTGAACTTCCTCTCAGAAGAGTGGATCTTCAAGATTGATAGGATGATATAATGAGAGAAAAGGACTCCTGAAATGGTACTCAGTTCAGTAAAACCAAAAATAGTGAATAACGCCAATTTGTTTACCTGTATATCAGAGCAGGAGAGGAGGAAAGGTGGAGGTAAATCACAGGGAAATGGTTACTCTCATTTGATCCACAGAAACATAAGCGAAATGCTAATGCTGTGTGTATCAGAGCATCTGCCATTCCCACCAGGTAAGCCCCAGCCACAAGCAGGGAGCACACCCTGCTGGACATACTGACCACAGAGAGCAAGGGGCTGCTGAGAGCCTTGTACTAGTCATAGGCCATCACTGCCAGCAGGAGATACTCAGAATCTGCAAAGATACAGAAGACCAAGAATTGCAGAGCACAGCCATAGAAGGGCATTGATTTGTTCTTGGCAAATAGGTCCATGATCGTCTTGGGGTGAATTGCAGTGGAATAGCAGAGGACACAGAAGGAGAGGTGACCAAGGAAAAAGTACATGGATGTGTGCAGCTGGGGATCCATCTCAAGCAGTAATGTCATCCCAAGACTTGCTAAGTGGCCAATGAGACAAACAATTAGAACCATGGTAAATATGGTCACTTTGTCCTCGGTGTTATCAACAATTCCCAAGAAAATGAATCCAGTCATGGCGGAGAAATTCCCTCCATCCATTTTTCCTTGTTATTGTCTAAACTTTCAGAAAATGATCAAGAAAAAGACACTTGGATGTGTAGCACTTCTGCACATCTGCAATATATCATAAGATAGAACACAATTCTATATCCAATTGTCTTCATATTCAGAAAATTATACATTCATGCACCCACTCTTGAAAAAGGCATAACTGTTATTACTCAATAAAAATAAATACCTGGTATAGAACATTGGGAAACTGAACCAAATCTAAATGTAATTTGTGAAGCATGTTACTTTCTACAAGCTTGTCTCTGAGCCTTCCTTTCTTTACTTCAGAGAATACATTTGATGAATTTACATGTCTTCTCCTCTTCAAAATAATGTGGGCAAGACTCTAATGTTAGAGATACTTGGCTGTAAGTTTCAGGACTAAGCATTTTCTGTGAATATTTATGTGGATACAAACCAAGATAACAATTTTAATATTTCTCTAAACCATGATTGTTTAAGAGTATCTGTATCAGTTCCAGAAATAATGAGCATATCACGGATTGATCATAATAAAATAATTATGTTTCTGGTTTTGGTTTATGTTATGTTCAATATTTGGTGAGACATTAAGTATTAATGAGCAGTTCTCTAGATGTGTGTTTTTGTTTTGTCATAATATTAATTACCTTTTTGTGGGAATTGTCTGGTGCCAAAGAAAGAGTCTCTTTACTCGTTGAAGGGAAACATTTCTACAAACTTATTTGACACATATATTTTTATCTCTTGAGCTACCCTGTAGCTCAGCTGGTAAAGAATCAGCTTGCAATACAGGAGACCCTGGTTCAATTCCTGTGCCAGGAAGATCCCTGGAGAATGGGTAGGCTACCCACTCCAATATTCTTGAACTTCCCTGGTGGCTCAGACGGTCGAGAATCTACCTGCAATGTGGGAGACCTGGGTTCGATCCCTGGATTGGGAAGATCCCCTGGAGAAAAGAACAGCTACCCACTCCGGTGAAATATAAAAAAGACATTTTCTTTATAAAATGGAAATGAGATGAGTGATAATAAATGCTGTGGGCTTCCCTAGTAGCTCAGCTGGTAAAGAATCTGCCTGCAATGAGGGAGACCTGGGTTTGATCCCTGGGTTGGGAATGAGCTCTTGGAAAAGGAAATAGCTACCCACTCCAGTATTCTAGCCTGGAGAATTCCATGGACTGTATAGTTCACGGGGGTCACAAAGAGTCAGACACGACTAAATGACTTTCACTTTCAATTGTTTCTGAAATATATAGACTTAACTCCATTGTGTCTGCATGCATTTATATGTGTGTCACGTGTTTGCATGTGTGTGTCTTGCATAATATGTGAAAATTGGAATATGAGTGATGTGTACATGTTTTAGACCTAAAGAATATGATATATTGTTCACATGAAGTTCAGTTTTTCACAGGTTGTTATTTGTAAGATGGAACCTCAACTACTTTTGAAATAAAGCAACAAGAACCTTCAGACTAATGTTTATACTTGGTTGTTGTTGTTTTGAGACCCCCTGGACTGTAGCCGATCAGGCTCCTCTGTCCATGGGATGCTGTATGGTATGATACCGTCTGACCATGGTCAACATGAAGAATAACACAATTCAGCCCAGTTATTTAACCTGTGCCATTTTGAGATAGTGTTTATATAGCAAACAAAAACTGAAGCATATGAATAGAATATAAGCAGAGGGGGAAAAATGTTTTGTTGATTATTAATTATTCCTGTTAGATAATTTTATGAAATAATTTTTAATGTTTTATATTATTATGTAATGCTAAGTATTATTATGTAATATAGATAAATGTTAGATTTATAGATGAAATGAAGAAAATATTTGTAAAACATTTTTTCAACAAAGAATTTGTAGCTAGACTATACAAAATGTTTATAAATAATAAAAACACAAACCAATTAAAAATAGGGACATGATTTGAACAGATACCTCGCCAACAGATATATAAATGGCAATTAAATAATGATATAATAAATAATAATGCTGAAAATATTAGGTTCAGTTCAGTTCAGTTCAGTTCAGTCACTCAGTCGTGTCCAACTCTGCAACCCCATGAATTGCAGCAAGCCAGGCCTCCCTGTCCATCACGAGCTCCTGGAGTTCACTCAGACTCATGTCCATCGAGTCCGTGATGCCATCCAGCCATCTCATCATCTGTCGTCCCCTTCTCCTCCTGCCCTCAATCCCTCCCAGCTTCAGAGTCTTTTCCAATGAGTCAACTCTTTGCATGAGGTGGCCAAAGTACTGGAGCTTCAGCTTTAGCATCATTCCTTCCAAAGAAATCCCAGGGCTGATCTCCTTCAGAATGGACTGGTTGGATCTCCTTGAAGTCCAAGGGACTCTCAAGAGTCTTCTCCAACACCACAGTTCAAAAGCATCAATTCTTCAGCGCTCAGCTTTCTTCACAGTCCAACTCTCACATCCATACATGACCACAGGAAAAACCATAGCCTTGACTAGATGGACTTTGTTGGCAAAGTAATGTCTCTGCTTTTCAATATGCTTTCTAGGTTGGTCATAACTTTTCTTCCAAGGAGTAAGCGTCTTTTAATTTCATGGCTGCAGTCACCATCTGCAGTGATTTTGGAGTCCAAAAAAATAAAGTCTGACACTGTTTCCACCGTTTCCCCATCTATTTCCCATGAAGTGATGGGACTGGATGCCATGATCTTCGTTTTCTGAATGTTGAGCTTTAAGCCAACTTTTTCACTCTCCTCTTTCACTTTCATCAAGAGGCTTCTGAGTTCCTCTTCACTTTCTGCCATAAGGGTGGTGTCATCTGCTTATCTGAGGTTCTTGATATTTCTCCCGGCAATCTTGAAACCGGCTTGTGTTCTTCCAGCCCAGTGTTTCTCATGATGTACTCTGCATAGAAGTTAAATAAGCAGGGTGACAATATACAGCCTTGACGTACTCCTTTTCCTATTTAGAACCAGTCTGTTGTTCCATGTCCAATTCTAACTGTTGCTTCCTGACCTGAATATAGGTTTCTCAAGAGGCAGGTCAGGTGGTCTGGTATTCCCATCTCTTTCAGAATTTTCCACAGTTTATTGTGATCCACACAGTCAAAGGCTTTGGCATAATCAATAAAGCAGAAATAGATGTTTTTCTGGAACTCTCTTGCTTTTTCCATGATCCAGCAGATGTTGGCAATTTGATCTCTGGTTCGTCTGCCTTTTCTAAATCTGGCTTGAACATCAAGAAGTTCATGGTTCACGTATTGTTGAAGCCTGGCTTGGAGAATTTTGAGCATTACTTTACTAGCGTGTGAGATGAGTGCAATTGTGCGGTAGTTGGAGCATTGTTTGGCATTGCTTTTCTTTGGGATTGGAATGAAAACTGACCTTTTCCAGTCCTGTGGCCACTGCTGAGTTTTCCAAATTTGCTGGCATATTGAGTGCAGCACTTTCACAGCATCATCTTTCAGGATTTGAAATTGCTCAACTGGAATGCCATCACCTCCACTAGCTTTGTTTGTAGTGATGCTTTCTAAGGCCCATTTGACTTCCAATTCCAGGATATCTGGCTCCAGATGAGTGATCACACCATCGTGATTATCTGGGTCGTGAAGATCTGTTTTGTACAGTTCTGTGTATTCTTGCCACCTCTTCTTAATATCTTCTGCTTCTGTTAGGTCCATACCATTTCTGTCCTTTATTGAGCCCATCTTTGCATGAAACGTTCCCTTGGTTTCTCTAATTTTCTTCAAGAGATCTCTGGTCTTTCCCATGCTGTTGTTTTCCTCTATTTCTTTGCATTGATCACTGAAGAAGTCTTTCTTATCTCTTCTTGCTATCCTTTGGAACTCTGCATTCAGATGCTTATATCTTTCCTTTCCTCCTTGGCTTTTCACTTCTCTTCTTTTCACAGCTATTTGTAAGGCCTCCCCAGACAGCCATTTTGCTTTTTTGCATTTCTTTTCCACGGGGATGGTCTTGATCTCTGTCTCCTGTACAATGTCATGAACCTGTCCATAGTTCATCAGGCACTCTATCTATCAGATCTAGGCCCTTAAATCTATTTCTCACTTGCACTGTATAATCATAAGGGATTTGATTTAGGTCATACCTGAATGGTCTAGTGGTTTTCCCTACTTTCTTCAATATAAGTCTGAATTTGGCAATAAGGAGTTCATGATCTGAGCCACAGTCAGGTCCTGGTCTTGTTTTTGTTGACTGTATAGAGCTTCTCTATCTTTGACTGCAAAGAATATAATTAATCTGATTTTGGTGTTGACCATCTGGTGATGTCCATGTGTAGAGTCTTCTCTTGTGTTGTTAGAAGAGGGTGTTTGCTATGACCAGTGCATTTTCTTGGCAAAACTCTGTTAGTCTTTGCCCTGCTTCATTCCATATTCCAAGACCAAATTTGCCTGTTACTCCAGGTGTTTCTTGACTTCTTACTTTTGCATTCCAGCCCCTTATAATGAAAAGGACATCTTTTTGGATGTTAGTTCTAAAAGGTCTTATAGGTCTTCATAGAACCGTTCAACTTCAGCTTCTTCAGCATTATTAGTTGGGGCATAGACTTGGATTACTGTAATATTGAATGGTTTGCCTTGGAAATGAATAGAGATCATTCTGTCGTTTTTGAGATTGCATCCAAGTATTTCATTTTGAACTCTTTTGTTGACCATGATGGCTACTCCATTTCTTCTGAGGGATTCCTGCCCACAGTAGTAGATATAATCCACATCTGAGTTAAATTCACCCATTCCAGTCCTTTTTAGTTTGCTGATTCCTAGAATGTCGACGTTCACTCTTGCCATCTCCTGTTTGACCACTGCCAATTTGCCTTGATTCACGGACCTAACATTCCAGGTTCCTATGCAATATTGCTCTTTACAGCATCAGACCTTGCTTCTATCACCAGTCACATCCACAGCTGGGTATTGCTTTTGCTTTGGCTCCATCCCTTCATTCTTTCTGGAGTTATTTCTCCACTGATCCCCAGTAGCATATTGGGCACCTACTGACCTGGGGAATTCCTCTTTCCGCATCCTATCATTTTGCTTTTTCACACTGTTTATGGGGTTCTCAAGGCAAGAATACTGAAGTGGCTTGCCATTCCCTTCTCCAGTGGACCACATTCTGTCAGACCTCTGCACCATGACCCACCCATCTTGGGTGGCCTCAATAATAATATTATTATTATGAAAATATTAATAAACAGAAAAAACATAAGTTATAGAAATATATTTTGCAATTATACATGTCCTTTTATGTCCAGGCTTCAAGTGAATGTTCTCTGTGATGCTTCCCAATGTCACGTCAGTTGACCAGCCATTGAAGACACAGGTTCAGTAGCTCATTGTGTTTCTGAGAGACCAGAGAAGAATGTTCCATACTTTCAGTAATACTTTCACACATAAAAATAAAAGATAGGGAGGAAAACAAATACTTTGCTTGCAATTAACCTTTAGTATACAAGATGCCACTTAGAAAAAGTTTTCAAATTAATTTGGATTAGATTGGGTATAGAAGGTTCTTGACTTGTTATTGGACAGCATTTAATAAAGGTATTTTATTTTGTTTCAATTGCTTTCCTAGCACCCCTGCCTCACACCATCTTGTGCACTTTATGTATTTTAATTGATTAAGAAATATATGTATTTAAGATTTATCAAGTGTTTTAAATGATTCAGGCATGATTGTCAGCATTTAGTCAAACATGCAACAGTCATTGATGTAGGTACTATACTCTCCTTATTTTACAGGTCAGATAATTGAGACAGAAAAAATAAGTAACTTGATCAAAGTGCAGTTGACTAGTTGAGTACAAGAGATAGCACAGAAACCAAAGCAATGTGGCTTCCTCCCTAATCCAGTAATTTTGTAAATGCAATCTTGTTAATGAGATATTCTACACATGAAAACACACACAGACACAATCTCTGAGGTTCTTACTATATCTTTTAAGACAACTTATTACAATCTGTTCTAGCATTAACTCCCAGCTCCTAGTAGTTGGAATTGACAGACTTTATTTTCTTGGGCTCCAAAATCACTGCAAATGGCAACTGCAGCCATGGAATTAAAACATGCTTGCTCCATGGGAGAAAAGGCATAACCAACCTAGATGCATATTAAAAAGCAGAGACATTACTTTAGCAACAAAGGTCCATCAAGTCAAAGCTATAGTTTTTCCAGTAGTCATGTATGGATGTGAAAGACGGACCATAAAGAAAGCTGAGCACCAAAGAATTGATGCTTTTGAACTGACATGTTGGAGAAGACTCTTGAGAATCCACTGGCCTGTAGGAAGACCAAACCAGTCAATAATAAAGGAATATTCATTGGAAGGACTGATGCTGAAGCTGAAGCTCCAATACTTTGGTCACCTGATATGAAGAACTGATTGTTTAGAAAAGACCCCATAGCTGGGAAAGATGAAGGCAGGAGGAGAAGGAGACGACAGAGGATGAGATGGTTGGATGGCATCATCAACTCGATGGACATGAATTTGAATAAGCTCCGGGGGTTGGTGATGGATAGGGAAGTCTGGTGTGCTGCAGTCCATGGGGCTGCAAAGAGTCAGACACCACTGAGTGACTGAACTGAACTGAATAGTTGGAAGGTTATCCAACTATTAGTTTGCAACAATTTTGAAACTTTTAAATATTTCAAATGTGTTTGGCTCTGTGAAAACAAGTGTTTGATAAAATGCTTGTGTGAAATTGTGTATGTGCTGGCAAGCTTGTTGCAGGTTCTTAGCTACAGTTTGTCCCAGGCATTGCAGGGGCAAAGAATCCGCCTGTCAATGCAGGATAAGCAAGAGATAAACGTTCCATCCCTGGGTGAGGAAGATTCCCTGGAGGAGGAAATGGCAACCCACTCCAGTATTCTTGTCTGGATAATTCTAAGGACAAAAGCACCTGGTGGGCTATAGTCCATGGGGTCACAAAGAGTTGGACATGACTGAGCATACACACAGCTGGACTTTGTAATCAGGGATTTAAATGAATCCTGGAACCTTATATCTCAGGAGGGATTTATCTTTGGTTTTAAGACTCTTTTAGCAGCGTCTTTTACATCTTTGTTTCTCAAACTATAAATCAAGGGATTCAGCACTGGGATGGTGATGGTGTAAACCACAGATGATTTTATCAGTGTTGGGAGAATACAGGTAGCTGGGTCGTGAGTAAAGGAAGAGCAGAGTTCCCTGGCAGATGGCCATGGATGTCAGGTGAGAAGCACAGGTAGAGAAGGTCTTCTTCCTCCCGCTGGAAGAACAGATCTTTAAGACTGAGAGGAGAACGTAAAAGTAGGAGATGATGATGACGATGAACCAGATAATTTCCACTGAGCTGCCGTATGTGGAGAGGAGTCACTCATTAAGTGACGTGTCTGTACACTATAACTTAAGCAAGGGAGGCAGGTCACAGAAAAAATGATTAATGACATTTTTATCACAGTATTTCAGAATAAATGCAAAGGGTGTGTGCACCAGGGAACTCCTATTGCCTCCAAAGTATGACAAGACGATCAACCATATGCAGATGCCCCAAGACATCACAGCCGTGTACAGTAAAGGGTTACAGATGGGAACATAGCAGTCATATGCCATGGCAGCCAAGATAAAGGATTTGGTATCTGCAGAAGCACAGAAGAGATAGAACTGCAGGGCACAGCCATGACAGGAAACTGAGTTGTTCTGAGAGGAAGTTGACAAGCGTTTTGGTAACGATGACTGAAGAATAGCAAAGGTCTACAAAGGATAGGTTACTAAGGAAAAAATACATGGGGGTTTGAGGGTGCAGATCAACCCTGATTATCATCATCAATCCAATGTTCCCCATTAAAAGCATAGAGTACAAAGTCAGAAACAGGAGAAACAGGGCAATCTGCAGTTCAGGACGAGTTGGAAACCCTAACAGGACAAACTCTGTCACCAAGGCACAGGTTCCATCCAAAGAGTCCATATTCTGTGCTGTTTTCTTCTTATGAGAATTCTAACATCCTAAGATGCTATGTTGATAGAAAGAGAAAAAGAATAGATATAATTATGAGGTTATTTTATTGTTTCAACAAAAAAACAAGCAATCAAGTCAAGAGTCCCAGACCAAATCTCCTTCCAATATAAATTCTGAGAAACATATTTCAGAATCTAATAGCTTTATCTCATGGTCGATAGTTTTATTTGTTTGATTACCAGCTAGTTCTTCCACTGGACAGACATCTGCAGATAACATCTCATATTTCTTACTTTTTTTAATTCTCAAGTATAGACCTATAGCTAGTACAGAGGATTAAATGAATAATGAAGTAATAAATGAAATGATGATAAGAGGAAAATATGCCTGTTATTAAAAATATGTTACCTTGAGTACATCTTGTGCTGATAATTCTAGAAGAATGTACTCCTTCTGTCCAGTATTTAATAGATAATAGTGTGTTGTACTCTTGACTGCAATTAGAGTGATACAATGAGATATAATTCAGCTATTAAAAAAATAATAAAAGCAAAAATGATATTAGTGAAATGAAAGTAAATGTCAGTAAACATCAGCTGAGAACATGTTTTAGACAGAAACGAGTTTAAGGCAGTTCCTTAGATCCTGGCAAGATACTAAGTCAAGGAGATTAAAGTGATTAACTGCTTTTCTCTGGCATTCTTTATCATTCTTGGCTTCTAGTAAGTACAGCATAAATATTAGATGACTGAGTAAAGCGGGCAAAAAATTAGTATTGTTAGGACCAAACTGAAGCCAGGACAGGCTCTAAAGGGCAGGCTAGGCCTGAGGTTTAGTCTCTAGGAAAGCTGAGGCACTGGGAACTCCCGCAGGCAGTGTAGCTCAACCAATCAGAAAAAAATCCCCGTAGCCCCCCCACCCGTGCCAGACCTGAGCCAATCCGGATGGGGATGCAAGGTTTAAAAGTCCCACGCGCGTGTATGGTTTAACCAATCAGCTATGCTGTTACAGGAACAAAGAACCGTCTGTATAAAAGTAGATGTGATTCAGAGCTCGGGGCTCTCGTCAAGACTCCACTGCGCTGGATAAGACTTGAGCCCTAGGTCGAGCTAGCAATAAACCCCTTTATGCTTTTGCATTGCTGTGGATGTCTTATTCTCTCAGTTTTGGGGACTCGGACACTGGGCATAACAGTATTAAGTTAACTTCTCACCTTTAAAAATCACTCTATATAGCCTCCTCACTAATTATATATGTGAGCAAACACAAATAGCTGTTTTTAATTTTTATTCTAATATAATTCAGGATAATTGAGTCTAAGAATTTTGTCAATTTCTGTCTCTGTAATCTCAGAGATTTTCTGGAAGCAAGGAGAATTTGAACATGACTTTGAAATATAAGACTTTTTATTGTAACCTTGAAGGATGACTTGGAAATCTATAAAACAAGCAAGTGAAACCTCCAATGAGCTTTGTTACTAGTGCCACAGTTGGCTAGAACAAATGGTTGGGATCATTCTCTCACTTATATAAAATTATTGAGACAGCTACAGGGCTAAGATCTTCATTGTTGCAACATCATCTAATCACTAAAAGTATGCTCTACCATAGGCACAGAAAAGTCTAAGAGAATTAGAAGGGTTAGGATGCTGTCTTATGTTATTACCTTAAAGAGTGTGAATGAGATGCAGTACCTTGTTAGAATAGTAATTAATTTATTCTTATTTTGCCTATTTTCAAGGTAATCAGAGTATTTAGAAATGATAAGACCTAAATTTAGAGTTAATAAGCATTTGGTTAGAATCTCATATTAGCCACGTGGACTGTATGACCTTGCGCAATTATGTGTGTGTGTGTATAGAGAGAGAGAATCTGCTATACTTAATACATATACTATATGTATATTATTACATATATTTAAAATTTTACTATAATAATGACAACAGTATTTCACATGGTTTCTCTGCCAGGTTAAATTAGCAAAACTATCTATCTACACTTTCTTGCTGTCTCACTTTAGATAGACTGGCACATAATAGGTAGAGAGTGAAGATTAGTTTCAATTACTCCACTGCTCTCTGCTCAGCAGTAAAGAATCCATTTGCCAAAGCAGGAGATGTGGGTTCAATCCCTGATCTGGGAAGACCTTCTAGAGAAGGAAATGGGAACCCACTCCAGTTATTCTTGCCTGGAGAACCTCATGGACAGAGAAGCCTGATGGGCTACAGTCCATGGGGTCACAAAGAGCTGGACACAACTTAATGACTAAACAACAACAGAAACAACTCCACTGCTCTCACTTATCCCTAGCTAATAATTAGAACTATGTCATAGATTTTTAAAATAATAGTTATCATTTATATAATGATTGTGATGTGAAATGCAATATTCTAAACACTTTACATATAATTTGTTTACTTGTCACACAAAAGTATGCTAACAAAGTCTCACAGCAGTTGCAGTCACTGTCATCTTTCTCTTACAGTTGAGGGAGCTAAAGCACCGAGAGCTGGAGAGCTAAGCCGTGATGAAAATAGGATCGGAGCCCAGGCTCCTGCCTCCAAAACTTCAAGACAGATTGGCTGTGTAAGCTAGATTCTCATTATTGATTCTGTATATTGCATGGGAACATTGAAGCTTAATGTTCCGAGTCACTCGGCAAGTAGTTGACAGGTATAATTCAAATTCAGATATGTGTGAAGTCAGAGTTCACGAGGACAGCCATGAAGGTGCTTAGAGAATTAACAGTGCAGCCTCTGTGAGACAGGCTGTGGTGCAGACTTGCCGAAGGCAGGGCAGAATGACTCAGTTTTTCCTGAAAACACAGTCCATTGCTCTCGGGGATTCACGGCAAGCATCCTTCCAATAGACCAAGAAGGGTTTCCCTGGGGGCCCAACCCTTAAAGAATCTGCCTACAATACAGGAGAATGCCTACAACTCAGGAGACCTGGGTTTGATCCCTGGTCAGGAAGACTCCCTGGTGAAAGAAATGGCAACTCATTCTAGTATTCTCACCTGGGAAATCCAATGGACAGAGGAGCCGGCCGGGGCCACAGTCCATGGAGCTTCAAAGAGTTGAACACGACTTAGTAACCAAATCACCTCTACCACCACCACCACCATCGATGTAGAGAAACGTGAGTGAGAAGAGAAGCACGAGGGGAAAAGTCAGAGATGAGAGTAGATCTTGGATTCTTGCTTTCAATGGGAATGACCAAAAAGATTCAATCAAACTTAAGTGATTCGCTAAATTTTTCATAAATGTATAGCAAAACAATGTTAGAATAGAAAATAAATTAATTGATACTATCATCTTTCAGTTCGCTACATGGTAGCCAATCATGTTTCAGTTTATTTCTGTTAACAAAAAAAAAATTATTTAAACAAGGTGAGTGTCTCGGATCCCTGTAGCAGCTATAGAAGACTGACACAGGTAGATTTATTTGTGGATAATATGCTAATACATATGATTTCGTAACTATTTTGACACATGTCAGTGGTCTCAGATCCATAAAAGTCTATTTTTGCATCAATAAAGCCAATCTGGTAAACACAGAAGCTACTTACCCAAGAAGGAGACATTTTCCTATTACCTAGATGAATAATTTCACCAATAGAACCAAGGACTTTTATATACATTCTCAAGTCATTAGGGACCTAATAACTGAAGATTCCAAACATGTTCATTTCCAAGAGATTCCTAGGGAATAATCAGTAGGTTATCATGAATTATTATTTTGAAACAGCTTCATAATTATAATAGCAATTCTATTAGCATTAGTTTGAAGAGGCAATTTTTACTCTCAGTAATATTGTGGTTGTTTTTTTCTGACACTTGAAATCCCACTAGAGTCCTACACTCTAATACTGTAGAGGTTCTTTTAAATAGTTCATATATTTTAAAATGTAGCTCTCATTTAAATTATTTCAAAAACCACAAGGAAGTTCCTAAAAATGTTACGATATCCTCAGCACTGAAATGTAATATTTTTTGTTGCACTGAAGGGTGAGACCAGCGGGGGCTGCTATAGAACCTGTTATCATAGGTGCTTTCTGAGAAGATGAAAGGACTTTATTTTTAAAAAATTATCTATCTACCTATCTATTTACTTTTGGCTGTACAGTGTCTTCCTTGCTCTGCATGGGCTTTCTCTAGTTGCAGAGAGTAGGGCTACTTTCTGTTGCAGACAATGGGCTCTAGACCGTGGGCTCTAACATCACAGGTTCAGCAGTTGCGGTGCACAGCTTAGACGGAATGTGGTTTGTGGTTATCTTCCTGGACCAGGGATTGAACCCATGTCCTCTGTAGTGGCAGGTGGACTCTTAACCACTGGACCACCAGGAAAGTCCCAGAAGGACTTTTAAATAAGAGTCGTATGCCTGGGAGCATCAAAAAGAGGCGAAACCATACCAGTTACTAAATACAGTTTTTCATCATCAACTTGATTGTTCTAATGTGTGTTTTGTATGACAGTTTCACTAAAGCAATAATATTTCAGCTGCTCTCAGAAAAACTTGCAGAACTTTTGGTAATTACACAGTACTTGGAGAAGGCAATGGCACCCCACTCCAGTACTCTTGCCTGGAAAATCCCATGGATGGAGGAGCCTGGAAAGCTGCAGTCCATGGGGTCGCTGAGGGTCGGACACGACTGAGTGACTACACTTTCATGCATTGGAGAAGGAAATGGCAACCCACTCCAGTGTTCTTTCCTGGAGAATCCCAGGGACGGGAGAGCCTGGTGGGCTGCCGTCTATGGGGTCACATAGAGTCGGACATGACTGAAGTGACTTAGCAGCAGCAGCAGAGTACCCAATCTGAAAATTTGCATGGCTGCAAACACAGAGCTGTCTTCCTTTCACAGCATTTGCCAGATTTTAAATTGCTTGAAGTGGGGAGTTAAAGATGTGTCAAAAACCTCTGAAATACAAGAGTAGACAATTCTATATTACTTTCATGCTGAAGAGACTAAGAAAGCTCGAGTAGTTATGTGAAAGTCCTAGATCACTATGCCCTAGTAAGAGGGGTGAACTGGAGATACAGTGCATGTTGCCAAAACCAAAAGAATCAGTCTTCTATTGAATGGAGCTTATCACTCTTAATTGCATCAGAAAAATAATTGAAGCTTCACTGCTTTGAGAAATCCTGTAGAACATCTTTGTTTGTTTACAGTAATAAAAGAATTACTAAGCATGATAACAGGAAATATTTTATGCCCATAAAAGAGGGAAAATGCCAAAAGCAAATACACATTGAACCAAAATTGGAGTTGGCAAGTAAGAATTTTAAAATAATTCTAAAACATCCTAAAGAAAATTGTCAAAAAAAATTGAAAATGACAAAGTTGGGAAGCATTTCGCAAATTATTGGAAACCTTAGAAAATAAAATTGAATTGAAAAATGCATCTAAATTAGCAACTTATTGAATGGATTTATTGATACATTGAATTTTTAAAAGCGAAGAATTGGATGAAAAGTGACAAGGTCAAAAGGGTTTGTATTAAGGACCTTTGGTTTGGAACTTGCAACTAATGTGGTAAAGGAGATCATCAAGAAAATATATGCTGCTGCTGCTGCTGCTGCTAAGTCGCTTCAGTCGTGTCCGATTCTGTGCGACCCCATAGACGACAGCCCACCAGGCTCTCCCGTCCCTGGGATTCTCCAGGAAAGAACACTGGAGTGGGTTGCCATTTCCTTCTCCAATGCATGAAAGTGAAAAGTGAGAGTGAAGTCACTCAGTCGTGTCCGACCCTCAGCGACCTCATGGACTGAAGCCTTCCAGGCTCCTCCGTCCACGGGATTTTCCAGGCAAGAGTACTGGAGTGGGATGCCATTGCCTGCTACTTCCATTCAAATACTTAAATGCTCACCATGAACCAGCCTGAAGAAAACAGAGTTTCCTAGCAAATGCTCTTTCACATTGGCACTGCTTGAGAGGAATGAACTTAAATAAGTGTTTCCCATATACTGTAGATCCTGGAATTCTTACATCTTTCAGACGATAGATGGCACCAGAGACAACTATCTGTCTATGGGACTCTCTAGGAAAGAACACTGGAGTGGATTGCCATACTCTCCCCCAGGGACTCTTCCTGACCCCGGGACTGAAACTGCATCTCCTGCAGTTCGGCAGGCAGACTATTGCTGAGCCACTGGGGAAGCCTAAATCCCTTTATACACAGAGTCATATACATATTTCCAGAAGGAGTTGAATGCAGTTAATATCTTGAAAAAATTGTATGAGATGGCCGAGCTACCCTATGAGTAGTCAAGTAAAGCGTCTTGTGTCCCTTCAGAGGTGAAAGGCAGTTGAAATGGGCGCTGAACAGAATATATTGGCTAAATCTGGCTGCAGAATACTTGACATTTGCTAATGGAATGAAGTCAGTAATTTCATTGCTATTGCCTATGGAGCCTTCATAACTAGGGCTACGGCGTTAAGTGTGTGATCATATGGTGTCATTCATTATTTCCATTTTATGGCCCGGCCAAACTGAGTTGTAAAATGGAAACCTGTTGGGAGCTGATCCCCGCTCTTCCTGAATCCACTTGATCTGGAGAAAGGGGATGGATGAAGGTGGAAGACAAAGCAACGACACAAACCAAGGGCCCCAGGGCATTGCGCGGTTCCTTGGCGCCGGGTGGGGTATGCGTCCTTGGTCCCTGTTCCTTGCAGCTTGTACCCCGGGACTGGGAACACGCTGCCTCTGGACCAGCCTGTACGCTCTGAGCCCAGACGGCCTGACCAGAGGCAAAGCAAAGGTCCTCCTGCCTTCCTGGGGAGGCCAGGGCTGCTGGGGCCCCGATCACCTCCGACTACAGGAGGGTCCAGCTTACGGCCATTCTCTCCCAGATGATCCCCAGTCTGAAGCTGGGGCTGTGCAAGGCCAGCCCCCAAGGGGAGGCGTGCAGGGAGCCTGCGGGCGGACAGGTCTGCGCAGGCTCGCCGGGCCTCGCTCTTTACACAGCCCCGCGGCCGCAAGCTGCCAGTGTCAGCCCGGTGAGTCTGCTCCCCAAGTTCGGGCTGCAGAGGCTGATGCGGGTACAGAAGGACGGGGAAGACGAGAAGAGGAAGGCGCTTTCTGGCCCTAATTACTAAAAAAAAAAAAATTCCCCTTCTCATTCAAATGGTTCTTGTATAATAAGTTTAAATCTTAGAGGACCCCCTTTTATTTTACACTGGGTCATTTCAACTGTTTTAACTGTGTGCTTTAAAAGCTGTCCACGACCTACCTCTTGAGAAACCTATATGCAGATCAGGAAGCAACAGTTAGAACTTGACATGGAAAAACAGACTGGTTCCAAATAGGAAAAGGAGTACATCAAGGCTGTATATTGTCACCGTGCTATTTAACTTCTATTCAGAGTGAAGTGAAGTGAAGTCACTCAGTCGTGTCAGACTCTTTGCGACCCCATGGACTGTAGCCCACCAGGCTCCTCTGTCCATGGGATTCTCCAGGCAAGAATACTGGAGTGGGTTGCCATTTCCTTCTCCAGGGGATCTTCCCGACCCAGGGATCGAACCCAGGTCTCCCACATTGCAGGCAGACGCTTTTAACCTCTGCACCACCAGGGAAGCCCATTAGTTTACATAAATATAAGAAACATTAAATTCTAAAGTATTTTCTCTGGTATTCATGAATTTTTCACTAATTAAAAACCCTGTAATAAAATATCTTTGGGTAACAACTAGACATGGAACAACAGACTGGTTCCAAATAGGAAAAGGAGTACGTCAAGGCTGTATATTGTCAGCCTGATTATTTAACTTATATGCAGAGTACATCATGAGAAACGCTGAGCTGGAAGAAGCACAAGCTGGAATCAAGACTGGCAGGAGAAATATCAATAACCTCAGATAAGCAGATGACACCACCTTTATGGCAGAAAGTGAAGAGGAACTAAAAAGCCTCTTGATGAAAGTGAAACTGGAGAGTGAAAAAGCTGGCTTAAAGCTCAACATTCAGAAAACCAAGATCATGGCATCTAGTCCCATCCCTTCATGGGAAATAGATGGGAAATAGTGGAAACAGTGTCAGATTTTATTTTTTTGGACTCCAAAATCACTGCAGATGGTGATTGCAGCCATGAAATTAAAAGACGCTTACTCCTTGGAAGGAAAGTTATGACCAATGTAGACAGCATATTGAAAAGCAGAGACATTACTTTGCCAACTAAGGTCCGTCTAGTGAAGGGTATGGTTTTTCCTGTGGTCATGTATGGATGAGAGAGTTGGACTGTGAAGAAGGCTGAGTGCCGAAGAATTGATGCTTTTGAACTGTGGTGTTGGAAAAGACTCTTGAGAGTCCTTTGGACTGCAAGAAGATCCAACCAGTCCATCCTAAAAGAGATCAGTCCTGGGTGTTCATTGAAAGGACTGATGCTAAAGCTGAAACTCCAATACTTTGTCCACCTGATGCGAAGAGTTGACTCATTGGAAAAGACCCTGATGCTGGGAGGGATTGAGGGCAGGAGGAGAAGGGGACGACAGAGGATGAGATGGCTGGATGGCATCACTGACTCAATGGACCTGAGTTTGAGTGAACTCTGAGAGTTGGTGATGGACAGGGAGGCCTAGCATGCTGTGATACATGAGGTCGCAAAGAGTCAGACACGACTGAACGACTGAACTGAACTGAACTGAACAGTCAAACATCAAATATGGAGTCAGACTCCTTGTTACAAGTTTCTTTTCATGAAACGTAGCATACATGTGCAGCTGAGCAGTTCTATCAGCTTAATTCCTGACACTAAAATTTTTGGATAATGGCTTTCTTTCATTTTGTAACTCTGTCAATGAATATTGTGGTTGTTTAGTCCCTAAATCATGTCTGACTCTTTTGCAACCTCACGGACTATAACAGGCTCCTCTGTCCATGGGATTTCTCAGGCAAGAATACTAGAATGGATGGCCATTTCCTTCTCCAGGGGATCTTCCACACCCAAGGATTGAACCCTTATATCCTGCTTGGCAGGTTGATTCTTTACCACTGAGCTTCCAAGGAAGACTGTCAGTGAATATAAATATGTATTAATACATATGCATTGCATATATACTTTTTACATTTACATATAAATATATAAAAATCTTAAAACTCTGTAATAAATCAACAGCACAAGTAAAATGTTAGAAAACAATTTGAACAGATAATTCAACAAAGAGATATAGAGATGACAAATTACACTATGAAAAACAGTGTGAAATTACTCAGTTTGATTAAGAAAAGTTCAAAATTAAAAATTAACATATCACTAGACATACTAAGGGTGAAAAAAAATCTAATGAAAACAAAACAACAACAAAAAACAATGCACAGATACTTAATGCTGGTGATGATTTAGAACAAGTGAACTTCTGTGCATTTCTCATAGGAATGAGAAATTGAGACAGCTTCTCTGAAGGTTGGTGGTTCATTATAAAGTTACTGGAACACTTACAAAACACATTTATCCAGAAGTCCCACTTTATAGAGAAATGAAAACTTGTATTTACACAAAAATCTATTACCAAACATTCAGGGCAGCTATAACAGTGAAATTCTTGAAACAGCCACGTTCATCACCCAAGGAATGAGTAAACAAACTCTGGCATATTACAGAGTGTGAGACACTGCTGAGAAATATAAATAAACAAATTATATTGATGCAGGCAGCAATATGCTGAATGCTTTATGCAAAGTGAAAATTCAGACTTAAAGGCTTTATGGTTCCATTTATATGACATTTTGAAAACGGCATATGGACAGAGGACTGGTCAGCTGGTAGTAAATTAGTAGGGTATTAACTAGAGAGACAAAAAATGAGAATTTTGGAGAGTTATCAAGCTGTTCTGTATTTTGATCATGTTTTGGTAACATAAGTGTGGATTTGTCAGACTTCTCAAAAAGTTTACAACAAAAAAGTGCATTTTAATTTGCATGCAAATTTAAAATATTATAGAATGTATTTTAAAATGTTACCAATTAATGAAAATATCTCTATGATATTATACATGGCCATTCCCCTGAACGAGTCTAAAGAGGACCCTTTATCCTCATTTAACAATCAATTAACTTTGACAACTAGACTGCCATGGTCAGCCTGTGGGTTGAGAAATAATCTCAGTTAGATGCTGGCAGATCTTTGTCATTCCTGGGTCACTTGTTTGTCACAGACACTCTCATACACCTAATCGATACAGTTTGCAGAGAGGGACACACAGATGATGACAGTAAGATTTAATGGTAAAACAAAACATGCCTGTTATGTCACAGTTGTCTGAATGATACAAGCACAATACTGTTAAAATTGTGCTATATTTCAAATATGATAAAGTGATCCTTTCCAGACTAGAGAACAACCCATTCTTCCTTAAAGGCTATTTATAAATATTTAACTAATTTAATCTTAATGATAAAATTTTAGTCATAGGAACTTATTATCATGATTGGCTGAACATTCAAAGGAAAGATAGATTGAAACATAACTATAGGTCAGTACCAATATAGGTATTATTAATCAGAAGCAGAGCATATCAAGAAAAGTTGGTGAGATTACATGGAAGAACTAAACAAAAAAGATCTTCACGACCCAGATAACCACAATGGTGTGATCACTCACCTAGAGCCAGACATCCTGGAATGTGAAGTCAAGTTGGCCTTAGGAAGCATCACTATGAACAAAGCTAGTGGAGGTGATGGAATTCCAGTTGAGCTATTTCAAATTCTAAAAGATGATGCTATGAAAGTGCTGCACTCAATATGCCAGCAAATTTGGAAAACTCAGCAGTGGTCACAGGACTGAAAAATGTTAGTTTTCATTCCAATCCCAAAGAAAGGCAATGCCAAATTATGTTCCAACTACCGCACAATTGTACTCATCTCACGTGCTAGCAAAGTAATCTTCAAAATTCTCCATACCAGGCTTCAGCAGTACATGAGCCATAAGCTTCCAGATGTTCAAACTGGATTTAGAAAAAGCAGAAGAAGCAGAGATCAAATTGGCAACATCTGTTGGATCATTGAAAAAGCAAGAGAGTTCCAGAAAAATCAACTCTGCTTCATTGACTACACCAAAGCCTTAGACTGTGTAGATCAAAACACACTGTGGAACATTCTTAAAGAGATGGGGACACCAGACCACCTGACCTGCCTCCTGAGAAACCTGTATGCAGGACAAAAAGCAACAGTTAGAACTGGGCATGGAACAACAGACTGATTCCAAATTGGGAAAGGAGTATGTCAAGGCTGTATACTGTTACCGTGCTTATTTAACTTATATACAGAGTACTTCATGAGAAACGCTGAGCTGGATGAAGCACAAGCTGGAATCAAGATTGCTGGGAGAAATACTAATAATCCCAGATGACACCACTCTTATGGCAGAAAGCAAAGAAGACCTGAAGGGCCTCTTGATGAAAATGAAAAAGGAGAGTGAAAAAGTGGGCTTAAAGCTTAACATTCAGAAAAATAAGATCATGGCATCCAGTCCCATCACTTCATGGCAAATAAATAGGGAAACAATGGAAGCAGTTACAGACTTCATTTTGAGGGGCTCCAAAATCACTGAAGATGGTGACTGCAGCCATGAAATTAAAAGATGCTTGCTTCTTAGAAGAAAAGCTATGACCAACCTAGATAGCATATTAAACAGCAGACACTACTTTGTTAACAAAGGTCCATCTAGTCAAAGCTATGGTTTTTCCAGTGGTCATGTATGGATGTGAGAGTTGGACTATAAAGAAAACTAAGCCTCAAAGAATTGACGCTTTTGAACTGTGGTGTTGGAGAAGACTCTTGCGAGTCCCTTGGATTGCCAGGAGGTCAAACCAGTGAATGCTAAAGGAAATCAGTCCTGCATATTCATTGGAAAGACTGATGCTGAAGCTGAAACTCCAATATTTTGGCCACCTGATGCTAAGAGCTGACTCATTTGAAAAGACCCTCATGCTGGGAAGATTTAAGGCAGGAGGAGAAGGGAACAAAAGAGAATGAGAAGGTTGGATGGCATCACTGACTCGATGGAGATGCATTTGAGTAAGCTTTGGGAGTTGATGATGGACAGAGAAGTCTGGCGTGCTGCAGTCCATAAAGTGACAAAGAGTCAGACACGACTGAGTGACTGAACTGAATTGAATTGAATCATAACCTGTGGAAATAGTTTTCCCAACTTTGGTTTTACCATTATTTCAAATAATGATGATGGGGTCATATTCTTTGTAAGCCAAATTGTAAATAAAATCTGCAAAGCCTGTTCAACAATGCCTTTTAATGTTAAAATCATATAGGAGTAGCAACAAATTGGATGACAAAATGAAACACTTTTTTAAAAATAACCACAATATTTGTAGATATTTGTGCAAAAATGCTGTTAAATATCTAGCTATAGGATTTTTAATTATGAAATCCATGCCTACAGAAGCATGTAATGCTTTTCTTTAAAATAAGACCTCTTTAACTGCTCTCGCATTGACACCATGAGTATATTAAATTCTTGCAAAGTACTAAGAGATGTGTCTGTAGTCACAGCTGATTATATTCACAGAAGTTCATATATAAGATGAAGTTGTGTTGAATACATACACAGCAGAGGAAAGCACTGTTTAAACATTGAAGTGCTCAGTCAAAACACACACATTAAAATACCAAAACCTGCATTTCTACCACAGAAGAGCTTCTTCACCCGCTGAAAAGCCACTAAAAAGGTACTGTCTACCATCATCAAACACTGTGAAACATGAATGTGTATTTTTCTTCTTTAGAATCATATTCAAGCCTGTGCAACAAAACACATTTATTTATTTCACACAGCAACACTTCTGGTGGGATGGTATGGCTAGCCATGTGCTTTTAAATAAGCTTCATACTCATTTTAATTTTGTTCTTTAAAAGAGTGAAAGGAAAAAATAGTAGCTAAATGACTTGCTCTACATCTGGTAAAGAGAAGATTAAAAACCAGTGATCGAACTCCTGGGACAGCAGTGTTCCACGATTTCGTAAAACCTTCTTTACTAAGTAATGCATGTGTATGGAATCTAAAAAAAATGATACTGAAGAACCTATTTGTAGGAAAGGAATGGAGACATGGATGTAGGGAATGGACTTACACATTTGGGGAGGGAGAGTGAGATGAATGGAGAAAGTTGCATCAACATACATACACAATCAGGCGTGAGATGGATAGCCTGTGGGAAGTTGCTGGGCAGCACAGGGAGCCCAGTGTGATGACCTGGAGGGATGGGAGGGGGAGGGGAGGGAGCAGACACAGGAGTAATTAAGGCTGATCTGTGCAGTGCTGGAGAAGACTCCTAAGAGTCCCTTGGACTGCAAGGAGATCCAACTAGTCCGTCCTAAAGGGGATCAGTCCTGGGTGTTCGTTGGAAGGATTGATGCTGAAGCTGAACTCCAATACTTTGGCCACCTCATGTGAACAGTTAACTCACTGGAAAAGAATCTGATGCTGGGAGGGATTAGGGGCAGGAGGAGAAGGGGACGATAGAGGATGAGATGGTTGGATGGCATCATTGACTCAATGGACATGAGTTTGAGCAAACTCCAAGAGATGGTGAGGGACAGGGAGGCCTGGTGTGCTGCAGTCCATGGGGTCACAAAGAGTCAGACATGACTGAGCAACTGAACTGAACTGAACTGAAAAATATAGTATAAAAAGAAGTGGTTAACTTCTAAACTGGGAAATGCAGAGATCTTTAAAACTTTTTCTCCAATAACCATGTGGCCAGTATTTAAAACATTTTAAAATAAACTCATCACACTACTGTTTTCAGCAATAATTTTCTCAGTGTTGCAATCACATCCTTGTTCCAAAGGCTGTATATCATGGGATTGAACATCGGAGTCACTATGGTGTAGAACAGAGAGAGGAGTCTGTCAGTCCTGCAGAATGACTGGCTTTGGGCCTTAAGTATGCAATGGTAGCAGATCCAAAGAATAAAAGGACAACCAACAGGCGAGAAGAACACGCGGAGAAGGCTTCGGCTCGCCCTCTGGCTGTTGGTGACCTCAGAATAGTGGAAATGATTCTGCTGTAAGAGGCAAGGATCAGCAAAAAGGGACAGCAGCAAACAACAGAGCTACTGCATGGACTGACGGCTCGTGTGCAGAAGTGTCTCCGCAGGCCAGCTTCAGAATGGGGGGAATGTCACAGAAGTGGTTAATCTCGTTCAAATGAAACGCAGAGAGAAGATCTGGCACGTTTGCCTATCTGCACTGGGAGTCCACTGACCCAGGAGCCCACAGCCGGCTGGAGGCACACCTTTGGGGTCATGACCAGGGGATAGTGCAGAGAGCCACAGACAGCCACACAGTGGTCATAGGCCATCACCGCCAGGAGGAAGCACTCAGTGGCTCGGAGGATAAGGAAGAAGCACATTTGGGCAGCCCAGTCCAGCACAGAAATGCTTCTGTCCTGAGTCCAAAGGTTCGCCAGAATCCTAGGGAGAGTGACAGACACGGAACAGATTTCCAAGGAGGAAAATTTTGCCAGGAAAAAATATGTGGGTTTGTGCAGTCCAGGGACAAGCCTAGTTAGTATTATTATGAGGCTATTTCCAGTTAAGATAATGATGTAAATGATGGAGAATACCCCAAAGAATAGCCCTTGGAGGTCTGGAAGTTCAGAAAACCCCAGGAAAACAAGCTGTATCACTGTGGATACGCTGTCTTCTGCTTCCATCTCTTCATTTCTCATCTGTGGGAATGATCCAGTCAGAGGTACTATTATTTCACTTTCATTAGCTCTTGTTTTCTTATTTATAAAACGGGATGTTGCAACTTGCTATTTTTCAATTTCCTATAAAAACCAAACCTATTACACCAGGTGCTCTAAATGTGTGATAAAGTGTGTTTTTCATCCTTATTAAACCTATCTGTAAATTAAAAAAAACTTTAATCTTTCTTTTTCTGCTGTATACAATATTTATTTAGTTCTGAAGATAAGTGATTGTAATTTTGCTATTTGCCTCAACACTCAAAAATACAAATTCTGAATTTAAGTTCCTTTATGAAATAACTTGATATTTGCATTTGATGTGTTATTCTTTTCACCTCTTCATTCTGTTTTTCATTATCAATTCAAAATTAATTTTTTTTTGCTCTTTTAAATGTCTTAAGCAATATAAAATAGTTTTAGGGATACATATAGTTAATTTTTTTTAATGACATTTTTTTCATTTGTATTTCCAATGTCTTCTTAACTTTGACATTCTGCATATTTAGCTATTTTATTATAAAACAAAATTCATCAGCTAACCACTCAAGATTTTTGAATGGTATTTAATTTTTAAAACTGTGTATTTCAATGTAGTGTCTACAAATTCAGCATTCATAATTTTTATTCAGACTTTTCTGTTCAAAGACAAAGAATTCTAAGCTGGTCTTCCTGTCCAGGAACTCTCATAAGGGTATAAGGCATGTTCACCTAACGTTTATATTCATTAAAGCATTCAAACTAGAATGTTCACCTGTTACACACTTATTGTAAGAAATACATCCACCACAATAGCTACCTCAGAGCCTCCTAAATTACAAAGGACTTCAATAATTGACAATTCTGCTGAATACCTTTAATTAATTAATTGTTGTGGGGTTTTTTTGCCCCTATGTGAGTGTTAGTTCATGCATGTGAAAGCTTTGGGTTGAGATTGTCCATCTTTCTTTGCTCTACCTAGATTTTAAGCTTTTGATCATCAGTGTATCTTTGTATGTAATGTGTAATATGTTTCTACCACAAAAAGTGATTTACTAACTTCTTGAATTAATAATTAAACTTTCTGGCAAGCTGCAGTTACAAAGCATCAGGAGAAAAGGCTCAGCTTTGTCAACAATCTGTTAGATATCTGGGCCTAATCATATCAGAAGGGACTAGGGCCATAGGACCCAAGAGAATAAAACCTATACACGCTAGTAAAGTAATGCTCAAAATTCTCCAAGCCAGGCTTCAGCAATATGTGAACCGTGAACTTCAAGATGTTCAAGGTGGTTTTAGAAAAGGCAGAGGAACCAGAGATCAAATTGCCAACATCTGCTGGATCACTGAAAAAGCAAGAGAGTTCCAGAAAAACATCTATTTCTGCTTTACTGACTATGCCAAAGCCTTTGACTGTGTTGACCACAATAAACTAAGGAAAATTCTTCAAGAGATGGAAATACCAGACCACCTGACCTGCCTCTTGAGAAACCTGTATGCAGGTCGGGAAGCAACAGTTAAAACTGGACATGGAACAACAGACTGGCTCCAAATAGGAAAAGGAGTACGTCAAGGCTCTATATTGTCATCCTGCTTATTTAACTTATATACTGTGCATATAATGAGAAACGCTGGGCTGGAGGAAGCACAAGCTGGAATCAAGATTGCCAGGAGAAATATCAATCACCTCAGATATGCAGATGACACCACCCTTATGGCAGAAAGTGAAGAGGAACTAAAGAGCCTCTTGATGAAAGTAAAAGAGGAGAGTGAAAAAGTTGGCTTAAAGCTCAACATTCAGAAAACGAAGATCATGGCATCTGGTCCCATCACTTCATGGGAAATAGATGCAGAAACAGTGGAAATAGTGTCCGATTTTATTTTTCTGGGCTCCAAAATCACTGAAGATGGTGATTGCAGCCATGAAATTAAAAGACGCTTACTCCTTGGAAGAAAAGTTATGACCAACCTAGATAGCATATTGAAAAGCAGAGACATTACTTTGTCAACAAAGGTCCGTCTAGTCAAGGCTATGGTTCTTCCCGTGGTCATGTACAGATGTGAGACTTGGACTGTGAAGAAGGCTGAGAGGCAAAAAATAGATGCTTTTGAACTCTGGTGTTGGAGAAGACTCTTGGGAGTCCCTTGAACTGCAGGGAGATCCAACCAGTCCATTCTGAAGGAGATCAGCCCTGGGATTTCTTTGGAAGGACCGATGCTGAAGCTGAAACTCCAATACTTTGGCCACCTCATGAGAAGAGTTGACTCACTGGATAAGACCCTGATGCTGGGAGGGATTGTGGGCAGGAGAAGAAGGGGACGACAGAGGATGAGATGGCTGATGGCATCACTGACTTGATGGACGTGAGTCTGAGTGAACTCTGGGAGTTGGTGATGGACAGAGAGGCCTGGTGTGCTGCGATTCATGGGGTCGCAAAGAGTCGGATACGACTGGGCGACTGAACTGGAACTGGAACTGGAACTGAAATCATCCCCTACCTATGACTTTAAGACAATTGAGAGGATTATTTGAAAATCACAGGCTACTGTCGTGCTTGGATTCCGGGTTATGGGGCACTTGCCGGCCTTTATATAAACTTATAGCTGAAACTCAGCAGCCCCAAACCTACAAACTGGTTTGGTCTCCAGATACTCAAAAGGCTTTGAAGGTTCTTCAGACTGCTCTCCTGCAAGCTCCCACTCTGAATTGCCCACAGGGTCAGAATTTAATTTGTTTGTCACTGAAAGAAAAGGTGTGGTCTTGGGAGTTTTGACACAACCCTGAGAGCCTCATCAGCAATCTATTTCTTATCTAAGCAGAGTTTACTTCAGTTCATTTCAGTTCAGTCACTCAGTCGTGTCCGACTCTTTGCGACCCCATGAATCACAGCACACCAGGCCTCCCTGTCCATCACCAACTCCCGGAGTGCACTCAGACTCACGTCCATCGAGTCCGTGACGCCATCCAGCCATCTCATCCTGGGTCATCCCCTTCTCCTCCTGCCCCCAATCCCTCCTAGCATCAGAGTCCCCTCCAATGAGTCAACTCTTCGCATGAGGTGTCCAAAGTACTGGAGCTTCAGCTTTAGCATCATTCCTTCCAAAGAACACCCAGGACTGATCTCCTTCAGAATGGACTGGTTGGATCTCCTTGCAGTCCAAGGGACCATCAAGAGTCTTCTCCAACATCACAGTTCAAAAGCATCAATTCTTCGGCACTCAGCCTTCTTCACAGTCCAACTCTCACATCTATACATGACCACAGGAAAAACCATAGCCTTGACTAGACGGACCTTAGTCGGCAAAGTAATGTCTCTTCTTTTGAATATACTATCTAGGTTGGTCATAACTTTTCTTCCAAGGAGTAAGCGTCTTTTGATTTCATGGCTGCAGTCACCATCTGCAGTGATTTTGGAGCCCAAAAAATAAAGTCTGACACTGTTTCCACTGTTGCCCCATCTATTTCCCATGAAGTGATGGGACCAGATGCCATGATCTTCGTTTTCTGAATGTTGAGCTTTAAGCCAACTTTTTCACTCCCCTCTTTCACTTTCATCAAGAGGCTTTTGAGTTCCTCTTCACTTTCTGCCATAAGGGTGGTGTCATCTGCATATCTGAGGTGATTGATATTTCTCCCGGCAATCTTGATTCCATCTTGTGTTTCTTCCAGTCCAGCATTTCTCATGATGTACTCTGCATAGAAGTTAAATAAGCAGGGTGACAATATACAGCCTTGACATACTCCTTTTCCTATTTGGAACCAGTCTGTTGTTCCATGTCCAGTTCTAACTGTTGCTTCCCGACCTGCATACAGATTTCTCAAGAGGCAGGTCAGGTGGTCTGGTATTCCCATCTCTCTCAGAATTTTACACAGTTTATTGTGATCCACACAGTCAAAGGCTTTGGCATAGTCAATAAAGCAAAAATAGATGTTTTTCTGGAACTCTCTTGCTTTTTCCATGATCCAGAGGATGTTGGCAATTTGATCTCTGGTTCTTCTGCCTTTTCGAAAACCAGCTTGAACATCAGGGAGTTCACAGTTCACGTATTGTTGAAGCCTGGCTTGGAGAATTTTGAGCATTACTTTACTAGCATGTGGGATGAGTGCAATTGTGCGATAGTTTAAGAATTCTTTGGCATTGCCCTTCTTTGGGATTGGAATGAAAACTGACCTTTTCCAGTCCTGTGGCCACTGCTGAGTTTTCCAAATTTGCTGGCATATTGAGTGCAGCACTTTCACAGCATTATTTTTCAAGATTTGAAACAGCTCAACTGGATTTCCATCACCTCTACTAGTTTTGTTCGTAGTGATGCTTTCTAAGGCCCACTTGACTTCACATTCCAAGACGTCTGGCTCTAGATTAGTGATCGCATCATGATTATCTGGGTCGTGAAGATCTTTTTGTACAGTTCTTCTATGTATCCTTGCCACCTCTTCTTAATATCTTCTGCTTCTGTTAGGTCCATACCATTTCTGTCCTTTATCGAGCCCATCTTTGCATGAAACGTTCCCTTGGTGTCTCTAATTTTCTTGAAGAGATCTCTAGTCTTTCCCATTCTATTGTTTTCCTCTATTTCTTTGGAGTGATTGCTGAAGAAGGCTTTCTTATCTCTTCTTGCTATTCTTTGGAACTCTGCATTCAGATTCTTAAATCTTTGGTTTTCTGCTTTGCTTTTCACCTCTCTTCTTTTCACAGCTATTTGTAAGGCCTCCCCAGAGAGCCATTTTGCTTTTTTGCATTTCTTTTCCATGGGGATGGTCTTGATCCCTGTCTCCTGTACAATGTCACGAACCTCATTCCATAGTTCATCAGGCACTCTATCTGTCAGATCTAGACCCTTGAATCTCTTTCTCACTTCCACTGTATAGTCATAAGGGATTTGATTTAGGTCATACCTGAATGGTCTAGCAGTTTTCCCTACTTTCTTCAATTTAAGTCTGAATTGGGCAATAAGGAGTTCATGATCTGAGCCACAGTCAGGTCCTGGTCTTGTTTTGTTGACTGTATAGAGCTTCTCCATATTTGGCTGCAAAGAATATAATCAATCGTATTTTGGTGTTGACCATCTGGTGATGTCCGTGTGTAGAGTCTTCTCTTGTGTTGTTGGAAGAGGGTGTTTGCTATGACCAGTGCATTTTCTTGGCAAAACTCTATTAGTCTTTGCCCTGCTTCATTCCACATTCCAAGGCCAAATTTGCCTGTTACTCCAGGTGTTTCTTGACTTCCTACTTTTGCATTCCAGTCCCCTATAATGAAAAGGACATCTTTTTTGGGTGTTAGTTCTAAACGATCTTGTAGGTCTTCATAAAACCGTTCAACTTCAGTTTCTTCAGCATTATTGGTTGGGGCATAGACTTGTATAACTGTGATATTGAATGGTTTGCCTTCAGACGAACAGAGATCATTCTGTCGTTTTTGAGATTGCATCCAAGTACTGCATTTTGGACTCTTTTGTTGACCATGATAGCTACACCATTTCTTCTGAGGGATTCCTGCCCGCAGTAGTAGATGTAATGGTCATCTGAGTTAAATTCACCCATTCCAATCCATTTTAGTTCGCTGATTCCTAGAATGTCAAAGTTCACCCTTGCCGTCTCTTGTTTGACCACTTCCGATTTGCCTTGATTCATGGACCTGACATTCCAGGTTCCTATGCAATATTGTTCTTTACAGCATCGGATCTTGCTTCTATCACCAGTCACATCCACAACTGGGTATTGTTTTTGCTTTGGCTCCATCCCTTCATTCTTTCTGGAGTTATTTCTCCACTGATCTCCAGTAGCATATTGGGCACCTAATGACCTGGGGAGTTCCTCTTTTGGTATCCTATCATTTTGCCTTTTCATGCTGTTCATGGGGTTCTCAAGGCAAGAATACTGAAGTGGCTTGCCATTCCCTTCTCCAGTGGACCACATTCTGTCAGGCCTAATTAGATGTAATTTCACGTGGGTGGCCCCACTGCCTAAGAGTAATTGGGACAGCAGCTTTATTAGCACCTGAAGCTTTCAAAATAATTAATGGATGGAACCTTACTGTCCTGACTTCTCATGATGTGAGTGGAATCTTAAATTCTAAGGTTAATATTTGGATGACAGACAGTAGACTTCTTAAATATCAGTCGTTGTTAGAAGGACCAGTAACTAAGCTTAAAGTCTGTAGTAATTTAAATCCTGCCACTTTCCTTCCTGAGAAGGAAAATGAAACACCAGATCATGACTGTTCCCAATTCCTAACTTTAAACTATGCAGCTTGGGAGGATCTAATGGATACCCCATTAGACAATCCTGACATGGAAATATTTACAGATGGCAGTTCTTTTGTTTGGTATGAAAAGCATAAAGCAGGTTATGCTGTGGTGACAGCTGAACAGGTTTCCCCTCTTCATCAGTGGAAGGCTTCCCATGGTGGACATCTCCACTTCAAGGAAAAGACTTTCTCCGAGTCTGAGAATACCTTCAACAACGATCATATGTGATGCCTCTTCTTCAACTGATGACATCTAACAATCCTAAGATGGACTGATGTAGCTATGGACATAATATGACTTTTAATTTTGATTTTAATTTGTTTTAATGATTATTTTGCCTTATATCTGTAACTGTGTAATTTAATTTATTTCTAGTTGCATGAAGGCTTTTAAGTTATAAATGGTTGTTCAAGATCCTACTAGTGCCACAGCCTCCTCCAACTATTGCTTGGGGCCCCTGGATCAGAGACCCTCAATATGAGGGTTAGGAGAATATGTTGCCATAACAATTTAGGGACCACACCCCTAAGCAGTGGGAAGTAGTTATGGAACGAAAACGATGCCCATTTCCCTTGGCGACATAATTCTCCTAAAAGAAAAGGGGGGAATGAGACAGTCATTTCCTAGGCAGGTTGATAAGAAGTCTAGGGGTCCCCAGGGAGAGAGGGGTCTGGAATTCTCAAGGAGGCAGAAAGGACAAACTCTTTTTGTCCCGCTACATTCCAAGGATTATATAACAATAATGCATCCTGCTTGGGGACAGTCTCTGGAAAAAACCTTCTGGCTAATCCTGTTATCTTAAAGTGTAAATTATGGGAGTAGGTCTAGTGAGGTCTTTACAACCTCCAGACATTCTTTTGATTCACTGTAATAACTAATTAGAGAGCATATAACTTTATTGCTAACTCTAGCAAGGGGGTGCTCTTTCTACCCCCTTCTGATGCCTTTGTCTGAAGCTTTCTCTATCTCCTTTATACTTTAATAAAACTTTATTACACCAAAGCTCTGAGCAATCAAGCCTCATCTCTGGCCCCGGATTGAATTCTTCTCCTCCGGAGGCCAAGAATCCCGGCATCTTTGCATGGTTCAGCAATAACCTTTCATGGGGAGGGTCTCACCCAGGATATTGTGGACATATGACCCCAGATACATGGTCAGTGAGATGGGGTCACCCTGGAGACTGTGCATATGTTACTTCAGGTGCAGGTTCTGGGAGGGGTTTACCCTGGAGACTATGGTCATGAGAACCCAGGGGCAGGGTCTGTAAGGTTAGGTCACCTCAAGACTGTGGTCCTGATACCCCAGACCAGGGTAAGTGAGGTTGGGTCACCCTGGAAAATGTGGATGTATGATCCCAAATATATAATCTGGGGAAGATTGTCACCCTGGAGACTGTGAACTTTTGATACCACGTGCAGGGTCTGGCAGGGGGGTGTCACAATGGAGACCAGGGATGTATGACCCCAGGTGCAGGGTCTGAAAGGGATCTCACCTTGGATACTGTGGACCTGTAAACTGAGGTGCAGGGTCTGGATGGGGTCACATAGGAGACTTTGGATATGTGAACCCAGGTGCTGTGTTAGGGAGCTGTCACCCTGGAGACGTGACCCCAGGTACAGTGTCCGGGAAGGGTGTCACCCTGGAGACTATTCACGTGTAACTCCTGGTGCAGGGTGTGTGAGAGGGGTCGCCTTGGAGACTGGATGTGTGACCCCAGGTACATGGTCTGGGGGGGAAATCACACTGGTGAGTGTGGACATGTGACACCAGGGACAGGGTCTGGGAGGAGGGGTCACCTGGGAGCTCCAGACCTGTGACCCCAGGTGCTGGGTCATGGAGGGGGCTCACCCTGGGAGACATGGAGTTGTGTTCCCAGGTACAGGGGCGGGAGGGTGTCAGCCTGGAAACTAGATATTTGACGCCAGGTACAGAGTCTGGGAGGGCGGTCACACTTGAGACTGTGGACATGTGACCCAGGTACAAGATCTGGGAAATGACATCACCCCGGAAACTATGGACATATGTCACCAGGTACTGGGTCTGGGAGAATGCACACGGTAGAGACTGGATATGTGACCCCCAAATACCGTGCCTGGGAGAGGTCACCCTAGGGACTGAAGACATGTGATTTCAGATACAGGATCTGGGAGGGTGTCACCCTGGAAACCATGGACATGTAACGTGAGGGTAGGGTCTGGGAGGGGAGCTCACAATGGAAACTGTGGCCGTGTCATCCCAGGTGCTTGGACTGATGTGGTAGTGTCACCCTGAAGTCTACGGACTGTATCCACAGGTAAGGGTCTGGAGGGTGTCACCCTGGAGACTGGAAATGTGACCAGAGGGTCAAAGTCTGGGAGTGTTGGTTACCCTGGAGACTATGTACATGTGACCAGAGGTAAGAGTTCTGGCAAGGTGAGGTCACCATGGAGAATGTGGACATGTGGCCCCAGGTGTAGGGTCTAGGAGAGGCAGTTACCCTGGAAACTGGAAATGTGACCCTAGGTACAGTGTCTGGGAGAGGTGTCACCAAGGACACCATGGACATTTGACCCCAGGTGCTTATATTTCAAAGGGGTCACTCTTTAGCCTGTGGATGTGTGACCCCAGGTGAAAGGTCTGGGAGTAGGGCTCACCCTGGATGGTGGTCGTCTAACACCAGGTGCAGGGTCTGGGGAGAGGGCTCTCTGTGGAGACTGTGGACATGTGACTCCAAGTGCAGGTTCTGTGAGGTGTTTTCTCCCTGGAGAAAGTGGACGAGTGATCCAAAATGCAGTGTCTGGGGTAGAGGCTGACCCTGGAACCTGTGGATGTGTGAAGCCAGGTGAAGTGTCTGGGACGTGGGGTCACCATGGAGACTGGACGTGTGAACCCAGGTGCAGGGTTTGGGGGAGGGTTCACCCTGGAGACTATGGACATGTAACCGTATGAATAGGGTCTATGAAGGGGTTCACCAGGGAAGCTGTCGCCACGTGGCACCAGGTAAAGGATCTGATGTGGGGTGTGAACATGGAGACTGTGGTCATATAACCCCCTGTGCAGAGGGGAAGGAGGGTCACCCTAGAAACTGTGGGTGTGTGATCCCAGGTGCAGGATCTGGGACTGGGGTCACACTGGGGATTGTGGACATGTTACATCAGGTGAATGGTCTGGAAGGGGGTTACCCTGGAGACCCTGGATGTGTTATCCTAAGTGCAGGGACTGGGAGGTGGTGTCACCCAGGACGCTGTGGTCATGAGACCTCAGGTACAGAGTCTGGATGTTGGCTCATACTAGCGACTGTGGACATGTGATCCCATGTATGTGGTCTGGGAGGGAGTCATCCTGGATACTACAGAAATTTGACCCCAGGTACAGGGTCAAGAAAGGGTTACTCTGGAAACTGTTTATGTGTGACCCCATGTGCAGTTTCTGGGAGGTGGAGTCACACTTCAGACTGTAGACATGTGAACCTGGTCCAGGGTGTGGGAGGGGGTCACCCTGGATCTCATGGACACGGGACCTTAGGTGCAGGGCTTGGGAAGTGGTGTCACTCTGGGGATTGTAGACATGTTACTCCAGGTGTATGATCTGGGAGAGGTTCACCCTGGAGACTGTGGATGGGCAACCCTAGGTGTAGGGACTGGGAGGAGATGCCACACTGGGCACTGTGGTCATGTGACCCCAGGTACATAGTCTGAAGGTGGTCTCATCCTGGAGACTGTTTACATGTGACCCCAGGTGCAGAGTCTGGGAGGTGGGTCACCCTTTAGACTCTAGACATGTGACCCCAGGTGCAGGGTCTGGGAGGTGGGGTTACCCTGGGGACAGTGGGTATATGACCCAAGGTCCCAGGTCTGGGAAGGGGTCACACCAAGGAGACTGTGGATGTGTGACCACACAGACAGGCTCTGGGAGGGTGTCACCCAGATGAATGTGGACTTGTGAACCTGGTAAGGTGTAGTCACCCTGGAGACTGTGGACATGTGAACTCAAGCGTGGAGTGTGAGCGGTGTCAAGGAGAATTTTGACATGTGACCCCAGGTGCAGGTACTTTGAAGCAGTCAACATGGAGCCTGTGGATGTATGAACCCAGGACAAGGGTCTGGGAGATGGGGTCACCCTTGAGACTGGACATGCAACCCCAGGTACAGGGTCTTGAGGCAGGTTCATCTTGGCAACTGTGGATATGTGACCCCAGGTTCAGGGTCTTGGAGGACATTCATTCTGCAAAATGTGGACATGTGATCCCATGTACAGGGTCTGCAAAGGTGTTCACCAGGGAGACTGTGGACATGTACACCAGGTGCTTGGATGTGGGCTGTGGTCACCCTGGAGACTGCATGTGTGACCCAGTTTCAGTGTCTGGGATGTTCGTCACCCTGGAAGCCTTTGACTTCAGGTACAGGGTCTGGGAGTGCTGTCACCCTGGGGACCGTGGACATATGAGAGCAGGTACAGGGTCCGAGTGATGGGGTCACCCTCTGGACTGTGGACGTGTGATCCCACATGTAGGGTCTGGAAAGGGGCCTCTGTAGAGACTGTGGATGTCTTACCCTAGGGGCAGGGTCTGGGAGGAGGTCACCATGAACACTGTGGATGTACACCATGAACACACCCCAGGTACTGGGTCTTGGGGGCAGGGTCACCCTGGAGACTGTGGACATGTGACCCCAGGTACAGCGTATGGGAAGTGGGGTTGACATGGATAATGTGGACATTTGACCCAAAGTGTAGGGTCTGGGGAGAGGGCTAACCCTGAAGACTGGATGTGTGATTCCCGGTGCATGGTCTGGGAGGGTGTAACCTTGGAGACTGTGGATGTGTGACTCCACATGTAAGGTATAGGAGGTGGGGTGACACTTTAGACTGTAGACATGTGACCCCAGTCCAGAGTCACCCTGGAGATTGTGGACATAGAATCCCAGGTGCAGGGTCTGGGAGGTGGCTCTCCCTGGAGGCTGTGACATCAGACTCCAGGTACATTGTTTGGGAGCTGGATCACCCTGGAGACTGTGGATGTGTTACCCCAGGTGCAGGGTCTTGGAAGGGGGTCACCCTGGAGACTGTGGACCTGTGACCCCAGGTACAGTTTCTGGGAGAGTGTCACCCTAGACTCTGGACGTGAGACCCCAAGTGCAGGATTTGGGAGCGGGTTCATCCTGGAGACTGTGGACATGTGACCCCCTTGTACAGTTTCTGGGAGGGTATCACCCTAGACTGTGGACCTGTGAGTCCAGGTACAGTTTCTGGGAGAGTGTCACCCTAGACTCTGGACATGTGACCCCAAGTGCAGGATCTGGGAGAGGGGTCACCCTGGTGACTGGACATATGTCACCAGGTGCGGGTTATGGGCAGGAGGGACACCCTGGATATTGTCGAAGTGTGACCCCAGGCACAGGGTCTGGGCATTCCCTCATAGCTCAAAAGCTTCCCCCACAGCTCAGTCGGTAAAGAATCTACGTGCAATGCAGGAGACCCGAGTTCGATTCCTGGGTCAAGAGGATTTCCTGGAGAAGGAATTGGCAACCCACTCCAGTATTCTTGCCTGGAGAATCCCATGGATAGAGGAACATCGCAGGCTACAGTCCATGGGGTCACAAGAGTTGGACGTGACTTAGCGACTAAACAACCACCACTACCACTAAGGACTGTTAAGGGGTAAGAGGTTAGTAAATAGAAAATAAATAGACAGGGTCTGGGAGAGGGGGTCACCATGGAGACTGTGTACGTGTGGCCCCAGGTACAGTGTCTGAAAAGGGGGTCACCCTGGTGACTGTGGACATGTGACCCCAGGTACGGGGTCTGGGAGGAGGGTCACCATGACCCCAGGTACAGGGTAAGTGATGTGAGGTCACCATGGAGACTGTGGACATGTGACGCCAGATGTAGGGTCTGGGAAGAGTTCACCTTGGAGACTGTGGACAAGTGACACAATGTGTAAGGTCTGGGTGTAGGGATTACCCTGGAAACTGGAAATGTGACTCCAGGTACATGGTCTGGTAGGTGGGGTAACCATGGAGACTGTGAACTTGTGACATGTCTATGGTCTGAGAGTGGTTAACCCTGAGACTATGTACATGTGACCACAGGTGTAGGCTTGTGAGGGAGTATAAGAGTGTGTGAGGGTGTGAGAGGGAATGTAAGAGTGTTTAATGGTGTGCAAGGGAGTGTAAGAGTATGCAAGATGTGTGAAGGAGTGTAAGACCATGCAAGGGTATGTGAGGGAGAGTAAGAGTGTGTGAGGTCATCCGAGAGAGTGTAAGAGTGTGCAAGGGTGTACGATGGAGTGAAAGTGTGTGAGGGTGTGTGAGGGAGTTGCAGAGTGTGTGAGGGAATGTAATAGTGTGCAAGGGTGAGTGAGGGTGTGTACAACTGCATAAGGGAGTGTAAGAATGTGTGAAGGTTTGCGATGGAATGTAAGAGTTGTGAAGGTGTGCAGGAGAGTGTAAGAGAATGCAAGGGAGTGTAACAGTGTGCAAGGGTGTGCAAAGGAGTGTAAGTGTGTCAGGTTGTGCCACAGAGTGGAAGAGCATGCAAGGGAGTATAAGAGTATGCAAGGGTGTCTGATAGAGTGTAAGGGTGAGTGAGGGTGTACAAGGAAGTGTAAGAACCTGCAAGGAAGTGTAAGAGCATGTGAGGTTGTGTGAGGGAGTATAAGAGCATGATAGAGTTTAAGAGTGTGCAAGGAAGTGTAAGAGCATGCAAGGGAGTGTAAGAGTATGTGATGGTGTGCAAGGAAATGCAACAGCATGCAAGGAAATGAAAGAGTGTGAAAGGGTGTGTGATGAAGTGTAAGGGTGTGCAAGGGTGGGCGAGGAAACGTCAGAGCATGTGAGGGAGTGTAAGAGTGTGCAGAAATGAGCAAGGGAGTGTAAGAGTGTGTGGGCGTGCAAAGGAGTGTAGGAGGGTGTGAGGCAGTGTCGTAGCATGCAAGAGAGTGTAAGAGTGTGGGATGGTGTGTGAGGGGGTGGAAGAGCATGTGAGGGAGTGTAAGAGTGTGCAAGGGTGTACAAGGTAGTGTAAGAGTGTGACAGTGTGTGAGGGAGTGTAAGGGTGGGTGAGGAAGTGTATGACTGCAAAGGTGTGCAAGGAGTATAACAGTGTGTGAGGGAGTGGGAGGGAATGTAATAGTGTGCAAGGTGTGCAAGGGCATGTGAGGACATGCAAGGACATAGAGGGAGTTGAGAGCATGCGAGTCAAGGCAGTGTAAGTATGTGAGGGTTTGCAATGGAGTATAAGAGTGTGTGAGGGCATGCAAGGGAGTGTAAGTGTGTACAAAGATGTGTGAGAGTGTATGAGGACGTGAGGTGTGAGTGTGTGAGGATGTGTGAGAGTGTGTGATGGTGTGCAAGGGCAGGCGAGGTCATTCGAAGATGTGTGAGGACGTGTGAGAGCATATAAGGATGTGCGAGGGTTGCAAGGCAGGGCAACAGCGTGTGAGGGCGTACAAGAGCATGCAAGGGTTTGGAAGGGTGTATATGGCCATGCAAGTGCATGTGAGAGCATCTGAGCATGTGCAAAGGCATGTGAGAGCATGCACTGATGTGTAGAGAGTGTGTGAGGGCATGTAAGGACATGCAATATCATGAGAAGGCGTGTAAGGGTGTGTGAGGATGTGTGATGGTGTGTGAAAGCAGGCAAGGGCATGAGAGAATTGCGAGGATGTGCAAGAGTGTGCAAAGATGTACAAGGGCATGTGAGGACATGCAAGAACATAGAGGGAGTGCAAGAACATGCGAGGCACTGCAAGAGCCTGTGAGGGCATGTTAAGCCATGTGAGGGTGTGTGAGTACATGCGAGGTCGAGCAAGAGTGCAAGGGCATGCGAGGCTGTGTGATGATGTGCAAGAGCAGGCAAGGGCAGGCAAGGGCATGTTAGGGAGTGTGAGGATGTGCGAGGCCATGTGAGAGTATGCAAGGACTGCAAGCATGTGCAAGTGCATGCAAAAGCATGTGAAGGCCTGCGAGAGTGTGGGAGGGTGTGTGAGGGCACATGAGACAGTGCAAGTAGGTGTGATGGTATGTGAATATGTGCTAAGGGATGTGAGAGCATGCAAGAGCGTGTGAGGGCATGCAAAGAATTGCGAGAGTGTATGAGGACATTCAAGGGAGTGCGAGGCCATGTGAGAGTGTATGAGGGCATGCGAGCATGTGTGAGAGGGTGCAAGGACATGCAAGGAGAGGCAAGGGCATGTGAGGGCTTGGGAGGGTGTGTGAGAATGTGCATGGGTGTGTGAGGCTGTGTGAGGGCATGCAAGTGCATGTGAGGCTATGTGAGGAAAAGCGAGGCCATGTGAGAGCACATGAGGGCATGTGAGCATGTGTGAGGGTGCCGGGGATGCAAGGGCACGCAAGGGCATGCTAGGGTGTGCAAGTGCATGTGAGGGCATGGCCAAGTGTGTAATGACATGCGAGAGCATGCATGATGGTATGTGAGTATGTGTGAGGGGATGTGAGAGCATGCAAGAGTGTGTGAGGGCGTGGAAAGAATTGCGAGAGTGTACAAGGACATTCGTGTGAAGGTGTGTGAGGGTGTGTGAGGGAATATGAGAGCATGTGAGGACATGCAAGCACATGCAAGAGGGTACAAGGACGTGCAAGGGAATGTGAGTGCATGTGAGGGAGTGCTAGAGCGTTCGAGTGCATGTGAAGGTGTGGCATTGCGCGTGATGCTGCATGAGAGCATGCATGAGGGTGTGTTAGGGTGTGTGAGGGCATGTGAGGGCTTGCAAGAGTGTGTGAGAACATTCGAGAGAGTATGAGAGTGCGTGAGGGCTTGAGAATACATGCGAGGATGTGCAAGGGCATGCAGGAGCGTGCACAGGCGTGCAAGGCCATTTGAGGTCATGTGAGTGCATGCCAGTATGTGCGAGAATACGTGAGCATGGGCAAGAGTGTGGTAGGGCCTGCAAGGGTGTGTGAGGGCTTGGGAGTACTTTTGTGGCTGTGTGAGAGTGTGCAAGTGCATGCAGGAGCATTCGAGGGTGAACGAGGGTGTGTGAGGACATGCGAGAATGTTGGAGGGCGTGCGAGGGCTTGCAAAAACATGGGAGGACATGCGAGGATTTGTGATGCCATGTGAGGGTGTGAGAGGGCATGCGAGTGTGTGCAAGGATGTGCAAGGCCATGCAAGAGCAGGTGAGCACATGTGAGGGTGTGGAACAGCGTGCAAGGACGTGCAAGAATCTGTGAGGGTATGTGAGAGCATGCCATGATGTGCTAGAGTGTACGAGGACATGTGAGGGTGTGCGAGAGCTTGCAAGGTTGTGCAAGAGTGTGTGAGGGCTTGCAGTGGCATGCAAGGGTGTACAAGAATGTGCAAGTGCATGCAAGGCCATGGGAGAGTGTGCAAGGACATGTGAGAATCTGTGAGGGCATGCAAGGACATGCAAGAGCGTGCCATGATGTGTGAGAGCATACGAGGACATGTGAGGGTGTGCAAGGCCATACAAGGGTGTGAAGTGGCATGCAGGACTTGCAAGAGCATGTGAGGACATTCAAGTGCATGCAAGGCCATGTGAGAGCATGCGAGGACATGCAAGAACGTGTGACTGCCTGCTAGGGTGTGTACGGGCATGTGAGGATGTGTGAGGGCATGCAAAGATGAGCGATAGCATGCAAGGATGTACAAGAATATGTGAGTATGAGCAAGGGCATTTTAGGGTTTGTGCAGGCATGTGAGGGCATGCGAGGATGTGTGAGAGTGTGTAAGGATGTGTGAGCATGGGCAAGGGCATGCTAGGGCACACACAGGCATATGAGGGTGAGTCATGTCATCCCTGAGTGTGCAAGGGTGTGCAAATGTGTGTGAGTACATGAAAGAGAAAGTAAAGGTGTGCGAGTGTGTGCAAGGATGTGCAAAAGTATGCAAGTGTGTGTGAGGACGTGTGACAGTGGACAAGGGCGTGGAAGAGCTTGCAAGACTGTGAGAATGTGCAAGGACTTACAAGAGGGTGCAAGGCTACATGACAGTGTGCGAGGGTTTGTGAGTGCATGGGAGAACATGAAAGAGCATATGAGGACATGTGAGGGTATGCAATGCCATGCAATAGCATGCAAGGTCATGCGATGGTGTGTGAGGATGTGCGAGAGCATTTGACAATGTGCAAGAGAGCACAAGGGTGTGCAGGGGTGTGTGTGGATGTTTGAGGATGTGCTAGGGCATGGGGAAAGGTGTTACAGCATGCAAGTGTGTGTAAGGGCATGCAAGGAAGTGTGCAGCTGTGCAAGAGTGTGCATGCGCATGTGAAAACATTTGATGGTGTATGAAGATGTGTGAGGGTGTGGGAGTGCATGCAAGGGTATGCAAGGGCATGTGAGGGTGTCTGAGGATGTGCAAGAGTGTTCAACAATGTGTGAGAGAACGCGAGGGCATGAAGGTGTGTGCGAGGGCATTTGAGGACGCATTAGGTCATGGGAGGACGTTCTAGGATGTGCAAGTGCATGCAAGGTGTGTGGCTGTGCGAGATACACATGTGAGTATGAGAGCAGTCGAGGGCATCTGAGGGTGTGAGAGGATGAGCGAGGGTATGCAAGTGTGTGTGAGGGCGTGTGAGAGCATGTGAGGATGTTCAAGGGCATGTGAGGGCTTGCAAAGGTGTGCAAAGAAGTGCGAGGATGTGCAACCCCATGCAAGGGCATGCGAGGATGTGCAAGAGTGGGTGAGCAAGTGTGAGGGCATAAAGAGCATGCGAGTCCATGTGAGAGTGTGCAAGGGCATGGGAGGACATGCAAGTGTGCAATGGTGTGTGATGGCATGCCAGGTTATGCGAGGCACCCTCTGTGCAACCACCTGGACTGTAGCCCACTAGATTCCTCTGTCCCTGGGATTCTCCAGGCAAGAATACTGAACTGGGTTGCCATGCCCTCCTCCACAGGATCTTCCTGACCCAAACATTGAATTCCCATCTCTTACATCTTCTGCACTGGCAAGCAGGTTCTTTTCCACAAGCACCACCTGTGAAGCCTCCCAGGGCTGGGATCGTCTTTAAAGAAGGAAAATCCTTCCTGTTCATGTGAAAATTCTGTTTCTGTGACACCCCATGTCTCAATCACCTCTTGTATCAGGGCAGCAGAGACTGCTAGCTGTCTACTCCAATATCTTTCTTCCTTTCTGAGAACTCTCAAACCAGACAAGGCTGGCCCAAGAAAGGAACGTCAAAAATTAATCTCATTTATGAGCAAACATGGAAAAGTCCTGAATGAAACACATGCATCACTTCCACTTAGATGTCACTGGACAGAACATATGTGTTATGTTGCAAAGCAGACTAGAAAATATATTCTTTCCTCCAGGCAGTGTTGTGCCCCAATAAAAACTGGTTTTAAATTCTCGAGGAAGTCGTCTCCCCCCTCTCTATTCAGAAACAAGGTCAGGATAAGCGTTTCCTTACTGGCCACTTGTGTGATGTGCCTTTATTTCTGCTTTACCCTGACACAAAGGACTTAGCATTTTGTAGGCTCAGCTTTACAGAGAGGTCGTCTACTAAACTCTGTGATGGTTTGTCACCTATCCTCCTGCATTACAGTCAAGTATCAAAACTGAAATTTAAATTTGTGAGATGTTCCGAGGGAAAAATATGGTTTTTTTGCTTTTTCTAAATTCCTGCTTTCCTCACTCTTTTGATTTTTTTTTTCTTTTTCTGCCACCTCAGCAATGCAGTTTCAAAATTTTTAAAAATTTACTCTAGCACGCATAGTTGTTTTACTGGAAAGTTTGTCCAGGGTGTCCAGACATCATCCTGCCCGAGTGAGAGTTCACTCTGATATTTTCAGAAGTTTGTCTAATAAAACTTCAAAGGACAGTTAATCTTCATCTTATATAAACCATTTCAGAGAACAGAAAAGAAGCAGTTACACAATTATTTTACAAGACTTGTTTAATCGTGACACCAAAACCAGACAAGGTCAGCACAAAAAGAGAAATTTAAAAATCACTCTGGCTTATAAACATAGGTGGAATGACCATTGTAATTTCCAATTAAATGGACTAAAAATTTCTCTTTTGTGCCTAAAACATTGTTTATAAACATAGATGGACATATTCTAAATAAAATATAAGCAAATCCAGTCCAATAGTGTATTTAAAAAGAATGATTCCAAAATAGTACAAGGATGGTTAAATATTAGAAGATCTATCAATGTAATTCACAAAATTAACAGATTTAAGAAGAAAGCCACATGACCTTTCTGTGGATGCAGAAAACACATTTGATAAAGGTCAACTCTCATTCATGACAGACTCGAAATAGAAGGAAACTTCCTTAATGGAAAAATGGACTTGTCCTAAGACCTTCAGTGCTCATGCATATTGCAGTCAACATCTGTAACCTTACAAGCCAGAAGCAGCTCTGACTTTGATGCGAAACCAGCAACGTGTTAGGCTCCTTATCTGGGTCTTGGTAGTATGATAAAATTCATTCATCCCAAGGAAGCAGTCTTTCTCAAGGCATGTCATCCCAGAAGAGCAATGAACCTTTTTCCAAGTTTCTAACTGTTACTTCATTCTGGTCACTAACCCACGATCACAGGATAGCTATAGATAGGCAAATGTAAAAGCGGCCCTCATGATCATCTAGTTCAATTCACTTATCTTACAGTGACATCCCAAAAGCCCAGAGTTAAATGTCAGTGATAACCTGGCTCAGCTAAAATGCGCACTGGGATGGGGACCCAGGCCTCATGAAGCTCATTTCCAGGCACTTTAACTTCCTCCTCACGAGCAAAAACAAATTCTTCTCCATTTCCTATGTCAGTTTAACTATCTCCTTTAAATATTTTGGGCTTCTCTGAACACTCATGACCTTGGGGATTTACCTTCTCTCTCAAGTAGTGATAGTGGCAGGGGCTGGAGGAAGGGGGTCAGCAGATGGGATTAAAAGAACTGGAGACTTTCTCAGAAGGAAAGCAACACCTATTTTTAGCAACATTCTAGTGTAAGGAGTTAGAAGCCCAAAGGGGCTCTGGAGAAGGACTTCCCACTGCAGGAGGCAGGGAACACAGGCCACTGGGTCTGATCATACAGGCTGTGGGCGGCATGACTTTGGTGGGCACCAGTCACATCCTACTCATTGTGGATTTATGCATCTATTGCTATTATCTTGGGGTTCCCTTTGTGACTCAGCTGATAAAGAATCTGCCTGCAATTCAGGAGACCCAGGCTCCATCCCTGGGTTGGGAAGATCCCCTGGAGAAGGGAAAGGCCACCCACTCCAGTATTTTGGCCAGGAGAATTCCATGGACTGTATAGACCGTGGGGTTACAAAGAGTCAGACACGACTGAGCGACTTTCACTATAATCATCTTGAAGCAAGACAGCATCTTGGAAGGAGTGTCTGTTTCTAATTCCTACACAGGTGCTACAGGGCTACCTGTAATGCTGAGGGGAGGGTCTGGCTGTAGCAGGGCTGGAATAAGATCTGGAGATGGACCAGACCTGCCTGATTCTGGAATTAAGCTTTGGGTGTCAGGGCAAGATGCTATACAGCAGGAAGTCCTGGGGGACCAGGAAATCTTGAGCTCTAACTTTTCATGGACTTTTTTTCTCAACCTGCTCTGCCAGGAATCCATTTCTTCTGGACCCACTGTCTGTTCTGGGCCCAGCTCCTGTCTCTGGCACCTGTTGGCCTCAGCCTTCTCTCTTCTTGGCCTCATCACCTTCCTCCACTGCAGTCCATACAGCCTGATTTTTCAATATGTGCCTTGACAATCTATAAGCACAACTGCCTTACTAGAGAGTAATTACTCTGGAATTTTCCCAGGGCGGGGGGAGGGGGTGCTTCTGTCCACAAATAGAAAAAAATGAAATGACTGGCAGCACACTGTGCAGAAAGTTAAAAGCCTCTTGGGAGAAAAAAGAAACTCTTAAAGAGTTGTCAGATTATCAATAGATCAAAGCTACAAAGACCTTTTTGGAGGAACCCAAGACACAAATAAGAATCTCTTTGAGGAAATGGTCTTAGAGCTGCAATCGAAGGACTCTAAGAAAAAAATCAAATGCCAATGGTAACCTCACTTGTTATTTTAGGCCCCAAGAACAGGAATGTAAAGAACCAGGGTAAGACATTAGACTGCAAGAACTCAGTGGAAATAGTACTCGTTTTTACAAAGAATTTTGGAAACTTTCAGAGTTGAAAAGAGCCTATAATGAAGTTAATTTTAGTAAAGAGATAAAATCTGAATTCCCAAGGGTTAAACAAAAATATACTGGATTTAAGAGACTTGGACACTTACAACTGGAAGCAGAAAACTGAAAAAAAAAACCTCTGTGATCTAATCATTGTCAGAAATTGCCAAAAGACATAGCAAGTGCTCTTGCTCACAAAGAAAATGAAATTCAGAGTTTGAGTAATGGTTTTATGTAGCGGAAATACCTGGCAGGTGACCAGACTGAGAAGTTAAGAAACACATGATAGATGGATCACAAAATGAACCTTTGTTAACAAAAGATAAAGGCCATTTTCAATATAAGCTAAATGCTGAGTTGCTAGCTCAGCAAGGGCTGGAAAACAGAAATGTTGAAACATGAATCTCTCTTACTTATTTAAGCTGAAGCTCTATTGGAAAATGAACACAAAACTTGGATATTCTTGGGCAGAAAGGTAGCATTCTTCCAAAGAAGTTGTTTTGGAAAAAATAAGAAAAGGCAGAGAGAGAGAACAGAAATACCAGCTAGAGAGTAAGTAAGATTTCATAAGCAGAAAATTCAAGAAGTGGAGAATGAAGTACAGAAAACAAAGATCTTATGAAACTCAGGTTTCCCTTCATGATAAGAAAGGTCATGACAGTTGCCTGATTGCATGCGCTGCAGAAGGAGCTCTAGAAAGAAGAGGCTAAGCTGCTAGACCAAGACATACACGTGTGTGATATTTCAGAAGTCAGCAAATGTAACGAATCCCAGGAACGCCATAGTTATAGAAACTTTCAAAGAGAAAGTTCCTAAGCCAAGAACAGTCTTTTGATCTACTTGTTGAAACTAGTGAAAGCCTCTGTTGTACTGTTCTTATGTCCACCTGGAATCTCTTATTCTTGACTTACTGGTATAGATCTGCTAAAGTGAACATTTTGCTGTCAGTGGTCCTACAGCTGATACTAGGAGGCCATTTCAGATTTCTGAACTAGTTATCTATTTCTTATCTGCTTCTTGGTATAGCTTCATCAGTAAGTCTTACCAGGGAAACTCATCATGATCCCATACATATTCATTCCACAAATATTTTAAGTATCCTTCATGAGTCAGGGATTATATAAATGTCAGAAATACAATAAAGAACAAGACACAAATCTTGCCTTTGTAGTGCTTACAGGCTTCCCAGATGGTGCTCGTGGTAAAGAATCTGCTTGCCAAAGCAGGAAACTTAAGAGACACCAGTTTGAGCCCTGGGTGGAGAAGAGCCCCTGGAGGAGGAAATGGTGACCCACTCCAGTATTCTTGCCTGGAGAATCCCATGAACAGAGGAGCCTGGCGGGCTACAGTCCATAGCATCACAAAGAGTCAGACATGACTGAAGCGACTTAGCACATACAGCTTACATTTTAAACAAGAAAACATGTAGATAACAAAACAAATTGATCAGGTAATGCTAGGGAGGGATAGGACTACAAAGGATAGAAGGGAGCACCAGCTTAGACAGCGATCATGGAAGGCCGTGTGGGGAGATGACATTTGGGTCGAGACATGAGTGGAGAGAGGGAGTGAGCCATGTAAAGATCTGGGAAAGATCCTCCCAGGCAGAGGGGATAGCCATGCCAAGGTGCTGAGCCAGAAGCATGTTTGCCGTGTTAGAGAAACAGCAGGTTTCAGACCTAGAGAACTACATGTCTGAAGGCTCAGAGCTGGGAATGGAGAAAGCACATCCTATGTTCTCATATATACAAGGAAATGAAATTTCAAATGGCTCCAGTGGGGTACGCAGCGAGTGACAAGTGAAGATGACGGAAGTATAAACACCTGCCAGATGCTACTGTACATTTTAAGTCATATTTAAAGTTGGAAATTTAGTCTTATTACTATCATAAGCTAAGTCCTTACTAGATGTCAATTGACGTAGTAAATACTAGGATTTTTTTTACTTGATCTTCTTAAATATTCTATGAGTTAAGAATCAATTATTTCAGTTTTACAGATGAGGAAACTGAGTCACAGAGTGGCTAAGTCATTTGCCAAAGACCCAGAGCTAGTGAATAGTAAAACTGGCCTGTGAGTCTATGTCAACTTGAGTCCAAACTTTTATCCTTCACTATTCTGCCTTTTTAAATGACCCATATGTGTGTAGTATAACGGAGGCTATAGAGTGGGCATGGCAACCCTCTCCAGTATTTTTGCCTGGAGAACTCCATGGGTGGAGGAGCCTGGTAGATGGCAGCCCACAGGGTCACAAAGAGTCAGACGGGACTGAGCGGCTGAGCACAGATACAGTGGGAAGGCCGGGGTTAAAGTGAGAGGAGATGGTAATGGGATCTTGGTAATAAGGGTGAGGTTGAGAAGAAAGAGATGAGCTTGAGAGAGGTTTGGAAAGTAGAATGATTAGGATTTGGTGTTTGTTTGGATCCAAGGAGGGAGAGAGGAAGGGAGAGGGGTGAAGGGAGTCAAAGATAATTTCTAGATTTCTGGTTTATGAAACTGTGTGGGTATCATTTAAGAAGATAAGAAACCAAGCAAGGAAGGGCAGTTTGGGGCTCAAGGGGAAGATGGTGAGTGGTTTTAGATTAAGGATGGTAGAATAAAGACCTCTGAAAATGCACTCCTCCATGTAAGCAACAAGATCACTGGCAAAAAAAAAAAAAAAAAAAGTCAAAATCAACATTTTAGAACTCTGGAAGTTAACCAAAGGCTTGCAAGAATCCAGAAAGCATTTATTCGAGAAAAACGACAACATCTCAGTAAGAACAGTAAGCTCTGTCGTAGGGCAAGAAGGCAGATTCTAGTGGTTTGAGGAGTGAGTTGTTATTGTCCAGTCACTAAGTTGTGACCCCATGGACTGCAGCACGTCAGGTTTCCCCATCCTTCACTATCTCCCAAAGTTTGTTCAAATTCTTGTCCACTGAGTCAGTGATGCTATCTAACCATCTTGCCATGAGAACCCATGAACAGTATGAAGAGTGAGTAGGAGTGAGGAAACAATGTTCAGCCCTCACTTGGAAAGATAAGAGAGGTGAGGCTATAGCTGGAGGATGGGTAAGGATTCAGTGTTCTTTTTTATTTTGTAGAGATGTAAATGGTGCAATATAGCTGGTAAAAAGCCTGGCCTTTCAGGAGGTGAAGAGGCCTAGCACCCTGATCTGCAAGACAGCTGAAATCTGACACCTAGAGACAAGCTACTCGGGTTCTTCTCAACTTTATTCTTGGATCAATTTCACTGTTTGCCCCTTTTGCTTTAGAGATAGAAGCTTGTCTTTAAAAATTAAGAAAAAAGACAGAATTGATGACCAAGAAACATCATGGTAAAGGAAGATTAATTATTTACATCATTCAAGTCCTCTGCAATTCTCTAAATGTAGTTATATAATCATTAGTCTGATCAATTACTGTAAAAGCATGCCAATATTAGGTTTATAGCATTTCATCCTGACAATCTGTCTTCAGAGCATCCTAGGAATCCTCAAACTCTATATGCAGGAGCTGGAAACTGCTCAGTCCAATTGGGCTAGCATTGAGTTCTAACTGAAAACCAGGGCAAATAAGTCTAAAGATCTAATGTACAGGTATGACAACTATATTGAATAACATTGTATCAAACCTGAAAATATGCTAAAAGAATAGATATCAAGTGCACTCACTGGACAAAATGCTAATTATGTGAAATGATATGTTCATCAGCCTGAACTGTAGTAGTTATTTCACCATGTATATCAAACCATCACGATGTACACCTTAAATATATATACAATTTTTATTTTAAAATATATAAATTAAAAATGAAATGAACCTATTCATTAAGAAAAAAAAAAAAAACCTGGAGAAGGACTTTAATGGTCCTCAAACTTGGCTGCACATAGAAATCTACTGGGAACTTTAAAAAGTATTGATGCTTGGGTTTCAACCTAGAAATTATATTCAAATTTAATTTCATGTCCTTTAAATGTCTTTTTTTTTTTTTTTCATTTCAAGATCCAGTCCAGGATCGCATGTCCCATTTAGTTGTCTGTCTCTTTAATCCCCTTTAAGCAGATCCCAGCCTTTCTTTGCTTTCATGACTTTAATGTAATGCAAATGGCATTTTGATTGAGGAAAATGTGACCAGACAGACGTGCAAGGCTCTAGCCTCATCCCCGTTTCCCTTAGAAGCCGTATTCCAGTACTGGCTAATTCAGTGTTGGCAGCGACTTTACAGAACAAAACTGCTGTAAATAATGGAGTGGCTGTATGTAGGAAAAAATTTAACAGAAAAAGTGCAAACTAAACAGCCCTCTGGTGGGTGGGAAGACAGCCCCTACCCCCATCCCGATCAGCCACCACACCTCTCTGCTGCCCTAGAAACTGTGCTCCTGACCTGCTCCGCCCCCTTCCCTGGATAGAGCACCCTCAGGACAGACAGAATCTTCTGAGATTCACATTCAGTTTCTGCGACAAGGGGACATGTGGAGTTTTTCTTCTGTATGCTATATTTTGGCTGCACATATATCTTTAACCCAGGAGTCCAGGGGTAGGCAAGGGAAGACTGAGGTAATCAACGTTGCACCTTTTTTCTTCAGCGGTGACTTACTTCTCGTGTATTTTTCTTCATCCTTTCCATTCCTCCGACCTGATCTGTGTAACTCTTATCTTGGATACTCGAGTAGATGGAATATTTCAGAGGTGGGGTGGGGAGGGGGGAACCAACAACAAAGTGTTCTTGCTCTGATCGAATTTTTTAAGTGCAAAACTGACACTCTGAAAACTATAATGTACTGTTGAAAGAAATTAAAGTTCTAAATAAGTGGAAAACATTTCATGGGGATAGATTTGAAGACTTGATGTGGTTAAGATAGCAATGCTCCCCAGATTGATCCACAGACTCAACGCAATCTCTATTAAAATCCCAGCTGCCTCTTTTGCAGAAATTGACATGTTGATCTTAAAATGTTGATCTTGAAAAAGAAAGACAAAGCAGGAGGACTTGTATGACCTGATATCAAGACTTATTCTTAAGATGTAGGAATCAAGATAGTGTGGTATTGGGCAAAGGATAGACACATAGATCAATGGAACAAAATAGAAAGCTCAGAGATAGAGTCATACAATTTTTTTTTAATCAAAAACCGAAAGGCAATTCAACAAATGGTGCTGAATAAATTGGACACCCACATGCAAAAAGAGCATTCTTGACACTCACACCTTACACACACACAAAAATAAACTCTAAATGTAAAAACACAAAACTAAAACTTATAGAAGAAACCATAGGAGAAAATCTCTGACTTCATATTTGGTGATTAGCTCTTGGATATGTCACCACAGCATAATTCACAAAAGGAAAGTTTGATAAATTGGAATTTCTCAAAATTAAAATAATTCATTCAGTGAAAGATACTGTTGGGGTGAATGAAATTACAAACTACAGACTGGGAAAAAGTATTTGTAAATCACATATACAATGAAGTATTTGTATCCAGAATATGGTAAAAACTCTTAAAACTCAACAGTAAGAAAACAAAAAGCACAATTTTAAAACTGGACAAAATATCTGAACAGAACATTTCACTGAAGAAGATATATGGATGGCAAATAAACCATCAGTACAAAAAGATGCTTAATATAATTTGTCACTCAGTACAGTTCAGTAACTCAGTCGTGTCCAACTCTTTGCGACCCCATGAATCGCAGCACGCCAGGCCTCCCTGTCCCTCACCAACTCCCGGAGGTCACTCAGACTCACGTTCATCGAGTCAGTGATGCCATCCAGCCATCTCATCATCTGTCGTCCCCTTCTCCTCCTGCCTCCAATCCCTCCCAGCATCAGAGTCTTTTCCAATGAGTCAACTCTGCATGAGGTGGCCAAAGTACTGGAGTTTCAGCTTTAGCATCATCCCTTCCAAAGAAATCCCAGGGTTGATCTCCTTCAGAATGGACTGGTTGGATCTCCTTACAGTCCAAGGGACTCTCAAGAGTCTTCTCCAACACCACAGTTCAAAGGCATCAATTCTTCAGCACTCAGCCTTCTTCACAGTCCAACTCTCACATCCATACATGACCACAGGAAAAACCATAGCCTTGACTAGACGGACCTTCGTCACTAGGGAAGGCAAATTGCAAAAGAATGAGCTGCCGTGACATACCATTTAAATATTTAAAAAACAAAAACAAACAACCCTGACAATACCAAATGCTGTCAAAGATTTGAAACGAGAGCTGTGGGAAGGCAAACATGGTACAGGCACTTTGGAAGACAGTTTCTTATAATGTTAAACGTGGACTTACCATATGAACTAGTAATCATGCTCCCAGCAATTTACCCAACTGAACTGAAAACGTATGCATGCACAGAAAACTGCATGTGAATATTTTTAGCAGCTTTAGTCATAATCCCCCAAAATTGAGAGCCACCAAGATATCCCTCAGTAGGTGAATAGATGAACAAATTGTTGTATACATGATGGAAAACTAGTCAGCAAGAAAAAAGAAACATGATATTCATCCATGCAAAAAAAATGGATAAATCTTGAATGCCCCTTACTAAGCTGAAAGAACCAGAATGGAAGGGCTACATAATGAATGATTCTATTCATGAGGCATTCTGGAAGAGGCAAAACTGTAAGAATGGAAAAAAAAAAAAAATCAGTGGTTTCCAGGAGAAGGGATTAACTAGGGCAAAGCACAGGGTATTCTCTTGAGTGATAGAATTCACATGTATGGTGCTGGCATGATAGATATATGATTCTGCATTTCTCAATGCCTACTAGCACAAAGAGTGAATTGTATAAATTTTTTTCTAAGTTAACTAGTAGGTTAGAGGGGGGAAGTGGAGATTGTGACCATGTTTAATGACTAACCATCAAAGAGCAGACTATGGAAAAGGGAGCAAAAATAACTTTATAGTGAAGAAACCTGGCAAACACTACCTGAACCCATTAATGTCATCAGTGTTGAGTCATGTCAATCTCCTGTACCCCGATGTTAATTTCAATCACTGAAATTAACATGACCTGAAATTAACATCACCAGTAGTGGGACAAATAAAATTTTCTGTGCCTTCGGGATGCACTGAGAAACACACAACCACCATTTCTCTGGTTTTTGTGGCTAGAAATGCATAATCTGAATCAAAACATGAGAAAACATCAGATAAACAAAAAGTGAGGGACATTCTAGGAAATAAATGTGCTATATGCTACAAAAACTTACTCCTTAGAAGGAAGGTTATGACCAACCTAGACAGCATATCGGAGAAGGCAATGGCACCCCACTCCAGTACTCTTGCCTGGAAAATCAATGGATGGAGAAGCCTGGTAGACTGCAGTCCATGAGGTCACTAAGAGTTGGACACAACTGAGCAACTTCACTTTGACTTTTCACTTTCATGCACTGGAGAAGGAAATGGCAACCCACTCCAGTGTTCTTGTCTGGAGAATCCCAGGGATGGTGGAGCCTGATGGGCTGCCATCTATGGGGTTGCACAGAGTCAGACATGACTGAAGCGACTTAGCAGTAGCAGCAGCAGACAGCATATTAAAAAGCAGAGGCGTTACTTTGCCAACAAAGGTCCGTCTAGTCAAGGCTATGGTTTTTCCAGTAGTCATGTATGGATGTGAGATTTGGACTATAAACAAAGCTGAGCGCAGAAGAATTGATGCTTTTAAACTGTGGTGTTGGAGAAGACTCTTGAGAGATACCTTGGACTGCAAGGAGATCCAACCAGTCCATCCTAAAGGAGATCAGTGCTGGGTGTTCATTGGAAGGTCCGATGTTGAAGCTGAAACTACTTTGGCTACCTGATGCAAAGAGCTGACTCATTGGAAAAGACCCTGATGCTGGGAAAGATTAAGGGCAGGAGGAGAAAGGGACGACAAAGGATGAGATGGTTAGATGGCATCACAGACTCAATGGACATGAGTTTGGGTGGGCTCTGGGAGTTGGTGTTGGACACAGAAGCCTGGTGTGCTGCAGCTCATGTGGTCACAAAGAGTCAGACATGACTGAGTGACTGAACTGAACTGAACTAAATCAATAAATATAAGAGGAATGAGAGAAATGGAAAATCACCATTAGATTACCACTTTAATCCTGGAATGAGAAGTCAAGTGGACCTTAGGAAGCATCACTAGGAACAAAGCTAGTGGAGGTGATGGAATTCCAGTTGAGCTATTTCAAATCCTGAAAGATGAGGCTGTGAAAGTGCTGCATTCAGTATGCCAGCAAATCTGGAAAACTCAGCAGTATCCAAAAGACTGGAAAAGGTCAGTCTTCATTCCAATCCCAAAGAACGGCAATGCCAAAGAATGCTCAAACTACTACACAATTGCACTCATCTCACACGCTAGTAAAGTAATGCTCAAAATTCTCCAAGCCAGGCTTCAACAGTACGTGAACCGTGAACTTCCTGATGTTCAAGCTGGTTTTAGAAAAGGCAGAGGAACCAGAGATCAAATTGCCAACATCTGCTGGATCATGGAAAAAGCAAGAGAGTTCCAGAAAAACATCAACTTCTGCTTTATTGACTATGCCAAAGCCTTTGACTGTGTGGATCACAAAAAACTGTGGAAAATTCTTAAAGAGATGGGAATACCAGACCACCTGAACTGTCTCCTGAGAAATCTGCATGCAGGTCAAGAAGCAACAGTTAGAACTGGACATGGAACAACAGACTGGTTCCAAATAGGAAAAGGAGTACATCAAGGCTGTATATTGTCACCCTGCTTATTTAACTTCTATGCAGAGTACATCATAAGAAATGCTGAACTGGATGAAGCCCAAGCTGGAATCAAGATTGCCAAGAGAAATATCAATAACCTCAGATATGCAGATGACACCACCCTTGTGGCAGAAAGTGAAGAACTAAAGAACCTCCTGATGAAAGTGAAAGAGGAAGTGAAAAAGTTGGCTTAAAACTCAACATTCAGAAGATGAAGATCATGGCATCTGGTCCCATCACTTCATGGGAAATAGATGGGGATACAGTAGAAACAGTGACAGACTTTATTTTTGGGGGCTCCAAAATCACAGCAGATGGTGGCTGCAGCCATGAAATTAAAAGATTCTTGCTCCTTCAAAGAAAAATTATGACCAATCTAGACAGCATATTATAAACCAGAGACATTACTTTGCCAAAAAAGATCCGTCTAGTCAAAGCTTTGGTTTTTCCAGTAGTCATGTATGGATGTGAGAGTTGGACTATAAAGAAAGCTGAGTGCTGAAGAATTGATGATTTTGAACTGTGGTGTTGCAGAAGACTCTTGAGAGTCTCTTGGTCTGCAAGGAGATCCAACCAGTCCATCCTAAAGGAGATCAGTCCTGAGTGTTCATTGGAAGGACTGATGCTGAAGCTGAAACTCCAATACTTTGGCCACCTGATGCAAAGAACGGACTCATTTGAAAAGACCCTGATGCTGGGAAAGATTGAAGGTGGGAGGACAAGGGGACAACTGAAGATAAGATGGTTGGATGACATCATCAACTCAATGGACGTGAGTTTGAGTAAGCTCCAAGAGTTGGTGATGGACAGTGAGGCCTAGTGTGCTGAAGTCCATGGGGCTGCAAAGAGTCGGAGATGACTGAGCGACGGAACTGAGTTGAATCACTGCAAGCAAAATGGTGGCTCAGTGGTAAAGAATCTGTCTGCAATGCAAGAAACACAGGTTTAACCCCGGTCCAGATAGATGTCCTGGAGAAGAAAATGGTAACCTACTACAGTATTCTTACCTGGGAAATCCCATGGACAGAAGAGCCTGGAAGGCTATAGCCCATTGGGTTGCAAAAGAGTCAGACATGACATAGCAACTAAACAACAACAGCAGGATTCACTTCTGGACACTACAATTATATTGTATATGCAATAGTTTGAGGAGAAACAGAATGATTTCCTAGTCGCAAAACATCCTCCCCAGGACTTTTGTTAGTTATAAAGGAAAACATAGTAACTTCATAGTAGTTTAATTCAGCAGATATCACTTGATGAAGTGACCAAGGTTAACATCACTAGACATGTTGATGTTGTATCCTTTGATATGGTTTCTATTTCTGTTAAGACAAAGTGGTTTTAAAAAGAGAGAAATTTTATGCAAGCTTTCTCTCTAATGGTTTTTTTCTCTTTGACATTCTGTTTGTTTGTTAAGTCATTAAGCTAAGGACATTTAGTAGGTAGCAATTGTATGAAAATCCAAAGGTATTTAACTCTCATAGTTATCCACTGGGATTATGGGTCAATAAAGAAAAGACCATTCTTGTGGTTTTTTTAGCATTTACAATAAACTCAAATTTCAGTAAAACTTACAGAAATAAAACAGCAATACAATTTGAAATTCATTGTATTTGTAGGAAGGAAGGAAATATTTAAAATTCCTTTTGATAAAAGGAGAATTCTCATGGTATTGCCAACTACAAATTGGCACTTGCCATCTACCTCTACAAGCATTAAATCATGTGCTACTGCTGACTTTCAACATCCCCTGAAAGAAATCAAGGTGGAGAGCAGAAATGAGGCACTCTGTGCTCTAGGAAAACAGGCAGAACCAGTCTTCAGATAGATATTTTCAGGAACCAATTTTTTTTTAATCCCAATTGTTATATTTCTTCGTTTCTAGAAAAGCATTAAAATGCTTTTAGTGGTGACGACTGCTCCTCTTGATTAGTAACTTTCGTGAGACTAGCAGAAACCTTCTGCAAAATAGATGTGCTTGATTGCATGGATTCCCCTTTCACCAAAATCACCTATATACTGAACCCCCACCCCAGCAGTTTCTCAAAGCTATCTTAAATGCTGTTTCTTGGACTACAGTCTTCATTTTGCCCCAAATAAAACTTAACTTGCAACTCTCGTGTTGTGCATTTTTTAAAAGTTAGTCATATCTTGACCAAGCTACCTTCAAACCCATTTCCAAAAACTCAGGTAATATCAGATTTATGTCCGAAAGCATAAAAAAAGTTGCAAGCATAAGAAGAAAACAGAGAATTCAGTTTCTTTCAAGTATCCATAAAATATACATGAACATTGATAATCTATCAAGCCAGTGAGGAAATGTCAATTTCAAAAGTAGAAGAAATGTTATATGTTCCGATTACAACACAATAAAGCTAGAAATTAATTACCAGATCAGGAGAAAAGTTTCTTTGCCCTGGACATTTATTAAAATGTATTTTAAATAATGACTTGAGTCAAAGAGAAAACATCAAAACATCAACCAAAGTTGGACCTTTCAGATGGATTTAAAGCATAAGGGCAGTCTCTAGCCTCTGTGGTATCATTGTGTGGGTTACAAAAGTGTTTCCTTCTTCAAGTTAAAAAAAAAAAAAGACCAACTCAACTGCATCTGTGGATAGTTATAAGGTGATGGCCCTGAGCCCAGCTAGCTGGAGGATGAGCTTGACACTCAGGAAAACTAAGTCAAAGTGAGTTGGGAGCTGTGAAAGAAAGGGAAAAAAAACAAAACAAAACTGCTAAATAATGAGTTTTCCCTTAAGACTGGAGGCAAACTTCTAGTTAGTAAAGTGCCTACTAGCAAGATATTGAAGGCCAGGAAAAAAGTCTCACCTGAGGAACATTTTCTTTGATTGAACTTAATATGCTCAAGGCCCTGACTCCTAAGGACAAAGAGTGCACTTGGTTTGAAAGTGAAAGTCGATCAGTCGTGTCTGACTCTGCTCTTTGCGACCCCATGCAGTGTAGCCTGCCAGGCTCCTCTGTCCATGGAATTCTCCAGGCCAGAATACTGGAGTGGGTAGCTGTTCCCTTCTCCAAGGGATCTTCCCAACCCAGGGATCTTCTCAACCCAGGGATTGAACCCAGGTCTTCCACATTGCAGGAGGATTCTTTTCCAGCTGAGCTACCAAGGAAGCCTGCACTTGGTTTAATACTCAATTGATTTTCTATAAGCCACTACAGGATTTAACTGTTTCAATACTTTAGGTAAATTTTGCTATTTTTGAAAATTTCTTGTAAAAAGTAATTACATCTATAACACCTGATGTAAATGATTCAGAAGCAAGCTTACTAAGTTTGTCTTAAAGGATGCCTGCATTCATAGCCAAAAAATTCTCAATTTGTAATTGTGTTGTTAAAAATCATTCAGATATTCTCTGATTAGAGTAGAATATTTTTTAGTGGAGCTATTCCTAACATCGGAGAAGGCAATGGCACCCCACTCCAGTACTCTTGCCTGGAAAATCCCATGGATGGAGGAGCCTGGTAGGCTGCAGTCCATGGGGTCATTAAGAGTTGGACACAACTGAGCGACTTCCCTTTCACTTTTCACTTTCATGCATTGGAGAAGGAAATGGCAACCCACTCCAGTGTTCTTGCCTGGAGAATCCCAGGGACGGGGGAGCCTGGTGGGCTGCCGTCTATGGGGTCGCACAGAGTTGGACATGACTGAAGCGACTTAGTAGTAGTATTCCTAACATTATCTCCCTAAAATCATGGAAAGACTGAAGCATTTTTTGTGTTCTGTTTTGTAAGGATTGCTTTCTTTTGCGGAAGCACCTCTCCTAGAAGGGGAGCAATAAGGGCTCCAGGTGCTATGAAAGAATAGGGACCCTCACCAGGAACAGCTTCTCTCAGCCATGCACCTCAGTGGTACAAAAACATACCACAGTTGAAAACAGGTTGTGTATGGAGGGGATAAGGGGAAAGTCAATGAATGTGATGAATATGAAAGTCACTGAATGAGATGAATAAAACACTCCCCTCCCCCTCCAAAAAAAAAAAAAAGTAAGGAAAGGAAATACTGGTGTAGCTCTAGGCTGGTCTTGAGTCACCAGGTGGGAGTTTAGGAAGCTTCTGTCGAGATCCAAAGGAGACAGAATCTAGAGACAGGCCACAATGGCGCAGTGACAGAATAAAGACCTGGTTGCTAGGGTCAGGGAATAAACACCAGAAGCCTGGAAGAAGAGAAATGGAGCCCTAGCTCCTTGTCCCCTTCCCCACTCTCCCTCTTAGGTTGTGTGAGATGTTACCTTTCACCCAAACATCATCTTCCTGATTTCAGACCTTAACTCTGGTCTCTGAGTTCTGCTTAGTTCCACATTTTCTACCCATTTGCACAGAGGACCACCACCTCTCCTTTCTGGAATCGCTAAGGTTTTCTACTTCATTTATGACCTGGTCATCAGCCCTACTAATTCAGCTGAGATGGAAGTGCCCACCCCCTCCAAAACACTTAAGCTTCCTGATCTCAATGAAGAGTCTTTGGACCCTAGGATTATGACTGCCTTATTTGAAATTGGATCACTTCCCCCAGTTTCTTGCAGTTCTCTTCCTTCGCTAAAAAGTAGTGACCATGAAGCAATTGAACAGCGAATTGCAAAGAAGTTTGAAAGCCTCTTAAAAGAAATTAAAGATATTGTTAAACATGTGACAAGTTATGAACAGAAGGTCACAGAAACAAAAGAATCTTTTAAGGAAACCAACATGTCTGAGGTGACAGAACTTAGAGAAAAAATCATAGAACTTGATGAAATAAATAAAGTACTAGTGAAAAAACTGCTTGCTAGTTTGGACCTAGGGAAAAAAGAGAATGCAAAGCAACAGGAGATGAGGTTGGACAACCAGAACTCTGAGGACACAGTGCAAGACTGTTCAAGGGATTTGGTAAATTGTTCAAAAGGACAAAACGCCCTTCCTGAAACTCAGCTAAGTAAGGAAAAAGCAAAGCACAGATTCCTTCACATTCAAGAAGAAAATATCAGACTGAGGAACAACATGGAGCAGTTACTACAGGAAGTGGAACACTGGAGTGTGGAACATACCGAACTCAGCAAACTAATAAAATCCTATCAGGAATCTCAGAATGACATCAATACTCTTAAAAATAATGGCACCCATTCCCTAACTCAAACAAATAATGAGTCAGCTAAGCAAGAGCTGGAGGAACAAGTGAAGAGACTGAGACGAGACACCTATTCATTGCACTTGATTGCAACCTTGCTGGAGAATGAATGCCAGATCTTAGAGCAGAGAGTAGAGCTGCTCGATGAACTCCGTCATCAGAAGGAAGAGCCTCTACAAGGGGAGCCAGTGCAAATGAATCACGAGCACAACGACAAGGAACAGAAGCCACCAGAGGCAGACAAGGTCAAAGTACATGAGAAAAACACGCCAGAAGTGGAAGGTGCATTTCACAAAAGAGATCAGTTCTTTAGAAGCCTGGATATTTGTCACAATAAGAAAGCTCATAATAACCAGTTCAATACTCGTATTGCAAAAAGAGCTCTTGTGGTAAAGAGGCCGGCTAGCAGCTTAAGTTAAAAAATACCAAACGTAGAAGAAAAGGCAGATCTTCAAAAAATTATATAGTACATCCAACTCCAGGCATATCAATCACCAAACCTAAGAGACACCTGTTTGTTCAACCAAGAAATAGCCATAGAACAAGAAGGTTAACATTTAACATTATTCATTGCCTTGATGGTTAGGTAAGCTTGGTCTTTAATGAGCATCAGTGTCAACTTTTGTTCACATTAGTCATCTTTACAAGCTGGTTTTTTAGTTATTACACGGAGAGCTATGACACTTTAACCAAAAGTGAGAATTTACAGGTCCAAATAAGTAAAGATCTAAATAAAGACCATAACAAACAAAGGAAGGGATTCTTTTTTCTTTATTTAATCCCTTGGGGAGGGAAGTTCTGAGGGGAAAAGTGTATAACACTTTAATTGTGAACCTTTCAAACTCCCTTTCAAAAGCATATTCCTTTTCCTATTTATTATCCACTGAAGTGTGGGCTGTAGTGGAGTTTATAAAAGCTGATAAATCACTCCTAATCTTCCATAAATTTCCCTATTCCCTGGATCTACTGTTACTAATATTCCCTTCTTGCTCCTCAAATAGTAAATGGTGGGCATACCAGGTAGCCGAGACCTTGGGGAAGGACACCTTGGCTTCTTTAGAAGAATAGATGTGTCTCAAGATTTTGTTCTGTGCTGGAAAAATTCGTCTCATTAATCCAGGTGAGGATAATTACTCAGAATTACTCAGGGAAAAAAGCATTGTCCTCTGTTAAGAGGACTGAACTTTTGGTTCCAGGAAAGATGGAGCAGAATCACTTCTCCCTGTTCCTCCCATTCAGTTCAGTTCAGTTCAGTCGTTCAGTCACGTGCAATTCTTTGCGATCCCATGAATCACAGCACACCAGGCCTCCCTGTCCATCACCAAATCCCGGAGTTTACTCAAATGCATGTCCATCAAGTTGGTGACGCCATTCAGCCATCTCATCCTCTGTCGTCCCTTTCTCTTCCTGCCCACAATCCCTTCCAGCATCAAAGTCTTTTCCAATGTGTCAACTCTTCACATGAGGTGGCCAGAGTATTGGAGTTTCAGCTTCAGCATCGGTCCTTCCAATGAACACCCAGGACTGATCTCCTTTAGGATGGACTGGTTGGATCTCCATGCAGTCCAAGACTCTTCTCCAACACCACAGTTCAAAAGCATCACTTCTTCGGTACTCAGCTTTCTTCACAGTCCAACTCTCACATCTATACATGACCACTGGAAAAATCATAGCCTTGACTAGACAGACCTTTGTTGGCAAAGTAATGTCTCTGCTTTTTAATGTGATATCTAGGTTTGTCATAACTTTCTTTCCAAGGAGTAAGCGTCTTAATTTCATGGCTGCAATCACCATCTGTAGTGATTTTGGAGCCCCTCAAAATAAAGTCTGACACTGTTTCCCCATCTATTTCCCAGGAAGTGATGGGACCAGATGCCATGATCTTCGTTTTCTGAATGTTGAGCTTTAAGCCAACTTTTTCACTCTCCTCTTTCACTTTCATCAAGAGGCTTTTGAGTTCCTCTTCACTTTCTGCCATAAGGGTGGTGTCATCTGCATATCTGAGGTTCTTGATATTTCTCCCAGCAATCTCGGTTCCAGCTTGTGCTTCTTCCAGCCCAGAGTTTCTCATGATGTACTCTGCAAACAAGTTAAATAAGCAGGGTGACAATATACAGCCTTGACGTACTCCTTTTCCTATTTGGAACCAGTCTGTTGTTCCATGTCCAGTTCTAACTGTTGCTTCCTGACCTGCATACAGATTTCTCAAGAGGCAGGTCAGGTGGTCTGGTATTCCCATCTCTCTCAGAATTTTCCACAGTTTATTGTCATCTACATACTCAAAGGCTTTGGCATAGTCAATAAAGCAGAAATAGATGTTTTTCTGGAACTCTATTGCTTTTTCAATGATCCAGCGGATGTTGGTAATTTGATCTCTGGTTCCTCTCCCTTTTCTAAAACCAGCTTGAACATCTGGAGGTTCATGGTTCACATATTGCTGAAGCCTGGCTTGGAGAATTTTGAGCATTACTTTACTAGCGTGTGAGATGAGTGCAATTGTGTAGTAGTTTGAGCATTCTTTGGCATTGCCTTTCTTTGGAATTGGAATGAAAACTGACCTTTTCCAGTCCTATGGCCACTGCTGAATTTTCCAAGCTAAAAACCCTGAGCATTAAGTATTAATATAAAATGAATGCAAGAATACTCTGAAAGATGGAGAAAAGGAGGTGTAATGGCCAGGGTCCCCGAGACTTAATGAACGACGTACTGTTTTGTTTCCTGAGTTTTCTTTTGTCTCATATATGCTGGGAGATGATAACCCAGAAATGCCAACACATTTAGACAAAAAAAGCAGGCACCACCCCCTCACCCCCCACCCCAGGCCTGCTTTCTCTTGACAGAGGATGAGAAAACAGTCTGGCAAGAAAGAAACTTTTTAAAAAGTTGCCCTACTCTGGCCAAACTGCATAAAACTGTCTTGCTTCCACTCTCATCCTCATCAGCAAATACTGAGCAAAACCACTAGGTTTTCACTGTTGCCTTGCAGTAACAAAGCCCTCTTCCGTCTTCCTTCTGAGGTGGTACATACAGAGGTGGCAGAGAAGAAACCTTGGAGTTTCTCTCCCACCTAATGGTAACAAGTTGCTCCTCCCTCAGCCCTTTTCCCAGTAAAATAAAATATCAGTGAAGGCCCTGTGGATAGCCTAGATTTCTATACGCTTCCCCTGTTTTAAACGTAAAACAGGAGGTTTAAGTAGGATCCAGTCTCTGAACACAATGCCCCAAACGTCCAGAAAAGATAGACAAATAACTCACTCATTATACTCAACTCGAATGAGAAGACGATTAACAAGTGCCAACAATGGCATGATACAAATGTTGGAATTATCTAACAAGAAGCGTAAAGCAGTTACAAAAATGCTTCACTGAGCAGTTGCAAGTACTCTTAAAAAAACAAAAATAATAGAAAGTCTTAGCAAAGAAACAGAAAATATAAAGAAGAAACAAATGGAAATTATATAAATAAAAAATATAATATGTAAAATAAACTCAATGAATGTGCTCAATATTAGAATGCTGATGTCAGAGGAAAGAGTCCATAAACATGAGGACAGAAAAATAGAAATGACCCATTCTGGCCAGCAGGAAAAATAGGCTGAAAAAACTCCCATAGTCTCAAGAAGCTTAAAATAAAAACTAACATTGGTGTTATCAGAGTACTCCCAAAAAAGGTAGAATGTGGGCTGAAAAGTATTCATTGAAAAAAAAAAAAATGGCTGAAAATTCTACAAATTTAGTGAGAGGCATAAACCTATAGATTCAAGAAACTGAGTGAACTCTAAACAGTATAAATTCAAACACATTTAAGGCACTCATAATCAAATTTCTGAAGCCTAAAGACAAAGTGGAAAAGCAGGTGCAAAGAACAATGATGGAATGATGATCCAAATGACAGTGACCTTCTAATCAGAAACCTCCAAGGCTAGAAGGAAACAAATATTTTTCAAGAACTGAAAAAAATAACCCAGAATTGTTTACCCAGTGAAAACAGCCTTTAGGAATGAAAATGAAATCAATACATTCTCAGAGGAAAACTGAGAGGGTTTGTCACTATTTGTTGAGAAAGCTCATTTGGCTATACATCTAATTCTCATTTTTTACACTCAAGAAAATGAGTGTTTCCTTTAGCCTCAGGCTTTGTCTTATTCTATTTCCAAAGAGTAATTTCACATCAGTTCAGTTCAGTTCAGTCACTCAGTCATGTCTGACTCTGCGATCCCATGAACTGCAAGCAGTCCAGGCTTCCCTGTCCATCACCAACTCCTGGAGCTTACTTAAACTCACATCCATGGAGTTGGTGATACCATCCAACCATCTCATCCTCTGTTGCCCACTTCTCCCGTGTTCAATCTTTCCCAGTATCAGGGTCTTTTCCAATGAGTCAGTTCTTTGCATCAGGTGGCCACAGTACTGGAGTTTCAGCCTCAGCATCAGTCTTTCCAATGAACATTCAGGACTGATTTCCTTTATGATTGACTGGTTTGATCTCCTTGCAGTCCAAGAGACTCCCAAGAGTCTTCTGCAACACCACAGTTCAAAAGCATCAGTTCTTTGGTGCTCAACTTTCTTTATAGTCCACCTCTCATATCCATACATGGCTATTGGAAAAACCATAGCTTTGACTAGCTGGACGTTTTTGGCAAAGTAATGTCTCTGCTTTTTAATATGCTGTCTAGGTTTGTCATAACTTTTCTTCGAAGGAGCAAGTGTCTTAATTTCATGGCTGCAGACACCATCTGTAGTGATTTTGGAGCCCAAAAAGTAAAGTCTCTCACTGTTTCCGTTGTTTCCCCATCTATTTGCCATGAAGTTAATGGGACCGGATGCCATTCACATAGGAGATGCTAAATGGATGAAATGAGGAACTACGACATAGCTGAATCGAGCAATCGCTTCTTACACTTCAGCTTGTTCGTATGCATTACCTGAACAAATTGTCAATATCATTTGTTTGTCAGATGTTAAAAGGATAACTTTCTAGTTCTTCATACAAGCACTGAAACTGCTAATTACAGGATTTTCAAATTTTTGAGGGGAATGCAGCAATATGCAACATTTGTTGCATACAGCACAAACTCCAGATAGTCAGAGTGTCAACTTTATATTTTATGTAGCACCATTGCTGTTGTTGTCCAGTCACTAAGTCATATCCAACTGTTTCTGACCCCATGAACCAGGTTTCCCTGTCCTTCACTATTTCCCAGAGTTTGCTCAAACTCATGTTCATTGAGTTGGTGATGCTATCCAACCCAGAAGTAACATTTCCATTGGTGAGAACTCAGTCACCAGGCCATACCTATCTGAAAGCAACTGGAAATTTAGTTTTTTAGCTGGGCAACTATGTCACCCAGGCAGAGGGAAAATTAATTTTGGAACACTGTGAGATGGAGAGAAAGTATTTTTGTGTTTCTGCAATGTTCGGGTTTTCCAGGCAAATATTATGGCACCTTGAGATCCCAGACTCAAAGGAAGATGTAGAAGGTATTTTCCTACTGTATAAATAATAAGAGTTCAAAAGAGTTATCTAACTTTAGAGATAGATGTTAACATTTTAAGTTGGGGTGCCTCACCCCAACTGGGATTTGTAAAGCTGGAGACACTGAAATTATGTAATCCCCTGAGAGATTTACATTATAAAAGACTTAAGAGTGAGAACCCAGGATCCAGAGGGTTTTTTTCCTCTCTCCTTTTAGAGGGGGAGAAAATAGCTCTCTGTTTTTTTCTACATAAAAGCCTGGGTTTCTTCTCTCATCTTTCCTCCATCACGTTATAGGCCCCGATGCATGTAGGGTGACGTCTGGTTCTCATATCTCTCCAGGGGTAAGAACTGGAGCAAGAGGAGCTAGCACAATTATTATGATGCAAGTAATAATCATCTGTCTCTGATTCAAGAACCTCATGTGTCCATTCAGGAGAAAATAGAGATGAATGTTAAAATCCAATAAAGTCAATCAGAATCTCCACCACAGGTCCTATTATAAATGAAGCATAGGGCATGAGAATTTTTCACATATTGGAAATACAGAAAAAGTATTTGGAAATATTGCTTCCTACTCCATAAAAGTTTTTTTCCCCTCCTGTCTAGAATATGTATCATGTTATAAATAATCTAACAGAGGAAATGTTCCCATTAGAGCCCTTAGTAAAAGAAAATGATTTCCAGTTAACTGTATTGAGGTACCAAAAGAATCACTTTTTTTCTTTCCTTTTGCCTTTCCCGCTAATGGAAACTACCGTCCACTCTATTCTATTTTCCAGCCACCTTGGTTAACAAAACACTGTGCAGTTTTGCTATACTTTATCAGACATGTGGTACAGGTTATCGAGAAAAAAAATTTTTTTGCTTAAATAAATTTCAGCTTTTTAATTATCAAATAGAATAAGAAATTTCTGCCATACCAGACCTTCTGGATTTGGTGTTGACTTTAAGATTTGGTAAGTGTAATAAAATTATTCTTCTACCACAAGGTCATATATATTTTTATCCAATCCTAAACATGTAAATGAAACTCCTGAACGCAAGTCATTTTTAAGGGTGTTTCATGTGAGTTCCAGTGGGTAATAATCCATTATATTCTTTCAATTAATGTGAGAGTTATTTGGAGAAGTAGCATGGCATTTTCTATGTGGAAGGATCTTTAGGCCATCACGTGTTCACAGCGAAAACCTGGAACAATCGTTAATATCGACCTTACTGAGTTCTTTAACACAATGGTTTCTCATACCTGTCAAATTCCAATTAAAAATTGAACTATTTTTAATTGTTCTGAGGTCCAGTCTTATCATCAGGTTACTTCTGTCCAACAGTGATAGTAACTTTTAAGAAATACATTTTTGGTTAATCCTCTTAGGGAAAAGGGGAAATCCATACAAACTTCCTAGTCAAATAAATTTTTCTTAATAAAATTCTTCACAGTAATGAACTAGGTTCTTGATTTCAGAGTGCTTGGATCCCTATGAAGTTTTCCCCATCAAGCCATATCAGTGCCACAGATCATATAAAGTTCTTGACAACCTATGGGCTTCCCTGATAGCTCAGTTGGTAAAGAATTCCCCTACAATGCAGGAGACCCTGGTTAGATTCCTAGGTCAGGAAGATCCCCTGGAGAAGGGAAAGGCTACCCACTCTAGTATTCCGGCCTGGTAAATTCCATGGAGTAAAGTTTTCCTCATCAAGCCATAGCAGTTCCACAGATCTTTTAAAGTTCTTGACAATAGTAATAGTAATATTTTAGTAAAAACAAGCACCTTGCTTCCCCTTTAAAATATATTCCATGAGCCAAACATTATTTTTTAAAATTTGGTTTCCATTCAGATCAAAGAGCTTATTTACTACCTTTTAACTATTTAAAAAATTGTGAGATATGACAAATATAGAAAAGCACATAAAACTAATATGTACAATTAAACAAATGATTAAAAATTAAAAAATCTATGTAATCACCCATTTGGTCATATATCATACTATTTTCCATAGTGTGGCCATACCAGTTTCTGTGCCATTCATCACTCTTAAGAGCATTTCTATTGCCGTATAGTCTCACTTAAATTTAGTATTGTCAGACTTTTTAATTCGATGGTCATGTAATAGTACCTCGCAGTGGTTTCAATTTGTATTTCCTGATTACTGAGTTTAGTTAACTTTTTGTTTGTTCAGTTCAGTTCAGTTCAGTGGCTCAGTCGTGTCCGACTCTTTGCAACCCCATGAATCACAGCACGCCAGGCCTCCCTGTCCATCACCAACTCCCAGAGTTCTGACTCAGATTCACATCCATTGAGTCAGTGATGCCATCCAGCCATCTCATCCTCTGTTGTCCCCTTCTCCTCCTGCCCCTAATCCCTCCCAGCATCAGAGTCTTTGCCAATGAGTCAACTCTGCATGAGGCGGCCAAAGTACTGGAGTTTGAGCTTCAGCATCATTCCCTCCAAAGAAATCCCAGGGCTGACCTCCTTCAGAATGGACTGGTTGGATCTCCTTGCAGTCTAAGGGAATCTCAAGAGTCTTCTCCAACACCACAGTTCAAAAGCATCAATTCTTTGGTGCTCAGCTTTCTTCACAGTCCGACTCTCACAGCCATACATGACCACTGGAAAAACCATAGCCTTGACTAGATGGACCTTTGTTGGCAAAGTAATGTCTCTGCTTTTCCATATGCTATCTAGGTTGGTCATAACTTTTCTTCCAAGAAATAAGCGTCTTTTAATTTCATGGCTGCAATCAGCATTTGCATTTGGTTTTCAGGAAGTGCCTCTCTTTTGCTTCAAGTTATTGATTTGTAGGAGTCCTTCATGTATTCTGAGCACTGTGATGATTATGAGTTGCAAATATTCTCTCCCACTCTGTCTGTAGTTTGGCTTTTTTACTTTTCTGCATTTCTTTTGCTGAACTGAAATTCTTAATTTCAATGTAGTCCAATATATTAACCCTTTCCCTTTTAATTGTGGCTGTTTTGTTTAAGAAACTCTTACCTATATCATGGATAAAATTATTCTAAAGTGCTTTAATTTCTTGCTTTTTTACCTTTATTTCTCTAATCGCTCTGAATTGGATCTAGACAGAGATTCATCAGAGTATTTAGGTTGGTTGTGCAAGGATTCTGTAATTATGGATATATTCATGCCCTTTTCCCATGTCTATGCTTTGGGGGTACTTTTAATCTAATAAGAAAACTATTAGAAGTTTTATATATAAAAAATAAAGATGATAGAATGAAAGAAGTATTGCACAAAGAAGGAAATGATTCTGTATCCTAACTCATCTGGTTCCCAATTTCTCCTTTACAAAGTAGAGATAGTAATTTTCTTTTGGACCAAGGACCAATGCTCAAAGATTCTCTGGCTGTCTCTGCTAAGGCCTTACTGCTTTCTGAGAAGTAGGAACAGATTAGATGAGAGCATTAGAATCAAACCAGAAGCAAGCATGGCCAAAAAGGAAGAGAACAATCGCAAATAATCTAAATATAGAAGATGTCTGGTGGAGAAAGCAATGGCACCCCACTCCAGTACTCTTGCCTGGAAAATCCCATGGGCGGAGGAGCATGGTAGGCTGCAGTCCATGGTGTCGCTAAGAGTCGGACACGACTGAGCGACTTCACTTTCACTTTTCACTTTCATGCATTGGAGAAGGAAATGGCAGCCCACTCCAGTGTTCTTGCCTGGAGAATCCCAGGGATGGGGGAGCCTGGTGGGCTGCCGTCTATGGGGTCACACAGAGTCGGATACGACTGAAGCGACTTAGCAGCAGCAGCAGCAGAAGATGTCTGGAAGTTGGGATCATGGATATTTTGAAAGTAAAAAAGAAAGATGATTGTATATAAAGGAGAAAGGTGTACCAGATCAAAGTGAAGTAGAGAAGTGAATTTATTGTCATCAAACAATCATCATTATTATTTTTAAAATATTTTTCCATAAGGCTGATCAATGTAGAAAGTAACTTTAAAAATATGTCTTAACACAAGTAAAGGCCTCACACAAAGATTCATCATAGAAATGTCACAATCAGTTGAGTGTTCTCTTCTAACAATTACAGTTTTCTCGGGGAAACCATGAACCACTAATCATATTTAACTGTCTTCTCTGAACAGGAAGGCATACTGTACAGCATTTTAGTTGGCACCAGTCTGTTATGAAGCTTCATTCTGAGGAAGTAGGTGCTAATATTTGTATTCTATTTTAAAGAATCTTTATTTAAAAGAAATGTACCATTTAGTGATTCTCAGACTTTTCTGAGGAAATATCCTTATTTATATCTTTTTTTTCTTGATCTACCATATTAGTCTTTTCCAAAAACTGGATTTGGGTTTGTTAATCTTCACTATTTTCTTTATTCCATCTCATGTCCTTGTCCTTACTCCATCTCCTTATGGGATGGCCTTATTATTTCATCTCCACGTCCTTATTTTGAGCCTATCCCCCACTTCTTAGTGATTTGTTGTGCTTTTTCAATTTCTTGAGTTGAATCCTTATTGTGTTTATTTTTAAATCTTGTTTCCTAAAAAAACATACTAAAAGCTATAAATTTCCCTTTACATACTATGGATGGAGATCATAGATATTCATAGGAAATGCTTTCATTATTATTAATTTTAAAAATTATTTTTAAATTACTTCTTTTATAACTCAACCCTTATTTTAAGCAAGTCAGTAGATATACTGGTATGACACTAAGTGTTGTTTTTTAAATGATGCATAGATATCATACGATGTTTGTTAGGATGTTGGACATATTTCATAGGAAAAAACTTATAAGAAAGAAAGAAAATATGCTTCTAGACCAGCAAATTTACTTTAGACACTATAGAAATTCTTGCACATGAGTAAAAGTAGACTGTATGATATATAATATTCTTGGCAACTTTGAAATAGTTTGGGAAATAAAACCTAAGCTATCAGTGAAGAATAGATAAATTGGGCTATATTTATGAAAACTAATAATATATAAAGTAAAATGAAGTAAATTTACATGTATCAAGATGCAGAGATTTTTTGGACATCTTTGGTCATAACTCTGGGCTGGTATCAATTATGATATCTAATCAAAAGAAGCATATTTTCTTATTCTAAGAATTTTAAATTACAAACTTTAATAAAACTAATCACCTAAAGTTTTATATATCAAATGAATATAGTATTTACACAATTATTTTTATAGCACTATCATTTTTTGTTGATTTTCTTATTATATATTTCTGTCAACAGTAAAATGCTATCTAATATTCTAACATATTTAAAGTCAGTTTTTTAAAAGAGGTAATTCTCTGAGGAAGAAAAGAGAGTGGCAATTTTAACCAGTCATTGTATTCCACATATATTGATGTCACTTGTGACTAAATTTAGCTTTTCCAGTAGTGTCTTTTGAACACACCATAATTAAAAAGAGGACATTACCACCTCTAGTAAATACACCCAAATGTGCCTATAGCCTTTTAAAATTAGGGTACAGGTATATTCAAGGGAAGCATTGTATCTATAGTGGCATTTTTTGGATCCCACACACTGCAATAAAGATCGAAGCTCCTGTGTGCCCAACAAAGATCCAGTGCAGCCAAATAAATAGATTTTAAGGAAATCATAGGGACTTCCCTGGCGGTCCAGTGGTTTAGACTCCACGCTACCACTACAGGAGGCACAGTTTCAGTCCTTGGTTGGGAAATGAAAATCCTGCATCCCTCGCGGAAAAATAAAGAAGTGGTTTATCTGAATTTGCTGCTTTCAAAAGATGAAAACTGTATTAAGTATAAAGAGAGAAAATTATTTCTTTGCTTTTTTTTTTTTCTTTTTTAAATTCCTAGGCTTTAAGGACTTTACCCTTTGGTTCATTAGCTATTTAGAGGTCACTTAGTACATCATGCAAAATGCCTCACTGGATGAATCAAGATTCATTCACAAATGAAAATCAAGATTGCTGGGAGAATATCAACAACCTCAGATACGCAGATGACACCACCCTAATGGCAGAAAGTGAAGAGGAACTGAAGAGCCTCTTGATGAAGGTGAAAGAGGAGAGTGAAAAAGCTGACTTAAAATTCAACATTCAGAAAACTAAGATCATGGCATCTGGTTCCATCACCCCATGGCAAATAGATGGAGAAAAAATGGAAATGGTGACAGACTTTATTTTCTTGGGCTCCAAAATCACTGCAGATGGTGACTGTAGCCATGAAATTAAAAGACACTTGCTCCTTGGAATAAAAGCTATAACAAACTTAGACAGTGTATTAAAAAGCAGACACAATACTTTGTCAACAAAGGTCTGTGTAGTCAAAGTTATGATTTTTCCTGTAGTCATATACGGATGTGAGAGTTGGACCATAAAGAAGGATGAGCACCGAAGAATTGATACTTTCAAACTGTGGTGCTGGAGAAGACTCCTGAGAGTCCTTTGGACTGCAAGATCAAACCAATCAATCATAAAGGAAATCAACCCTCAATATTCATTGGAAGGACTGATGCTGAAGCTCCAATACTTTGATAACCTGATGCAAAGAGCCTACTTATTGGAAAAGACCCTGATGCTGGGAAAGATTGAGGACAGGAGAAGGGGGCAACAGAGGATGAGATGATGGGATGGTATCACTGATGGACATGAGCTGCCTGAAGTGCTGCAGTCATGGGGTCGCAAACAGTTGGGCATGACTGAGCGAATGAACAACAGATTCATAAGGAAACCCTATTCAGATTTGAATTTACTGACTGCATTGCTTATTTATTGTTAATTATGGTTTTGAATTGGGATTATTACAATGGATACTACCTGTGATTATTAGGTACTTGGATGAAAAATTGTGAAAACAAAATTAGACAGGATGTCTAATAACCTGGGGAATTGAATTAGAATTCAATGTGACCCTAAAAAATAGTACTAGTGAGGTGAAATTTATGTAAAATATACTTAACTGGAAAACTAAAACAGGAATAAGAATAGAGTAATTTGCTTACCAGGGGCTTCCCTGGTAGCTCAGCTGGTAAAGAGTCTGCCTGCAATGCAGGAGACCCTGGTTTGATTCCTGGGTCCAGGAGATCACCTGGAGAAGGGCATGGCAACCCAGTCCAGTACTCTTGCCTGAAAATTCCCATGGACAGAGAAGCCTGGTGGGCTACAGTCCATGGGGTGGCAAAGACACAAGCACACTATGCTTCTGAAGGAAAAAAAGGTTTAGAGAAAAATAATGAGGGGGAAATGCTGTTGTATCACCTCACTTGAAATATATTTTGGGTGATTCAGAGATCTTATATAACCATGTTGAAGTAAAAACCTATTTAATACTAAAAATGTTGCTGTCATCATTCTAGATGCTAAGAACATAAGCCCAACAATATATCCATCATTCAAAGACAGCCACAATTAATGCTGTAATATATTTCATCCCAATTTTTTGTCTGTTGATTTTATTTAAATATACCATATATTCAACTTCTGGTTACCTGTGTATGATATATGTATTTTCTGTATGATATACAGAAAAAAGTTATCAGAGTTCATGTTTTCTTTCATAAAAAGCTAAGCTCTTAATTGTTATTTATCAAAAACTATAAATAATTTTAATTTACTTATAAGTTACCTACCATCTTGCTGCGGCTTCTTCTTCGTCTTTAGACGTGGGGTATCTTTCTTTGGTGGGTTCCACCACTCTCTTGTCAATGGTTGTTCCACAGCTAGTTGCGATTTTGGTGTTCTTGGAGGAGGTGAGGATGCCCTCCTGCTCCACCATCTTGAACCAGAGGCAGACTGCCTGCTTCTGTTTTGTTCTGTTTGTTTTTGGCTGTGCTGGGTCTTCATTGCTGTGCGTGGGCTTCTCCAGCTGTGGTGGGAGCTTCTCTTCACTGTGGTGCATGGCTTCTCTTTCTTGTTGCAGAGCAAGGCTCTAGGCACGAGGGCTTTAGCAGTTGCAGGACACGGGCTCAGTAGTTGTGGCGCAAGGGCTTAGCTGGACTGCATCATGCATGATCCTCCCAGTTGCTGTTACTGTTCAGTCACCCAGTCGTGTCCAATTTCGTGACACCACGGGCTGCAGCACGCCAGGCTTCCCTGTCCATCACCAACTCCCAGAGCTTGATCAAACTCATGTCCATTGAGTCAGTGATGCCATCCAACCATCTCATCCTCTGTCATCCCCTTTTCCTCCTGCCTTCAATCTTTCCCAGCATCAGGGTCTTTTCCAATGAGTCAGTTCTTTGCATCAGGTAGCCAAAGTATTGGAGCTTCAGCTTCAGCATCAGACCTTCCAAGAATATTCAGGACTCCCTTGGTATCTGAGGGACTCTCAACAGCCTTCTCCAGCACCACGGTTAGAAAGCATCATCTCTTCAGTGCTCATCCTTCTTTATGGTCCAGCTCTCACATCTGTACGTAACTACTGGAAAAACTATAACTCTGATCATACGGACCTTTGTCTGCAAAGTAAGTGTTAGTTGCTCAATTGTGTCTGACTCTTTGTGACCACTGGACTGTAGCCTGCCAGGCTCCTGCATCCATGGCAAGAACACTGGAGTGGGTTGCCAATACCTTCTCCAGGGCACCTTCCCGACGCAGGAATCACACCCAGGTCTCCTGCATCGCAGGCAGACTCTTTACTGTCTGAGCCACCATGGAAGCTTGACAAAGTAATGCCTCTGCTTTTTAATACGCTGTATAGGTTTGTCATAGCTTTTCTTCCAAGGAGCAAGCGTCTCTTAATTTCATAGCTGCAGTCATCATCTGCAGTGATTTTGGAGCCCAAGAAAATAAACTCTGCCACTGTTTCCATTTTTTTCCTCTATTTGCCGTGGGGTGATGGAACCAGATGCCATGACCTTAGTTTTTTGAATGCTGAGTTTTAAGCCAGCTTTTTCACTCTCCTCTTTCACTTTCATCAAGAGGCTCTTTAGTTCCTTTTTGCTTTCTGTCATAAGGGTGGTGTCATCTGCATATCTGCGGTTGTTGATATTCTCCCAGAAAATCTTGATTCCAGCTTGTGCTTCATCCAGCCTGGCATTTCTCATGATATACTCTGCATATAAGTTAAAGAAGGAGGGTGACAATATACAGCCTTGATGTACTCCTTTCCCAATTTTAAAACAGCCCATTGTTCCATGTCTGGATCTAACTGTTGCCTCTTGATTTGCATATAGGTTTCTCAGGAGGCAGCTAACGTAGTCTGGCATTTCCATCTCTTTAAGAATTTTCCACAGTTTGTTGTGATCCATATAGTCAAAAGCTTCAGCATAGTCAATGAAATAGATGTTTTTCTGGAATTCTCTTGCTTTTTCTATGATCCAATTGATGTTGGCAATGTGATCTGTGGCCCCTTTGCCTTTTCAAAATCCAGTTTGTACATTTGGAAGTTCTCCATTCACATGCTGTTGAAGGATTTTGAGCATTCTCTTGCTAGCATGTAAAATGAGTGCAATTGTGTGGTAGTTTGAACATTCTTTGGCATTGCCCTTCTTTGGGATTAAAGTAAAAACTGACCTTAGAAGAAATGGAGTAGCTCCCATTTGTCAACAAGAGTCTGAAATGCAGAACTGGGGTGCAATGTCAAAAATGACTGAATGATCTTGGTTTGTTTCCAATGCAAACCATTGAGTGTCACAGTAATCCCAGTCTATGCCCCAACCAATAATGCCAAAGAAGCTGAAGTTGAATGGTTCTTTGAAGATCTACAAGACCTTTTAGAACTAACACCAAAAAAAGATGTCCTTTTCCTCATAAGGGATTGGAATACAAAAGTAGGAAGTCAACAGATAGCTGGTGAGTAATAGGCAAGTTTGGCTTTAAGAGTACAAAATGAAGCAGGGCACATGCTAACAGAGTTTTGCCAAGAGAACGCACTGGTCATAGCAAACATCCTCTTCCAACAACACAAGAGATAACTCTACCCATGGAAACTTTCTCTAAATCCACTCTAGTATTCAGTTATAATGTTCCACACAAAATCTTGAAAGTGAAAGTGAAAGTGAAGTCATTCAGTCGTGTCTGACTCTTTGCAACCCCATGGACTGTAGCCTATCAGGCTTCTCCATCCATGGGATTTTCCAGGCAAGAGTGCTGGAGTGCATTGCCATTTCCTTCTCCAGGGGATCTTACTGAAACTGAAACAGAAGTCTCCTACTAATCTATAGTCAGAAAAGCATGCACATTAAACTTTGCCAAAAGTAAATGGTGAAAAAGTGAGTTGTGCATGGTGACTTCCTTCCAAAGAATGAAAAGGGTCAGAGGAGAGTCACTTTCCAGCGAAGAGAAAACCTGAGAAATGCTACTTCGGTCAGGTGATCAAGGCTGATATCAACAGCCATAAAGTATGCTGATTCTATGTATGCTTGATATGATGTGATGAAAATGGCACTTCACCTGTGTGATCTTCCTTTCATAAACCCCTAACCCAGTCTAATCATGAGAAAAATAGCAGATGAGGTTTAGTAGTGGGGTATCCTGTCGTATAGCTGATGAGTACTCGTTAAAACTGTCAAGGCCATCAAAAAACATGGGAAAATGAGAAACTGTCACAGTAAGATGAGCCTAAGGAGACATGGCAACTAAATGTAATGTGAGATCCTGGAACAGAAAAAGGATATTAGGTTAAAAACTAAGCAAATCTGAATAAATTATGGACTTTGGTTAACAGGTAGATAGACAGATGATAGAGGCAGTGGTTTGTTCACTTATCTTGTATTACTTTGTAACATGCTTTATCAGGAAATATAGAGTTAACAGTCTGTGTATTTGGGACTGAATAACAGTAATTAAAAAGTTCTTGTGGTCATAAAAAGCATGGCTACTGATCCTAAATATCACTATTTTAACCAACAGAGCAAGCTCAGGACTAGAAAATTATTTGCATCTAAGGTGCTTCCTTCTCAGAAAATGACTTTAGCTATTTTTATGGAAATAGTTATTAAGAAAAAAACAAACATGCTGCTTAGAAAAATATTATCGAATCCAGTGACCAAGTGCAAATCCAAAACTTATAGATCCCGCTTTATTTTTTCATGGCACCGAGTTCCTCATTTTAAAATGTTTATTATAGTAAGGCCAATTAAGAAACAGTAAGCATCGAGAGGAGGGCCTTCCCTGTGGGACTTCCGGGTGGCTCAAGGGTAAAGAGTCCACCTGCAGTGCAGGAGACTCGGGTTTGATCCCTGGGTTGGGAAGATCCCCTGGAGAAGAGAAATGGCAACTCACTCCAGTATTCTTGCCTGGAAAATCCCAATCCATGGGGTTGCAAAAGAGTTGGACACAACTGGATGACTAAACAACAAGCAACCAACTTCCCTGGTGGTGCAGTGGATAAGAATCCGCCTGCCAATGCAGGGGACTAGAGTTTGATCCCTGCTCTGGGAGGATCATTCTTTGGCATTGCCCTTCTTTGGGACTGGAATGAAAACTGACTCTTCCCAGTCCTATGTCCACTGCTGAGTTTTCTAAATTTGTTGACATATTGAGTGCAGCAGTTAAACAGCATCCTCTTTTAGGATTTGAAATAGCTCAGCTGGAATTCCATCACCTCCACTAGCTTTCTTCATAGTAAAGCTTCCTAAGGCCCACTTGACTTCCTTCACACTCCTGGATGTCTGGCTCTAGGTGAGTGATTATCGGGGTCATTAAGACTTTTCTTGTGAGTCTCTAGGAGATCCCTCGTTTTTCTAGGCCCCCGCTTCGGGGTGCCTTCCTTCCCCATGGCGGGACACCTCGCTTCTGACTTCGCCTTCTCGCCGCCGCCGGGGGATGGAGGCGATGGGCTGGGAGGGCCAGAGCCGGGCTGGGTTGATCCTCGGACCTGGATGAGCTTCCAAGGGCCTCCTGGTGGGTCGGAGATAGTACAGGGGTTGGTGCCCGGCGCCGAGGTGTGGGGGCTTCCCCCGTGCCCCCCGCCCTATGACTTGTGCAGAGAGATGGCCTACTATGCACCGCAGGTTGGAGTGGGGCCGGTGCCCTCAGGCGGCCTGGAGAACCCTCAGCCCGAGGGCGAGGCGGGAGCCGGGGTGGAGAGCAACTCCGAGGGGCAGGGAGTTTGGGGAAACTGGTTGGAGGGAAGGTGAAGTTCAATGATGCTCTTGACTTTAGTCCTTGCCGGGGGCCAGCGTGAGGAACTCCGCCCATGGCAAAGGTCATGAGGAAGGAGGCTTGGCATACGCAAAGGCGTGATCAAGCCTCAGGAAACCCCCTGTTCCCAAGCATCTAACCCCAAAACCAGAGTCTGTTTTATGCTCTCACCTACACCTCTGACTTTATGGGGGGCTCTCCCCCATAACCGTTTGTCTCGGAGAAGGAGTAAACGTGCAGCTCCAAGGCAATAAAAATTCTTGGGCGTGACAAGAGTGTTTCAGCTTACGGACTCCTCTGAAGGTTATCTAGCCCACCTGTATAGGTTCGTACAGCCACATGTGATTGTTTATAGCCTCTCAATCTGAGAGACATGAGATGTTTTAGACTTACTAAAGGCAAATTCTTTGGGGGAATTAGAAATTATTAGTATAATGGGTTGGTTAGGAATTATATTGGTGAAGGGTTTTTCATTTGTTGTGTCAATAATTGCTGCTAATTCCCTGCTCTGGGTGGGACAAGGATGTCTCAGGTCAAACCTCTCTGCTAACAGACTAGCTTGTGTGACAGGATTATCCATACTGCTGCCGCTAGGCACATGATTGTTTACTACCTCTCAACCGTAAACAGCACAGAGAGTTTTGGAGTATTTTGAGAATCTTAATTAGCATAGGACTTTTTCTTCTTGTTGAGTCAATGACTGCCGACAGGCCTCCATATCCTTAGGCACCTGGGAATATATTAATCAATGTATTTAGAATATAGCAAAGGAAATATAGTAGTTTTTGATGTTAGCAATACTAGACTTTTTGAGTTAATGGATTTTCTTTTTTGTAATAGATCACTGTACTTTGTTATAAATCACTGTGTCCTTGTTATGTAAAAATGTGACTTTATCACTATCTTAAGACCAAATAGATCTTAAGGGGAACATTGGTGAAAGGATTTTCAGTTGGTGGGCTGATGTTTGCTGCTAAATCTCCATGTTCCCTACTCTTATAATGAATATAACTAGCATATAGGAAGAAATAAGTATTAACCTTTAAGCATATAGGAGAAATAAGTATTAACCTTTAAGACTAATCATGTTAACCTTTCGTTAAATAAATTCCTTTCTTGATTGTAACTCACTACACCCTCACCCTATAGGAATGTAACTTTATTTGGAGGGTGGTGCCTGGTTTAAGAAAAAACACCCTTGGAAGAAATAAGTTTTTTGCTTATCAGAAAGAAAGGATCATAAAATGTCAGCAGGTCTCACTCATGGCCAGAAGATGATGTAATATCCCTAAGACCTTTTTTTTACCTTTATGTGAAGCACCTGATTTTGATAAAGGTCAGGACTGCTGACCCCCACGTGACTCTGTATTCATCCCTATGTGTAACAAAAGGTATATAAGCAAACCCAAAAATAAAGAAATCGGATCAGTTTCCAGAAAGACTGATTCCCCCATGTCGCTTCTTTCTTGCCCCCGTTTTTCTGGCTAAATTCCCATCTGGAGCATGGATGCTATTCCACGTAATCCAAGTTATTCAGCCTTTTCTCCACTAATCTTCCTACTACACTATCCATTTCTAATCTCTCTATATCTGTGATTAAATATGTATTTTTCCAAAGACGCCGACTCCGTCCCCACCTTCGAATCACCCTGGATCCACCGGGGCTAGAGCCCGGCAAATCCTCACATCACTCATCACTTTGTTCTTAAATAAAAAAGCCTGGGACCTTAAAAAAAAACAAAAAAAAAGACTTTTCCTGTACAGTTCTTCTGTGCACTCTTGCCACTTCTTAATATCTTCTGTTTCTGTTAGGTCCATACCACTTCTGTTCTTCATTGTGCGCATCTTTACATGAAATGTTCCCCTGGTTATCTCTGATTTTCTTGAACAGATCTCCAGTCTCTCTCATTCTATTATTTTCCTCTAAGTCTTTGCACTGTTCACTTAAGAAGCCTTTCTTATCTCTCCTTGCTATTCATTGGAACTGTGTATTCAGATGGTATATCTTTTCTTTTCTCCCCTGCCTTTCGCTTCTCTTTTCTCAGCTATTTGTAAGTCCTCCTCAACCATTTGCCTTTTTGCATTTCTTTTCCTTGGGGATGGTTCTGATCACCACCTCCTATACAATGTTATGAATCTCCATCCATAGTTCTTCTGGCACTCAATCAGATCTAATCCCTTGAATCTATTTGTCACTTTCATTGTATAATCATAACGAATTTGATTTAGGTCATACCTTAATTGTCCAATGGTTTTCCCTACTTTCTTCAACTAAAGTCTGAATTTTCAATAAGGAGTTCATGATCTGAGCCACAGGCAGCTCCCAGTCTTGTTTTTGCTGGTTGTATAGAGCTTCTCTATCCTTGGCTGCAAAGAATATAATCAATCTTCTTTCAGTATTGACCATCTGATGAAATTTATTGACTAATGCTATAACCTATACATGATCAACTTTTGTACATGTTCCATGTGTGCTTGAGAATAATGTGCACTCTCATTGCTGGGTGCAGAATTCAGCTTCACCCTGGTGTTCAAGCCTATATTTCGCTGATTTTGTTTTCTTCAACAAGCAGTACTTGAGAGAGGTGTTGAAATCTCCCACCATGATGACAGTCTCATGTCTGAAAGTTTCATCACTTTTACATTTATCTTCTATTTATTTAGCCATTTAATTACTTGCATGTATATTTTAAACTGTGATTGTCTTCTTGGTTCACTTTATGATTACATAATGAACTCACCCCCTCTGATGACTTTTATAACTACATAAGCTGAACCAAGAACTTCCAGATGTTCAAGCTGGATTTAGAAAAGGCAGAGGAACCAGAGATCAAACTGCAAACATCTATTGGATCATGTAAAAAGCAAGAGAATTCCAGAAAAACATCTACTTCTGCTTCATTGACTACGCTAAAGCCTTTGACTGTATGGATCACAACAGACTGTGGAAAATCCAGACTACCTGACCTGCCTCCTAAGAAATCTGTATGCAGGTCAAGAAGCGACAGTTAGAACTGGACATGGAACATGGACTGGCTCCAAATTGGGAAAGGAGTACATCAAGGGTGTATATTGTCACCTTGCCTATTTTACTTACATGCAGAATACATCATGTGAAATGCCAGGCTGAATGAAGCACAAGCTGGAATCAAGATTGCCAGGAGAAATATCAATAACCTCAGATATACAGATGACACCACCCTTACGGCAGAAAGCAATGAGAAACTAAAGAGCCTCTTGATGATAGTGAAAGAGGACAAAGAAAAATCTGGATTAAAACTCAACATTCAAAAAACGAAGATCATGGCATCTGGTCGTGTCACTTCCCATCTACTTGCCATCTATTTACTTTCTTGGGCTCCAAAATCACTGCAAACGGTGACTGCACGCATGAAATTAAGACGCTTGCTTCTTGGAAGAAAAACTATGACAAAACTAGACAGCATATTAAAAAGCAGAGACATTACTTTGCCAACAAAGGACAGACCAGTCAAAGCTATGGTTTTTCCAGCAATCATGTATGGATGTGAGTTGGACCATAAAGATGGCTGAGCGCTCAAAAATTGATGCTTTTGAACTGTGGTGTTGGAGAAGACTCTTGAGAATGCAAGATCAAACCAGTCAATTGTAAAGGAAATCAGTCCTGAATATTCATTGGAAGGTCTGATGACCTTCCAATGAGCTTCCACTGTAGCTGAAGCTCCAATACTTTGGCTGCCTGATGTGAAGAACTGACTCACTGGAAAAGACCCTGATGCTGGGAAAGATTGAAGGCGGGAGGAGAAGGCGATGACAGAGGATGAGATGGTTGGATGGCATCACCGACTCGATGGACATGAGTTTCCACAAGCAGGAATTGAAGGACTGGGTAGTCTGGAGTGCTGCAGTCCATGCGGTCACAAGTCAGATATGACTGAGCACCTGAATTGAAATGACTGAAGCTTTCTTTCTCAGACAGTAAAGCGTCTGCCTGCTATGCGGGAGACCCAGGTTCTATTCCTGGGTCGGGAAGATCCTCTGGAGAAGGAAACGGCAATTCACTCCAGCAGTCTCGCCTGGAAAATCCCATGGACGGAGGAGCCTGATAGGCTACAGTCCATGGGGTCGCAGAGTCGGACACGACTAAGCAACTTCACTTTCACCTTTTTTTTTTTACCCTTTTGATTTCAAACTGTCCAGATACTTTTACTAACATCTTTTACAAAATTTAGTTTTTGGTGTGTTTTTTTTTTTTTTTTGCAGCACCCCATAACTTACAGGATTTTAGTTCCCTGACCAATGGTCAAACCACACACCCTGCAGTGAAGTGCACAGCCCTAACCACTGGGGTCTGCCAAGGAATTCTCGCTATTGTTTTGGTTTCAAACCCAATCAATTTCCTTTAATTGGCAAACTTAGTCTGCTTATATTTGTTCATGGAGATATTTGTATTTTATCTGTGATTTTTCTAGTGTACTTAAATAGATTTTCTATTTTGGTTTCTCTTTCTTGTTTGGATATTATAACCCAATTATTTAAAATTTTTATTTGTATAAAATTCTGCTCCTTGCCCAACAGAAAGAGGATTAAAAAAAAAAAAAAAGGGCACTGTAATGGGATGAGAGTTAAGTTTTGGTTCTGCCAGTTACCTGTATGTGACATAGGACAATTTGACTTCTCTGGGCTTTGCTACTGCTGCTAAGTCGCTTCAGTCATGTCTGACTCTGTGCGACCCCATAGACGGCAGCCCACTAGGCTCCTCTGTCCCTGGGATTCTCCAGGTAAGAACACTCGAGTGGGTTGCCATTTCCTTCTCCAGCGCATGAAAAGTGCAAAGTGAAAGTGAAGTCACTCAGTCATGTCCGACTCTTAGGGACGCCATGGACTACAGCCTACCAGGATCCTCTGCCCATGGGATTTTCCAGGCAAGAGTACTGGAGTGAGGTGCCATTGCCTTCTCTCTGCGCTTTATTCATCCCCATAAAATCGTGAGCTTAAACCAAGTCTGAAAGTCCTCCTAGCTCTTGGATTCTCTATGCCCAAACTCGGCTCTTGGTGTATGAAACATTCTAGGACATCTCTAATCTGAATTTTGGTTTTAGACTGCTTTTTTTAAAAAAAAATCAGCTTTATTAAGCTGTATCTAAGATGCAAGATAGTCTTCACAGCACTGGGAAGATTTCAGATTAAAGTAGCATTATGGAAGAAACCCATGAAAACACAGTAATGAGTTTTCTTAAGTGTCCAGAATTGGCTGAACTATAGATTTCATTAAGAGTCAGGAGAGGGAATAGGATATGTTGACATGAGTGTGAGTGGTTATTAGTGTTATTTTTTTCTAAAACCCATTTGGAACATTTGTGATTCATGGCAAAGGCTCAAAATATCTACCTTAACAGGAGTTTGGAAGTTGATTCCAATCCTCATGGATGACTTTGAGTGGTTCAAAACTTCAAGGGGGGTGGGGTGGGGGAGGAAGCAACTGCCAATGTGTATAAACACGACGTGTGGAAGCAAGAGAAACAGAAGTGGACCCTGAAGATGGGACTAAATCACTAAAATGTTAATGCAGAGTTGCTTCTTATGGATGAGGAAAAAGTGATTTCCTTAGATGGAATCTATTCCTGGTGAAGATTATTCAAACCACAACAAAGCATTCAGAATTATTACCTAAACTTAGTTGATAAAGCAGTGGCGGGGCTTGATAAGACTGATTCCAACTTTAAAAGAAGTTTCAAAGTAGGCTTCCCTGATACTTCAGTTGGTAAAGAATCCACCTGCACAGTAGGAGATTCTGGTTTGATTCCTGTGTCAGGAAGATCCGCTGGAGAAGAGACAGGCTACCCACTCCAGTACTCCTGGGCTTCCCTTGTGGCTCATCTGGTAAAAAATCCGCCTGCAATGTGGGAGACCTGGATTCGATCACTGGGTCGGGAAGATCCCCTGGAGAAGGGAAAGGCTACTTCCTTCAGAATACTCCAGTATTCTGGCCTGGAGAATTCCATGCACATGGAATTGCAGAGTCGGATTCAACTGAGCAACTTTCACTTTTCAGAGTGCTACCAAACTTCACTGTAGTCTTATTTTAAGAAATTGCCACAGCCAGCCCAACCTTCAGCACACACCACACTGATCAGTCAGCAGCCATCAACATCGCAGCAAGGCCCTCCACCAGCAGATTGACTCAGTAAAGACGCAGATGATGATGGCTAGCATTTTTCAGCAATAAAGTATTCTAAAATTAAGGTATTCACATTTTTTTTACATAATGCTATCGCACACTGCACTGGGGAAACACAATTCATGTAATTGCTGTCTTGCAGTTGCCTGGAAAGAACTGAAAATATCTCTGAGGTCTGCCTGTAGTAGCTCTAGAAAGCCTTTAGAGGTGGGAGGAAGGGAGGACTGGGAAATGAAAATAACGGTACATACGGTACAAGCCCACTTACATGACAGCTGTAGAGAAAATAGGCTGAATCTAGCAGCAAAGCAGATCAGTGGTTGGCAGGCGATGGGTGGGAAAGGGACTGCCTAGAACAGAGGCCAAGAGAACTTTTTGGAATGATGGAAATATCTTGGAGGGGTGGTTACATGAGTATATAACTTATCATATTCACCTAAGTGCACAAAGTGAAGCATGACTGTACTTCAGGAACTTCCCTGGAGGTCCAGGGAAGACTCTGTGTTCTAAATGGGGGAGGCCCAGTTGTAATCCCTGGTCAGGGAACCAGATCCCACATGTTGTAACTAAAGATCCCACATGCTGGTACAGCCAAATAAATAAACATTTATATACACACACACATATTGTACTTAAAACCATACTTCAATAAATTTGATTACAAAAAAGAGGTCAAAAACTAAACAAAAATCAGTAGAAGTAGTTACAAATTCACTGAAATAAATTTTTTGAGGTATTAAACAGTTGTCCTGAAAACCTGAAGAGGTGCCTAGGAAATCTGAAAACACAGGGGATCAGGACTCTTTATTAAAATTGTTAAAATACAGGAGTCAGGTTTTCTAAGTTTATTTTAGAAAACAAAACTTTAAAACTCCCGTAACCAGAAGCACAGCAGTATTTTAAAAGTTTATAAAGCTTTTACATTATCAAGACTTTTAGGTGCAGAAAAATTAACCATATTCAATACACAATACAAGCCTTTAAAGAACATGTCCACAGAAAAGAGATGTCTTCCTTTCAAAACGTATACAGCTATACATATAAAAGCCAACATAAGGCCTTTCTTTCCCTCCTGGAATAAATTTATTTTGAATGAAACACTTAAAACTATGTATGTAGCCTTCAACTACAGATGACCTTTGTAGTTGATTTCAGTTAAAACCCTGTATTTAATTGAAGTAGAAATGTGGGAGTAAAATACCTAAAATAAAGAAACAAAAAGATAACATGGTAAATAACTTAGAGAATTTATTTGCAAAGTAGGAAACAAAAAGCATGATTTTAACATTTATTTAGAATATGAACAAAACTAGAAAAAGTTAAACTACTGAAAAGAAGGTAGAGTACTTAAGTTAGCTTAATGGCCAATTAATACAACAAGCAAAACCCAAGTTTCCTTCATGCAGATAAAACTTAAGGAAAAGAAAAAGGGAATGTTTATAGAACAGATCACAACAAATATTTTTAAAATTTACATAAACTGTACATAAATGAAAAAATAAATTAGATGATTTACAAGAAATGTTTTATAGGTTACAATAGGCTATAACTTAGTTTATTATGAATAAAATTTGTAGCACATCATACATTTTTACATCACAGGTTCAGTGTTAGAATAATTTCAACATAACAGGTTAGACTTGGGGAGAACAATGCAGTAGACAGAATAAGGCAAGTGAAATGGAAATGGCTTGTATAAGTAAAATTAAACATATTCTAGGTATGATTTCACTCTGTTAAGTGGACAGAATTAAGATAAGTGCCATTCAACTTCAGTTAAACTCAAATCACTATATCATCTCACTTTAGTTCAAATAAAAAGTCAGAGCACACAATCTATTTTTTAAAAATGACAAAACATCTTAACCTGACTTACATCCATATTCCATTAATTATATTTGGGACAAGGAGACCAGAATATGATGTTAGGTCTATATAGTTATCTTTTGTTTCTAAATGTAAACTAAAAAGGGCACCTCAGAAAAAAGTAGCAGATTTCAAAATGGCTTAAAACCTGTGCTGACTACCTACTTTGCTAGGTATGAGATCCATGATTCAGATACGGTGTATAGCTAAAATAATCTCAGACGATCTGCATTATTGATGTACATTCCACAAATTATACAAAACTGAAATGTTTTCTCTGAAAGGTACCGAAAACTGTAAGCACTGCAATGTATGAAAGATAACTTAGTTGCATATTTATACAATTCGAAATCTTGAATTTTAACTTTATTCATGCCTTTGAAAAATATACTCCTCATTAGTTTTTTAAACACAAAATTACTGGCAGCTACAGCAAAAAAAAAAAAAAAGACTGGAAATGTAAAAAGAGAGATAATCTCTTGACTACAGAACGAGCCAGAATGTTAAGACTTAGGGGTTTTTCTTAAGGAAAAAAAAAATTGACTTCCTCTCAAACACACCATTCAGTACCGACTGTAGTACCTGAAGTCCCAAAATCAACTCACTGCTACATTTATTAAGCTGGAAATGTCAGATACATGTCCAGTCTGATTATTCTCGGTAATCATATTTGATGTAGATAACTATAATCCATGATATTTCAACTCACAGATAATTAACATTGTATTTTATAAATCCCACTATGAATTGTGTTTGACAAAAGCAATAAATAATTCTAGGAGGGGTTTATCCTACATCTGCATCCACTCACAAACATCAAAATTCTGGTGGCTCAGATGGTAAAGAATCTGCCTACAATGCAAGAGACTTGGGTTTGATCCCTGGGTTGGGAAGGTCCTCTGGAAAAGGGAATAACAGCCCATTCCAGTATGAATCCCATGGACAGAGAGGAGCCTAGTGGGCTATAGTCCAGGGGGTCGACACTAAAGAAAAGGATTACTGAAGAAAATCCCAAACATATCTAACATTCAAACATCCATGTAGTGGTATGTTTCTTTTTGTACAATGTAAAAGTTCTAATAATGCCCATATAATTTTGAAGTTATAGCACAATAAAATCCCAGATAGCTTTACAGATTAAAGCACACACATACACACACATTTATATATATATAAACCCTTGATAGTACTTTAAGGTGTATCTATTACTTGGCCATTACAGGCAATAACAGAGCTAATACCATTCTATTGGTGAGAATCCAAAAGTTAGTATCTCTTAAGATACAAATAAATGAACTTTATAAAACATAGCTGAACAATCTCAAATGCTGTCATCTCAAATGCTTCCATGAATGGAGCAACTATCTGTCTTTCTCAGGATCCTGATGATCATCCAGTCATTCCCCAGTGTTAACATATCAAACCCTCATTTCACAAATAAAATAACATTCAAAGAAGTTACATCAGTGCCTGGGTGCTATTTCTAACACAATGCCAAGTTATGATCCCACACCCACTGAAGACACAAGACAGATAACGCATTTAAACTTTTTGGAAGTGGAAATCACTGAAAATTTTTATGTGTCTGACGTGTACCCCAATATTCATCACAGCATAACAGCCAGGGCATGGGAGCAACTTAGATGTCCATCAGCAGATGAACGGATAAGAAAGCTGTGGTACATATACACAATGGAGTATTACTCAGCCATTAAAAATAACACATTTGAATCAGTTCTAATGAGGTGGATGAAACTGGAGCTGATTATACAAGAGTGAAGTAAGCCAGAAAAACACGAATACAGTGTATTAACACATATATATGCAATTTAGAAGGATGGTAACGATGACCCTATATGCGAGACAGCAAAAGAGACAGAGGTGTAAAGAACAGACTTTTGGACTCTGTGGGAGAAGGTGAGGGTGGGATGATTTGAGAGAACAGCATTTAAACATGTATATTACCATACGTGAAATAGATGGCCAGTCCAGGTTCGATGCATGAGACAGGTTGCTCAGGGATGGTGCACTGGGATGACCCCGAGGGATGGGATGGGGAGGGAGGTGGGAGGGGGGTTCAGGATGGGAACACATGTACAGCCATGGTGGATTCATGTCAGTGTATGGCAAAACTACCATAATATTGTAAAGTAATTAGCCTCCAATTAAAATAAATTTTTAAAAAATTATATGTCTGAAAAGATGGGGTGGTTTACTTTTCATGGAACCATTATTTTCAATAGGTTATTAAAATATCTTTTAAAAAATTACTCATTTTTTGAAGCCTTTGCTAATCCTTTACTAGGCTCAGTAGAAATATAAAGCAACTGTCTCAAATACTGAAAGCAGGCAGTAATATAGATAAAGCACATTACTTTCTGAGATTATTATCTCATGACAGAAACAAAGTTGGCTGAATTCCTTCCATATTAGAATAAAACACCTTAATCAACCTTATTGGGAAATAGGACATTAGAGACATTTCATGACAAATCATGTTAAAATTAAGGTCAAAAGTATTATTACAAAAATGCAGTACATTTCTAATATTTTGCTTATACATACCATAAAACAAATAAGTTAAATACAAAATAACACATACTCATTTTTCTAGTGATTATCCTTTATAGGTTTTTACATGGCTTTTAGAAGAGAAAAAATTTCTAAACCACTCTCAAATGCAACAGACTAAAAAGCATAAAGTGCTCAACAGAAAAAAATAATCAAGATATAAAAACTTGGCATATAATCAGCAGAGTGGTTATAAAGGACATTTGGAAACTGCTGCCTCACTAAGCTTTCCACCCAAGGATGTAATCTTAGAAATCAAGGCAAGATGTGGTGGACTGCTCTTAGAAGGCAAGAGTACCGCTGAACACAGAAGAAACCTCTTCCCTTTAAGCTACATAATTTTTCTTACAGAAATGGTCTTTTAGGAACTGGTAGTTAAAGTACAACAAACACATCTGCACACAAAGGTAAAAAACTCAGGAGTCTTTATAAAGTCTAGCATTTGGCAAACAATCTGAACCTCCAGAAGGACTGTCAAGACACCACATATATCACTGGCGATGGCACTAACTTTATCTAAACTAACAGTCCACCTATTTAAACTACAGCAGCTGAGTAGAGGACACCCATGTGCAGAAACAAGGAGGTCTACAAGTATGCTGTCTTGGGAGAAGTTAGGGTGTAGAAGCGAAGGCCATTAATTCTCCAAGTCTAGTTAAAAAGTAATCTTCTGTGGGAAGGGTTGGTGGTAGTGGTGGTGGAAGGTTCAAGACCTTGTGCTCTCTACCCAGCCCCAAAACAAACTGACAGTGCTCCCACATTTGAAAATATTACTGCCGGGGCTTAAAAATGAAAATCAAATACAAAACTTATGAATATGATTCTCTTTGTGTGTATGGAACTCAATGAATTAAAAGAGTCTGTTTTTAGTTCTTTAGAATTGGCTTCTCAAAGTTCAGTTAGACAAGATGTGGCGGGTGGCAGGGGAAAGGGGGAGTTTAAGACACTGGAATCATCACATTTACTTCAGTGAAGGAAATACACATTTTGACAGACTGATGAGGATGGTCAGCATGTGTCTTGGGTAATTTTATCAGTATCATTAGAAGAATGATACACACTATATAAGATGGCAGGATACAATGTAAGATAATTTTTGGAATGGTCAGAAATACAGCCTGAGTAAAATAAACTAGGCCAAACAAGGTACTTCTTTTCCCTCTTTTTGTTTTTTAAAAATTAGGTTCCCATCTTCATAGTTTTAAGAGCTAGTTCCAGAAACTACACTGGTACAGTAAGCACTACTCAAAGGTGGCTCCTGAAAACCTGAAACAGGCTGAACTGAGTTGAGCTCCAAGCATGAAGTATATGCTGGCTTTGAAGACTAAGTAGCAACAAGCCTTTAAAAAACTCAAGATAACTTTTTAAATGTATTACATGTTGAAATGGTAACATACACTGCATCAAACTAAAACATGTAATTTAAAAGAATTTCATCTGTTTCTTTTTATTTTTTAAATGTGTCTGCTAGACATTGGTTTCTCATGTTGATTTCCATTAGCACTGTTCAAGTGCTTAGGAGCTCTGAGGCATTAAGCTGACTGGGATTAGAACCAAACCTATCTACCACTGTATGCTTACAAGCATTTTCTTGGGATTGTAATAAAAAACTGGAACCTTGGCAGCCTTCATCACAACTCATGTTCTTATTAGAAATACTTATTAGTTATTCCAGTCATTCTAGACTGTACAAGAGAAAAGCCAAATCGTTCACTTTATATGAATTTTAGCAGGCAGAGCTTCAGGTTCAAGACAAGAAGTATGAATCATAGTCCCAAATTAACCAAAGTATTGATCAAATTAAATTTTATATACTTTTACCATTTCACTTCCTTTTTAAAGACAGCCCCAAACCTGTAACTGCTAACATACAGTTTGTCAAAAGTGTAAAACTTAAAGCTATCATTTAAAAGCAAAATCTTTTGTACAAATGCCCAAATCACAAAATTCTAAAATAAACAGATAGCTTTTGGCTGAAATATCTAGTCACAAAATGGAAACATTTAAGTAGAAAATGTTTAATCATTGTAGATTTTCAAAATGACCACTGACTGAAATGAATTCAAAGTTCTAAATATTCTAAATTCTAAAAAATGACCTTCACATGCTTTCCCCTCTGAACGTTAGTATTATTCATATGTTCATGTCCACAGAGAAAGAAAAACTGAATTTTAAGTATTTGAGCACAAAACTTGAGAAATATCTTTATCAAGCAGCTCTTGAGAGTCAACTGACAATTGTTCTTTATGGAGAAAACTGTACTGTAAAAACATACTATAACACTTCTTCCTTTCTGTAAACAAGTTTTAAGCTCTTCAAAGTACATCCAGATTTTCAAAATACATCCAGATTACATCCAGATGTAATTTAAGGAAGTGAATTATTTTTTCCCAATTTCCCCAAGTCTTTCAACTACCTAAAATCATCATTAACAGTCTCAAAAAACTTCGTTGAACTATTATTGGATCTCCAAAATGTTACTGCAAAAGTACACATCTGCAAAAATTTATAACATTATTTTTAAATGGCTTCAAAATACAGAATTCCAAGGCAAACGGATATACAAATTTTGGAACTATAATGTTTTTATTACCAGAATATACAATGATCCTTTCATAATTCTGCAATACTGCCTCAGATTCCCACAGTTTCAAAACCACTGTCCTTTAGATTTCCATAACATCCATTTAGAATAAATGATTTTGTTGCTGCTCATAAAAGAAGACAGTCTGTAGCTTTGATGCTTCAGACATAATTAAACAGAAATGGCTAACTCTGGGCCTAAGATAGATGTGGTGTAGAAAGAGCACAGAACCCTATCAATACACATAAACTACACCCCATTTGAAGCATCCTGGGACCTCAAGGAACAGGTTTTCAAGTAAGTAATTAGGCCACCAATTAAAAAAAATTTTTAAATGTACTGATAAACATGTAAATGTACTGATAATCAAAATACAAAAAATGCAGTATCCCCAATTATGTGGTGATTTCCTAGGGTTCACTCTGAACTTCCGGGTGATGTTTAACAACAGTATTTCAATTAAATCATGGCATTTGAAAGAGGTTATACTTCTGGGGGTAGATTACATAAACACGCTTTTTGGGAGAAGATATGTTTGGAAAATAATAATGAATAATTAATTATTTCCTTAACATTTCTAAAATCACATAAAAACGATCATCTTTAATTGCCATTTCAATAAGTTTCCACACAGGGTATGTTACTATCCATGTATTAGTAACCAAAACACACACAGAACACACTTGTAACAAATATTCAGAATCAATTATTTTCATGAGTGAAACATCTCTGAGACTTTAAGATTCATGTTTGAACATACAGTACTGCAATGCTGGCTACATAAAATAAATAGAAAGTCTTTTTGAGAGGAAGCTCAATCATCAGAGGCTGTATTGCATTTAAGGATTTAACACTGTCTATATACAGAAAAAAAAGCAATCCAATTAGAAATATTTCATGTTACTGGAGCTCTCTTTTTAACATGGCAACATTTAGCAGCTTACCATTCTGACATTTAAAAATCAACAGGAAGAGTGCTACTCTTTTATCCTTTGGTTCCCAGTGAAAAATAACTCAGTAATAATGCCTCTGGTTTTCAGTTCCTCTTGAATGACATTAGCAGAGATAAACCTGATACTTTAGCTGAAATTTGGCAGACCAAGAAGTGCACCGACCGCTCCAAAATATCCCTGTATAATTTAAAAACAATTATTCATGTAGTGCAGCTTTAAATTAGCATGTACTATTAACCATTATTAAAAACACATGTTTGGTATAATCTACTAAAGAACATCAATTCAGAAAGGATGGCTTCCTTGGAGTGTGAAGAAAGGTAGTGGCTACAATGCAAGGAACAAGGGGTTTTAAGCAAAGGTGTATGTTCTGTTATCCTGAAGATTTCAAGGGCATTTATGATCGTAATCAAACATCTTAACAGCTGACAGGCAGCTGGATGGATGCTTATGGGATAGAAGAACAGACAACTTATTTTTCTTAAAGCTTATTTATTGGCTGCTGCTCCACACAGCTTGTGGAATCCCAGTTCCTTGATCAGGATCAAACCCATGCCTGTAGCAATGGAAGCTCAGAAGCCTAACCACTGAACCACCAGGGAATTCCCTAACTTTCTAACAAAGGTTTATACACTTGAAGAAAAAAAAAAAAAGAAAGCTACCAATCTGTTATCAGCTATTGAAAAAAAATTTTTTCTTAAAGCCTGTATTCTCAAGACATAGACCTTTGAAACACATACACAGTGACTTCTAGATACTAAAGCTTCCTGGACTATTACTGCAATTCTGTGCTCTCCTAGCTTTTCCTAAGAAAGTTCCTTGGGCTCTGCTTGCCACTCCGACAGCACATGGCATGCCAGGTGGACCCGCACAAGAGTGCCCGTTCTGACCTGTATAGCAAGAGTATGGCAATGACACATGGAAGCTCATGAGAGCAGAACAGATACTCAGAATCTGTATTAAGAAGATGATTAATAAAGTATCTAACTGATCAGAAACAAACTAATTCAAGGTAAGTTTACATAATTCAAAACATTTTGTGAACTGGTATTTGGTCAGGTCAGAAATTAACTGGATGTAGTGAAAGAAAAAAAAAAAACCTGAAGCATGAACTCCAAAAATGTTAACAGTGGTTGAGGTTACCTCCGGAGGTAGGGGTGAGGTTGTGGTGGGAGGAATAAGGAGATTTTCATTACTAAATTATATATATATTTTATTGTTCATATTTAACATTTGTTCTCTCAGGGAGAAAAAACAAAACAATTTAACAAATCCACTAAGTACAAAAGCAGCCCCAGAATTTAATGAGCTCACAGATCTGACACTGTTCTCTCTTGGTCAGAACTGTGAGACTCTCATCCTAAAGGGTGGGTTTCAGTGACCCCCACCCTCTAACGCAGCTGAAGTGTGGGAACCATACACTATCCAGGTAAGTCACATTTTTATACTTTACTTTAAAAGTACCAGGCAAGGAACAATATATGAAACCTGTATACAAAAGCATGCTATTAAAATTTACAAAACTTGATTTTTCATAGCATACCTCATGCTCCAGAAATAGCGCTTTCAGCTGACCTTTCGACCAATAGTCCAGTGCATATGCCAGAAGTTTCATTGAGAGAGTATTGACACGCAAAAAGTTTCCAACAAAGACAACTCTGTTTATTTTCTAAAAGAAAAGAAGAAGGAAAATAACTTGAAAAAAGGATTATCAGGTAGATTTTACAATACAATACAGAGGAGAGCTATATTTACAAATATAAACAATTACTACCATTTATTAGTGCCTTCTACATTCCTGGTATATGCCTTCATAATTCTGAACACTTAAAAAATTATTTCAGAAGAAGTCACTACACTTGTCAAAATTTACAGAATGTACACTAAGAGTGAGCTCAAAAGTGAACTGTGGACTCTCAGTGAGTATCAATGCAGGTTCACCAACTGCAACAAACGTACCAAACTGGTGCTGGACACTGATAGCAGGGGAGGCTGCGCATCTGCGGGGTCAAGGCTGAATGCGAACTCTGTACTTTCCACTCGGTTTTGCTGTGAACCTAAACCTGCTCTAAAAACTAAAGCCTAATCAAAACAGAAATGCTTTAGAAAGTCTCTAGCTGAATGATATAGAGACAGACTTGTTTTTGAAAATGGCTATAAATAATACATTTAGCAAAGAAAGTAATTTGGAGAAACATTACTGATGAGATAAAAGGAGACAAACCAAAGAAAGTATTTCAGAGGTGTTTAATTTTTTAAAAAAGCTGTAAACTTGGTCAGCATGTTGCAGTTTATGCTCAGCAATGATATGAGAACTTTATCTATAGCACTGGAGATAACACTGACTGGAATACTGGCATAGCCATCCAATCCCCAGGGTTCCAGCATTCTCTGTGCCCAGCCTAACCTATCATGTCACTGTCTAAGATTCTACTCATTAATTTGGTTCCTTAGGTACCTCTAAGATTAGAAAATCACTGATGGAGAAAGCAATGTTTGAATTTCCAGAACATCTGCATCTACTCTCACAGTAACATGTTGAGAGTACACATTTTTGCATACTGAATTTGTGAATAGTGTAAACTATGCCCTTAATTGGCTTCCCCAACGGCTCAATACAGTCTCTATACAGTCAGCAAAATCAAGACCGGGAGCTGACTGTGGCTCAGATCATGAGCTCCTTCTTGCCCAATTCAGACTTAAATTGAAGAAAGCAGGGAGAACCGCTAGACCATTCAGGTATGACCTACATCAAATCCCTTACGATTATACTGTGGAAGTGAGAAATAGATGTAAGGACTAGATCTGATAGACAGAGTGCCTGATGAACTATGGATGGAGGTTCATGACATTGTACAGGAGACAGGGATCAAGACCCTCCCCAAGAAAAAGAAATGCAAAACAGCAAAATGGCTGCCTGAGGAGGCCTTACAAACAGCTGTGAAAAGAAGGGAAGGGAAAAGCAAAAGACAAGAGGGAAGATACACCTATTTGAATGCAGAGTTCCAAAGAATAGCAAGGAGGTAAGAAAGCCTTCCTCAGCGATCAGTGCAAAGAACTGATCAGAGGAAAACAACAGAATAGGCAAGACTAGAGATCTCTTCAAAACAATTAGAGATACTAACGGAATATTTCATGCAAAGATGGGCTCAATAAAGGACAGAAATGGTATGGACCTAACAGAAGCATAAGATATTAAGAGGTGGCAAGAATACACAGAACTGTACAAAAAAGATCTTTGTGACCCAGATAATCACAATGGTGTGATCACTCACTTAGAGCCAGACATCCTGGAATGTGAAGTCAACTGGGCCTTAGGAAGCGTCTCTACTAACAAACTTAGTGGAGAGGATAGAATTCCAGTTGCACTATTTCAAATTCTAGAAGATGATGCTGTGAAAGTGCTGCACTCAATATGCCAGCAAATCTGGAAAACTCAGCAGTGGCCACAGGTCTGGAAAAGGTCAGTCTTCATTCCAATCCCAAAGAAAGGCAATGTCAAAGAATGCTCAAACTACCACACAATAGCACTCATCTCACATGCTAGTATAGCAATGCTCAAAATTCTCCAAGCCAGGCTTTAGCAATACGTGAACCATGAACTTCCAGATGTTCAAGCTGGATTTAGAAAAGGCAAAAGAACCAGAGATCAAATTGCAAACATCTGCTGGATCATGGAAAAAGCAAGCGAGTTCCAGAAAAATATCTATTTCTGCTTTATTGATTATGCCAAAGCCTTTGAGTATATGGATGACAATAAACTGTGGAAAATTCTGAAAGAGATGGGAATACCTGACCACCTGACCTGCTTCTTGAGACCTGTATGCAGGCCAGGAAGCAACAGTTAGAACTGGACATGGAACCACAGACTGGTTCCAAACAGGCAAAGGAGCATGTCAAGGCTGGATATTGTCACCCTGCTTATTTAACTTGTTTGCAGAGTACATCATGAAAAATGCTGGGCTGAAGAAGCACAAGGTGGAATCAAGATGGCTGGGAGAAATATTAATCACCTCAGATATGCAGATGACACCACCCTTATGGCAGAAAGTGAAGAAGAACTAAAGAGCCTCTTGATGAAAGTTGAAAGAGGAGAGTGAAAAAGTTGGCTTAAAGCTCAACATTCAGAAAACAAAGATCATGGCATCTGGTCCCATCACTTAATGGAAAATAGATGGGGAAACAGTGTCAGACATTATTTTGGGGGGCTCCAAAATCACTGCAGATGGTGATTGCAGCCATGAAATTAAGACACTTATTCCTTGGAAGGAGAGTTATGACCAACCTAGACAGCATATTAAAAAGCAGAGACATTACTTTGCCAACAAAGGTCTGTCTTGTCAAGGCTATGGTTTTTCCGGCGGTCATGTATGAACGTGAGAGTTGTGCTATACAGAAAGCTGAGTGCCAAAGAATTGATGTTTTTAAACTGTGATTTTGGAGAAGACTCTTAAGAGTCCCTTGAACTGCAAGGAGATCCAACTAGTCCATCCTAAAGGAGCTCAGTCCTCAGTGTTCATTAGAAGGACTAATGTTGAAGCTGAAACTCCAATACTTTGGCTACCTGATACAAAGAACTGACTCATTGGAAAAGACCCTGATGCTGGGAAAGATTGAGGGCAGGAGGAGATGGGGACAACAGAGGATGAGATGATTGGATGGCATCACCAACTCAATGGAGATGAGTTTGAATAAACTCCAGGAGTCGGTGATGGACAGGAGGTATGGTATGCCACTGTCCACAGGGTCACAAAGAATCAGATACAACTGAGCAACTGAACTGAACTCAGTGATAAAGTGGTAAATGGCTCAGTGGTAAAAGAATCTGCCTGTAATGCAAGAGATGAGGGTTTAAGCCCTGGGTCAGAAATGGCAACCCACTCCAATATTCTTGCCTGAAAATCCCATGGACAAAGGAGCCTGGTGGGCTATAGGCGATGGGGTCACAAGAGTTGGATGTAACAGAGCAACTAAACACACTATTTCATGAACCTGTGACTTGGTGTCTTGTGGTGTATGGCCTTAATTACTGTTAATTCGTCAGTGAAAATGGACCTGTAAGAGCTAATAAAAAAGGTCCCGGATTACTGTTAGCCCCCCAAAGTGAAATATTTCCCAACTCTAGGTTAAAACACCTGCTAGTAGCTCCCTCAACTAACTTACTACACTGTTATAAAGAAACTTAAAAGACAGAATTCTGATTTTAAATTTAGAATAATTCAGAGGATTAATTCAAGCCTTTGCATAGTTGTCCTCTCTCCTGGAGCCTCCCTATCCCCAAAGATCTACACCCACGATTCTCTCACCTTCTTCAAATCTTTGCCTAAGAGTCACATTTTCAACAAAGGCTTCCTTTAACTACCTAATTACTTAGTAATTTGTCCCCTGCCAGTCTTCGGTCTACTCATAATTCTCTTTAACCTGTTTAATTTTCTTTCTTTTTTTTTTGCTGCACCTGGCATGTAGGATCTCAGTTCCCTGGCCAGGGATTGAAACCACACTGCCTGCAAAATCTGCCAGGAAAGTCCCTAATTTTCCCTTTTTAAAAAATAACATTTCCTACCTAATACTAAGCAATTTACTTATTTACTGTTATCACTAGAACAGCTGTAAGCTTCACAAAGTCAGGGATTTTTGTTTTCTTCACTAATTTACCTCAAGTGCCCAGAACAATACCTGGCAAATGATACTCTGCAAATATTTATTCAATGAATAAACGAAAGAGTGAACAAATGAAGAATTCCTTCATAAAGTACAATTTCCAACTCATTTACAACATATTTGATATTTACAAAAACTAAATGGGCATATACACCTACTACATGAAGACAGAATTGTACAATCTTCTTTAAATAAAAATAACCCAACTATGAGGTAACTCCAGCAGTACATGCTTTTTGTAAGAACCCACCACTCAAATGTCATGTGAAGAGCAAGCCTCAGTGCCTTCATAGCCCTGTACAATGCTGCTTGATCCATATGCAACAAGGCAGCACTGTAAAGAAGCCGAGGGCAGCAAGAAAACCTCCAAGTGCGCCACTAGTCAAACGCAACGTTAACAGGAAGAAAACAAGAAAACCCACACTTTCAATATTCAGTTGCTTCAAAATGTTTTACTGTTTAGGGGGAATCTCTGTTCTACAATTTCAAGATACTTAGGCCTTATATTTCTGAAAAGGTTTCTGGATAAATGTAAATATCTCTTTGTTCTAATTTCTGACTTGAATGATCTGCTACTTTGTTTAAATGAAGTATCACAGTTGGGTAGGTAACATATATACTGGTGTACCTTGGGATTTAATGGATTAAGAGATCTAAATCCTAGAGGCCTCCTTAAGAATCCTGCTACATGTACAGAAAACTCCAGCTCACATTTTTCACGTAATTAAAAAAATTTACCTCATTAACAGCACACATTCGTGCTATAGAACCAATGTTATTGGTGATAGTAACTAAAGTAGCTCTTGCTAGGTCTTCTTTGCTAACAGAGTCTCGCTTCTCCTTATATATCATATTCCCAAAACTGTAGAGAAATGAAAAACAAAATCAAATCTGCTGATTAACAAGCAACGTCTCATACATTTGGGAACTATAGCCTACAGGTAAGTCTACACATGTGCAAAATAAGGAATACATGTACAGTTACTTAATGACCCAATGAACTGCACACAGCAAACACTGGGAACAACCCAAACATACATCAAACTGATCGTCACACAATTGAATACCATGAAGCTATTCATAAAAAAGAGAGAGAAGGAAGGAGGGGACGCAGAAAAGGGAGAACAAAGAGGAAGATGGAGGCAGAAAAAGAAGGAGAAAGAGAGAGGAAAGGGAGCAGGCAAACAGACTAGGAGCTACTACTGTCACAGACGATACAACCACCCCTCTTATCCATGAAGGACTGGCTCCAGGACCCTCCCTGGACACCAACATCAATAGATGCTCAGGTCCCTTGTACAAAATGATGTAGTATTTCCATATAACCTATATATATACTTTACATCATCTCCATATTACGTAACACAATATAAGCACTATATAAATAGCTGCCTGGGCGCAGTAAATTCAAATTTTGCCTTTGCCACTTTCGGGACATATTTTCAATCTGAGGGTGGCTGATTGTGTAGGTACAGAACCACGGTAAGGGGACCGAACTGTATATGGTATGCTCTAAAATGCTATATAATGGTATTTTAATGTTATCTTCAAAGTTACCTTTTATAAGAGGAGGATAAGGATATATATTTGTATTTGCAAAGAGAAACACTGGAAATATACTCAAGAATGAGTAAAAGTTTCCTACAGTACACTGAGGGAAGACTTCGTAATGTAAATTTAATTTTGAAATCACACAGATGTTCAAAACTTATAACTGAACTGGGTAAAAGGAAGGCCCCTTACAACTTCGTGATACACTGCTTTCTAAAAACTAAGTAAGCAAGCTTAATCACAGTGTAAATGTTAAACTTACCTAGATGCTACAGCCCAACCAGGCAGACCAAATCTTTCATAATCTCCCCCGTAAATATCACGGACGAGTTTGTCAGCTTGTGTGCTGTCACCTTTCGATGCCATTTCAAGAGCCTCTTCAAAACTTTCACAGCCAGTCAACAAGCTACATAAACCCAGAAAGGTACCCCCTCCAAGGCTAAAGAAAACAAACAAAATGTGGTAAGTTGCGTTTACACACTGTATTCTTTCACCAATGTAAAAGGATGGAGCACTCACTTATTCAATTAAACACATGAATAGAAAACATTTACTAAACCTAAGAAAAATGCAAAGCAAAACCAAACTTATCAGATCAAAGAGTAAACCAAAGGAAAAAAATCCTGTTGTGGAAACGACACGATATGGACACCTTCTGTGTCTCATGTCTTCACCTGGTGCCGCACACTGTAACTGCTGAAAATGCACGTCTCTGTGTGCATGAAAAAGGAGCGTTTAAAAAAAGGTTAGCACCACACAAATTAAGAGGAAAATTGTAACTCTAAGTCAATACACAAACATTTATATGACTCTGAAATGAATACAATGAGATCATTTAAAGACAGAAATTAACTTGGTTCTAATACTCTTTGAATATGCTCATAAAATGAAATCACATTTCTCTAATCCTTAAAATAAAAACCTTTGCTCCTTTAATCTCAGCTCAATTTCTAACAGGTTGTACTCCTGAATCACTGTTGGAATCTAGTTAACAGACTGAATTTCTATCTTTTTGAATTGACTTAAGTAGGTAATACTTCCCTGTAATTCTCTGGCATAGAGTTACAGTGGAGATAGATTTTCAGTCACCATAGAAATAGAATACTAATTAAATTTAAGTACCATTCAAATAGGTGTACTATATTGCTGAAAGTTTTCCTGGGGACTTCCCTGGCAGTCCAGTGGGTATGACTCTGTGCTGCCAAAGCAGGGGCCGTGGGTTTGTTTCCTGGTCTAGGAGCTAAGATTTCACGTTATACCGAGGCCAAAAAATAAAGTATTCTCCACTCCCACACCCTCACTGCCATAAAACAACCTAATTTAAGAATCCTAAAATCTATCTTCCTCAAGTTTCCTTAAAAGCTGATAAAGTACATACTAGAATCATAAGGTAAATTTAAAAATCTCATTTCACATCTGTATTTCAGGTATTACAGAAAAGAAAGTGAAAGTTGCTCAGTCATGTTCGACTCTGTGACCCTGTGGACTGTAGCCTGCCAGGATTCTCTGTCCATGGAATTCTCCAAGAAAGAATACTGAAGTGGGTAGCCGTTCCCTTCTCTAGGGGATTTTCCCAACCCAGGGACTGAACTGGTTCTTCCAAATTGCACTGCAGGCGGATTCTTTACTATCTGAGCCACCAGGTAAGAGCTCATGTTAAATTCATCCTATTGAATTAATTACAAGGCTGCTAAATACTTCAACTTAAAAAAAGAGAAACAACTATTCTTTCTGGCTACACTGGGTCTTTGCTGCTGCGTGGGCAACACCACAGCGGGGACAGCGGGGTCTACTCTCCAGCTGCGGTGCACAGGCTCCTCACTGTGGTGGCTGCTCTTGACGCAGAGCATGGGCTCTGGTGCGCGGGCTTCAGTAACTGCGGCTCCCAAGCTCTAGAGCACAGGGTCAATAACGTGGTGCAGGGGCTTAGGTGCTCAGCAGTATCTGCGATTTCCCCAGATCAGGGATCAAGCCCATGGTTCCTGCATTAGCAGCTGGATTCTTTACCACTGAGCCACCAGGGAAACCCCAAACACTCTGTACTTTAACTATGAATCAAATAAGCATGTGGTAAAACTTAGGCTTAAATATATCTATATAAAAATGAGAAAAATGTTTTGGAAAATAAAAGTATTATTGGAATCATTCCAGATAAAAATTCACGCTTCATTATGGAAATTTTAATGACAACTGACACTAACCAAATGCAAACATTTCATGATTTTAGTTTAAGTCTACACACATGCCTTATAAAACAGCACTATCTGCAACACTGTAGCATTTACTTACGTATCTACATTTCTAGCTACTGCACAATACATTTTTTCTGATGAAGCTACCATATGTATAGATAGATAGACAGAGATAGATTTCACAGTTTCTAAGAATAAAACAATATGAATGCTGCTCTAAGAACAAAAATGCTACCACCTTGTTCCGGTTACTCGTTTATAGTTGTCTTTGGAATGGACTGCTAAAATACTGACTCCCGAACCAATGTTCACTACCAGGAGCGGATAGGGATCATCCAGGTTAAAAGGCATCTTTTGGCACCTCTCAGGTTCTGAGGCATTAGCAAAATAATAGCACTCTGCTTGTCCATTGAAACTGACAGAATCTATATACAGCAAGCCCTTCACAAGGCAGTCAAGTTCATCCAGTTTGTGCAGGTGGAGGTTTCCAATCTGTAAACAAACCCCAAAAGAAGTTTTATAAAGTGAACAAAGGATAGCACTCAAAATACTTAACTATATAATTTTCATGTACTTCACAGAACTTCAAAACCAGCTACAACCCCAGCGTTTTTATTTGTTTTCTTTTCGAAGAGATTTTGAAGCCCCAAAATCTCTCAGGGGCTTCATTTAGTCCAGTCGTTCTCAGGCGTGGTATACTTCTAGAGGCATTCTGGAAATCTGTCGGGACATTTTAGTTTTCACCAAGATGGGGAGGAGGGAAGAATCAAACTAACATTTAGTGGGCAGGGACTTGGGTGGGGTACCAGATATCTGGAGTGGGCGGACAGTTGTGCAAAACAAAGAATTAACCCTTTTTCTGCATTATCTTTGAACATTCTGACATGTTTTTGTTTAGACAGTAGTAGGAAAATGTTTTTGATAACCTGAGCCTATGTAAACCAGTGTTTTATCTATCTATGTGTGTAAATACACGGTATTTTTTACACCGTTTTAAATACATCCTAAATTTGCAAGGAATGCAACCGTCATATAAACTAAGAAGCGTTGCACTTTTGTTTGGAACTTTATCTTGGGTTGTCTAGCATCTTGGAGAGTATATCCCAATAGCAACACCACTTACATATTTGATTCTCCAATAAAACATGCTGTATCCATCTAGCATGTGTGGCTTTAGAAATTAAGATCTATGTACAGGCATAAGTGGGTGCTCAGTTGCTCAGTCCTGTCCGACTCTTTGTAATGGCAAGGACTACAGCCCACCAGCTTCCTCTATCCAGGGGATCTTCCAGGTGAGAATACTGGAGTGGGTTGCCATTACCTTCTCCAAGGGATCTTCCCAAACCAGGGATCAAACCTGTGTCTTCTGCGTCTCCTGCACTGGCAGGATTCTCTACCACTGAGCCACCTGGAAAGCCCGAATCTATGTCCACACAAGCATCTAAATCTAACTACTTCATTATGCTCTCTCGTGTGACCCTACCAGAGAATCTACCTACTTCTACTTACCAACATACAAAATTAATCAGTTATACCTTAATTTCCTATCTCTATATTATAGTTTTGGTACTAATGTGAAATTATTAAATTCACTTTTGATTAGTAAAGAGTAGATTATATTTGTTATAGAAGATCTCAGCTTTGATAATGCTTTCCCATTCTTTAAGGACTTATCAGGTATCACTCCTGAGGATACTTATCAGGTATCCTCCTTGAGTTTCCATGGCATCTCTTTTCATAGCAATAGTATTAATTATGATGCACTGTACTTCTATTTGTAATTCACTTAACCATGTGGTCCAGAAAACTGAACTCTTTGACAGCCTAGTCTGTGTCTTATTCCTAGCTGAGTTCTCAGTGTCTAGCACAATAACCTAACAAATACTAGATGCTCAAATAATAGCTTAGTAAATGACTGAACACCAACAAAAACAAATATTATAAAACCTCATCACTAGAAAATACTAATATTTCTTTTAAGAAAAATTAGAACTCTGTAATTTGGATACCAGTATTTCCAATGGCTTGACAAGAGGTGGCTTCAAGGACACTCCTTTTGGCAAGAATACTGGCAACCATTAAGTATCACACATCCAAACAAACTGGTTTCAAATTCATGAAATTTATGGTCAGATTACTCAATAAACTGAATACAAATCAGTACTACTCATAAAAATTTTTAGTAAAAATGTATAGACTTTTAAGCTCCCCCAAACTACAAGGTATTCACTTCTGTGAGCCACATAAGTGATCACTTATGCTCTATTAATAGATTTTTCTTACATGAATTTGAGAAATTCACAGGCGTATTTAAATGGTCTTCTTTCACTTTTCACTTTCATACACTGGAGAAGGAAATGGCAACCCACTCCAGTGTTCTTGCCTGGAGAATCCCAGGGACGGCGGAACCTGGTGGGCTGCCGTCTATGGGGTAGCATAGAGTCGGACACAACTGAAGCGACTTAGCAGCAGCAGCAGTATGCATATTTTCAAGAAAAACAAATTTCAGTAAATCTAAGTATCAACTTTTTAATCTTTGTTCTAATGGGAAGGACTGGAAGTTTGGCAAACCACTAGCACAGAAATCAATGCTTGCATAATCCTCTTGCCACATCCAAATGACACCACCCCACCCCCCAACTTCAAGACTGGAATGTGGTGGGGTTGATGATATAAAACACAAGAAAAAAAGGGGTAACAGGAACTTCATTCAGGTGCCTATTAATCAAAACATACAGACTTCAGTTGGAGTCTGGGAAGATGGGTGTCTTTAGGAGAGATGACTAGATTAATACTCAAAAAACCATGCAAACACAGAATAATAATATGAAAATATTTCAAGCTCCATTTATATCTGGCTTTGCACACTACCAAATTCACTGGAGTCTATGTCTACTGTAACTTTGTAGCAGTTCCTAAGCTTACCAGATTTTACCAAATATTATGTATAACAGGCCCAAATCTGGCCTGTATGAAGGTTTTAAATGCTCCAATCAAAAGTCATGTAGATGAATGGATAAATAAGTTGTACATATTTACAATGGAATATTACTCAGCCACAAAAAGGAACGAATTTGATCAGCACAAGCTGGAATCAAGATTGCCAGGAGAAATATCAATAACCTCAGATATGCAGATGACACCACCCTTATGGCAGAAGGTGAAGAGGAACTAAAGAGCCTCTTGATGAAAGTGAAAGAGGAGAGTGAAAAAGTTGGCTTAAAGCTCAACACTCAGAAAACGAAGATCATGGCATCTGGTCCCATCACTTCCTGGGAAACAGTGGCTAACTTTATTTTTCTGGGCTCCAAAATCACTGCAGATGGTGACTACAGCCATGAAATTAAAAGACGCTTACTCCTTGGAAGGAAAGTTATGACCAACCTAAACAGCATATTGAAAAGCTGACACATTACTTTGTCAACAAAGGTCCACCTAGTCAAGGCTATGGTTTTTCCAGTGGTCATGTAAGGATGTGAGTTGGACTATCAAGAAAGCTGAGCGCTGAAGAATTGATGCTTTTGAACTGTGGTGTTGGAGAAGACTCTTGAAAGTCCCTTGGACTGCAAGGAGATCCAACCAGTCCATTCTAAAGGAGATGAGTCCTGGGTGTTCGTTGTAAGGACTGATGTTGAAGCTGAAACTCTAATACTTTGGCCACTTGATGTGAAGAGCTGACTCATTGGAGAAGACCCTGATGCTGGGAAAGATTGAGGGCAGGAGGAGAAGGGGATGAGAGAGGAGGATATGGTTGGATGGCATCACCGACTCAATGGACATGGAAGTTGGTGATGGACAGGGAGGCCTGGCGTGCTGCAGTTCATGGGGTCGCAAAGAGTTGGACACGACTGAGCAACTGAACTGAACTGAGTGAGGCAGATTAACCTAGAGCCTGTTTTACAGAGTGAACTAAGTCAAAAAGAGAAAGACAAATATCATGTACTAATGCATATATATGGAATCGAGAAAAATGGTACTGATGTATCTATCTGCAGGGTAGCTATACAGACACAGATAGAGAACAGACTTGTGTACACAGCTGGGGAAGGAGAGGGTGGGAAAAACTGAGCGAGCTCCAGTGAAACATGTGCACTGTGCGTGTGCTGTCGCGTCTGACTCTTTGCAGCTCTATGGACCACAGGCTGCCAGGTTCCTGTCCCTGGGATTTTCCAGGCAAGAATACTAGAGTGGGTTGCCATTTCCTACTCCAGGGGATCTTCCCAACCCAGGGATCGAACCCGTGTCTCTTGCGTCACCTCCACCGGAAGGTGGATTCTTTACCATGCCAATGTGAAATAGACAGACAGTGGGAATTTGCTGTACGACACACGGAGCTCAACCTGGTGCTCTGTGACAACCTAGAGGGCTGGGAGGGAGGCTCAAGAGGGAGTGGACATATGTATACCTATGGGTAATCCATGCTAATGTATGGCAAAAACCAACACAACATTGTAAAACAAATATCCTAACAAAAAAAAAAAAAAAGGCAAGTCAAGAATATCTATTTCCTCTGTATCAGCACAGAGAACCAGTCCAAGGAACATACCAGACAGAAACCAAGCCTCATATTTTAAAAACTGAAGAGAGCGGGTATCAATTTTTGCCTCTGAGTGAAATACCTACTGTGCGAAAATCTTTTTCAAACTTGTAAGCACCACCTCCTGTAGCACATAGCACCGTGTGTAATGTTGAGAAGTTTTTATCTCTTCCCATTTGGATAAAAGTAGGCAGGTCCTGGGTTGGAAATCTGATAAAGTGCAAGTTCCCTCTCCGGCCAAAAAGTGTTAAATCTTTCAGTTCCAGGTGTACATCCCGAATACCAGTGGATCCATACGCTACATTAGAAGTCAAATATTTCCGGATACTTTTTAAGCTCTCAACTTCTTCTTGTTCTTCCTCTGCTGTGATATCAATAGGTTCAAAATATGATAGCTTTACCAGAGTTCCCCCGATGTCCATGCCAAACCACGGGAAAGCTGTGGATAAAAAATAAAAATATATATCTTGATTTTGGAAATACAAATTAGGAACTAGTTAATTAGCCAGAAACTTTATTGACTGTGAACCATCCACTCAGTCAACTTATGAGGTAAGACACATCTTCCATGTACAACTCACCATTTTCCCTTCAAAGTATTACTCTGCGCATTTTCTAAAAACCCTGAAACCTAGGGTTCCTGGATCCCAAGGACCATTTAATTCTTGCTCCGTGACACCTAGAGGGGTGGGAGAGAGGCTCAAGAGGGAGTGGACATATGTATACCTATGGATAATCCATGCTGATGTATGGCAAAAACCATACATCACACACCTGTCACAGGTAGGCATCTCTTTTCATTTATTATATACTTATCATGTGCTCCAGGAGATTAAGACAAAAAATAGGACCAATTTTGTCTTACTACAGTAATATGTCATCACCTTTTGAAAATGTTTCTAAAAAGATTTTAATGTAATAAAATTGGTCTAGAATCATGTCAAGTAACCTAAGAGCAAAGAACCTTTTTTCTTTGCTCATTAAACTTAAAATAGGCTTCTTTAAGGGCCTCTGGTTAATGAAAATTAGCTGTTGATAACGTTGAAGGTAAACCTACCTGGAGACAGGCACACGTGGGTAGGTAGCATCGTCTGGACTTGGGACTTGGTACTCTTACTAACTGGGCTGTATGTATGACACTGGAAAAACCATCAACCTGTCAAAACCTTAATTTCCTTAAGGTCTCTTTGTCTTCTCTGGGATCTTAATCAGTATGACAGTGAATGAAAACTAATTTCATAGTTAAGATACATAGATTACAAAATGCCTAACAGCAGGTATTTAACAGTTCATTATGTATAGGTTCTCAAGGATAAGTAGTTCCCTCTAAAATTCTACTTTGTTTCTTAAGCATTCATATTTGCTTGATATGAGTGTACCATTAGAAACTGGGAACATCAATTCAATGAGAAAGGGTTCTATACATTTCTCTATACAGGCACTATGCTTTTGTCACCTATAGATTTGTATAAACAACTCAGATGCTGAAGAAACTAAATTTTCTCAGTTTTGTCAGGTGGCTAGCAATGGAGGCCATCTTAAATAAGTAAAAAAAAATAGAGTCAGCTCTTAAAGGAGGGGTAACTGGAGACGCTATAATGCAGAGCATGACGTTTTAGTAACCATAACATACAAACTAGAACATGATAGCTCCCTGCTTTTCTGCACAGAGATCCCTTCAGTTCAGCAGAGTTCTAGAATTTATTTCCTTTTGCCAGAGAAGCAATCACCATTCAAAAAGTATGGAGGAGGCAATCAGAATGCAGAAAATTTATGATCCACTCCTTTCATTCTAGTAAGTGATCTAATTGCCAGTGCCATTAAAGCAAATATTTAAGCTGGTTACTCTTGTCACTAACCAAAGTGAGAGGGAGAATGGCCACGGAATTAAACTTTATTTACTTGCAAAAAAACTACAAAGTTAAGTACAACCACAGGCCTACTGATAGTTCCAAGAGGTAAGAAAAATATCACTTTCTAAAGAAACCAGGAAAATCTCTCTATCAATAGCTTTGCTGCTTCTAGCCTAGGGACAGGTTAAAAGTAGGTTACAGTGCAAAAGCATCCTACTTGCTACATATAGCCTAAGCATTTCTCATTCTTTCGGGAATAAAACTCTCCACTGTCAAGGTGGGAAAAAAAAAAGAACCAAAATACACGATCTATAAATATAAATAACTCCTCTGATGATGGCAAACATCACCTTCTCCAGTCTTTGAGCATTTCCTAGAATCTCTCAAGATCTGTTTATGTGACCCTCCAAAAAACAGGAGTTTCTACTCTATTTCTGACCTAAGCCCAAGAGAACTGCTCTATCAGTCCCTCGTAACTAACAAAAATATCCAGAACCACCTTAAGCAGAGTGCTACCTACCAGGCAGATTATGTATGCCGAAGAAGAAAACTGAATGTCTTTTCAGATAATTAAAGAGAAGATATTCTAGCCACAAGGGCAGACTGTTTATTTCCAACACGCTGTGCAGGAGTTTCCTAGTGGCCTACTGGTTAGGACCAGCTTTCACTGCCTTGGCCAGGGTTCAATTCCTGGTTGGGGAACCAAGCAAAGCAAAAAGCTGCTTGGTGTGGCCAAAACTAACTAAATAAAGTTTGGTCTTTCGTTAAGCGTCGGTAAGGGTAGGGGAGAAGCATTAAAGAGCTATTTAATTGCGACTGGCCACATGCAGATTTTAGCCCAAAGGGATACTATGCCAAACTAGATTTAATTGTTCTTTAGCAGAAAGAGAAGGCAAAAGCTGAAAATGTTCAAAACATTAGTGGATTATTTTAAGGAACAAAATTCTAAACTGGATACGTGCACTAGTAAATTCCAGACATGGCTCAAGTTCTTGAATAAAAGGCATTTCACTCTTCCCAAGAATCATTCCAAATAAAAGTGCTGTTTTAAAACAGACTAAGAAAATAAACCATTTTCACAGCTTCAGTATTATAATTCCTCAGATAATCTTCAAAAGATATCCCCCGTTTTGATAAATTACTTAAATCTCAAGAGATATCAGAAACTATCACCTTCAACTGCACCTTACCATCTATTTGAAGTAATTCTTCCTAAGTAGTGACTCAGTTTATAAATAGGCCAAATTACACAGAAGCAAACAGTACACATATGCTACATACTTCCCTCTGGTCTTGACAGAACCTTCAGGTATCTGACTGCTTGGATCAGCAAAGCATGCATACAAACCTACACTGCACCACATTATAATATGTATATAAACAGGGGGGGGGCACGCAGGGAGGACGTACTGTACTGGGTCTTCACTGCGGGCTGTGGGCTTAGTTGTCCTGCAGCAGGTGGGCTCTTAAGTTCCCCAACCAGGACAGAACCTGGGCCCACCACAGTGAAAGCCCAGAATCTTAACCACTGGACAGCTTGGGAATTCCTTTATATATGAAACTTTTATTATCACCTTGTTAATCATGGTGCATGCCACACAGGTAACCAAAACAAAGGCTGACCCCTAACTTAGAAAAGTCATGTGAGCTGAGACACAGAGGACCACCACTGCTGAGATGTTTATTACCTATGATTTAAGTAAAGAGCACAAGTAAAGGTAAAGCAAATATTGCCAACGTTTTGGTTTTAGCAAAAGATTTTCATTAATGTTTCACTTCATCCTTCCCCTGGAGTTAAATTAATACACAATTTCAAATGCTCATCCTTTAGTTATACAATCTAGAGGATGAATTCCTTTTCTTCTTTTCTGCTTAAATACATGCATGTGGTTTATAAGCTGGTATATTATTAGTGATGTATCAAAAAAACCCCAACGTTTTCTAACACTTATCTAACTGTTAAGAAAGTGTGCTACACCAAAGTCACTTGCTTAACTGGTATGAGACACACACTATGCGTTATTAGTGCCCCTCTAAGGAATAAACGCAGCGCATGGACACAGTGCCTTACATACCAGGTGCTCACTAAAGTTATAATCAAAGAAAGAAGCCCTACACAAGAACTCAAAAACAAAACAAAATAAATATTTCTTTAGCTAACCTGAGTGGTTTGAAACATCAGAAATACTGTCCAGGGATTTCCCTGGCAGTCCAGTGCCTAAGACTCGGAGCTCCCAATGCAGGGGGCAAGGGTTCCATCTCTGGTCTGGGAACTAAAACCCCACATGCTGCGCAGCTTGGGCCAAAAAACAAAGAAAAGAAATGATACTTTCCAGATATATATATATGTATGTATGTATTTATCCACAACAGTTCATAGTTGAAATACTTTCTTTGCCACCGCACAAACACAAGATGTTCTTTATTTTTATTGTAAAGAACTGAGCAGACAGTAAAGTCATCTTCCGCATATTAGAAACTGGAAATGTTATTTCAGGCTTCTAAATCATATTAACTGACTTTTTCAGCATAATTAGTGGTCTCACAATGTACCACAACGTAGTAAGAAGTAAATTACTTCTAAAAAACTAGGTGACTTATGGTTGCCAGGGAAGAGGGAGAGGGATTCCTAGGGAGTTTGGGATGGACACATACACACTGCTATATTTAAAATGGATAACCAACAAGGATCTACTGTATAGGGCATGGAATTCTGCTCAATGTTATGCGGAAGCCTAGATGGGAGGTGGGTTTGGGGCAGAATGGCTGAGCTGCTCTGCTGTACACCAGAAACTACCACAACTTTGTCAGTGGGTTATACCCCACTACAAAAAGTTAAAAAATAAAATTTAAAAAAAAACACATAAAAATAGGTATTAGTCCTCAACTTGTTTATTTTATAAACCCTAAATTATCATCTTTGCTAAATATGAAACACCTTTGACAGAGATGGTATCCACACCTGATTACAAGTTTGCCCAATCTAAGTAATCAAACCGTTGTTGTGGCAAAAATAAAATACCACAGGGTCAGAATATATGCTTGTCATGGTTAAACCCACTTTCCTAAATGGAAATTCTAAAACAAGCTGAGAAAACCTATGTGTTGAAGGAAGATGTCCAACTGTTCTACTTTACAGTATCTGTTTAAGATTCATTTGATTTAGCAAATGTTAAATTAGAAGTGTTTCTATATTACTGTCATTAAAGCCTTCACATCACTATTTTATACACTGATGAAGGAGAACTCTTTATCTACCATTCTTTTAAAAAAATCATTGTTTAAAAACTGTTTTAGGGGACTTCCCTGGCGGCTCAGTGGCTAAGACTCTGCACTCACACAATGCAGCAGGCCAGGTTCAACCCCTGGTTGGGAAACTTGAGACCCAGCTGCAATTAAAGACCCAGAACAGCCAAATAAACATTTAAAAAAAAACAAACGTGTTTTAGTTGGCAGAAACTACCAGATCAGAAAGGTTTGTGCTTCCTTAAGTATGCAGACTATGCCCTACAGGTGCAAAAAAAGAAAAAAAAAAAAAAAAAAAACCGCAGGACTATGAGTCAGGAGCCCGAGGGCATCCAACCTCATTTATCATATAGTAGGTCGATGTAGCCTCGGAAAAGTTACTCCGTTGCCCTGTAAGTTCAATTTCCTCAGCATTAAATTAAAACTAAATTATCTCACATTTAAATGACAATAAGCAGATTTCAGAGTGCTTTGGAATGTTGACTCTCCACGGAGGTTTTCAAAAACCGGAGGGGCGGTAAAAGGCAAGATCGTGCTCCGTTTTTACAGCAAGAGATTTCCTAGAACTGTTAGGAGAATCACACGACACTGTAAAATGGCAAAATTCCAATACAATTCTAAGACAGAAGCATGCATCTCGTATTCTTAGTGGCCCTGAAGAATGGATTTCAAGTATGACAATCGCTGAGTGATTAAATAAGGCATTTATAGAAGTTTTAAATAGTCTAAAAATAAAACGAAGCAAATAAAAGCGACCTACTCTTTAAATATGGGGGAAAAAAATTTTAAGTACATGCTCTATAGTCTTAAAAAATCTCTGAGTAGTCACCAAAACATTCTTAGAGGTCTGCTCTGAGTGGCGGGAATACTGGTAGTTTTGCTCTTTTAACAACCATGAACTATTTGTCATTCTAAATAAAAGCACACTACGGTAATCACCCACCGGTAGGTTACACGCACGTGTGTTTAAAAGCTCTAATTATAACAACAGTGACAACTCCCGGGAACCGTGGATTTCAAAGGACACAAGCAAAAAAACTCAGAGATTAAAAAAAAAAAAAGTTATAATTGTCCCCGCGCAATTTGACAGCCGTGACCACCAGTTTGCAGCTTTACTTCAGAGGAAGCTGGGAGCGCCGACTGGTAGCTCTAATCTTGCCTGCCAAACCCCGAAACAAGAATTCCCGCTTGCACCTCCCAGATCTCAGGAGGAAGTGCGAGAAAAGGCCAGGGGGGCGGCAAGCTCTAGCCAGCTGAGCTTAGGGGGATGGGAAGAGAGCCTGGAACCGGGTGCTGAAAACATCCCTCCGCCCCCATCCCGCGCGCGGTGCCGGCGGGAGCAACCCGTTTCGAAGCAGGCCGCCCGGCCAAGGGCTTTCCAGACGCGGCCTGACGTGCTCTCCCAACCCGACGAACCCAAACCCCATCTTACAGGGTTTCTTGGCATCCTTGATCTTCATGGCGTCTGCCTGAGGGGCGAGGGGTAGCCTCTGGTCCGGCGCGCGGAGGGCAGTAGCTGCGACTCCAGAGATGGCTCTGGGCCGCGCGGGGAGGCCGGGCCGGTTCCTCCCCTCGGGCCGGGCTGGGCGGGCCAAGGGCGGGGCGGCGGCGCCTAAAGCTAGGCCCGGCCCAAGGGGCGGCCCCCCACCCCCGCGAGGGGCGGCCGGGACCGAGCAAGCAGGGGCAGGCCGCCGGCCTCGCCGATCCGGGGCCCTGCCGCCGCTCCAAACAAAAGGCCCCGGTCCTCTGAGCCGCCGCCGCCGCCGCCGCCGCCGCCGCCGCACCGAGAACCAGCCCGCCCAGGCCCAACTCCCACGTGATGCGAGCCCCCACCTCTCTCTGCTCTTCGCCCGGCTGCTGGGGATTGTAGTTTCCCGTGTGGCGAGGGCCCACTCTCAGGCTACAGTCCTGCAGATGTACTACAGAACCCAGGATGCATCGCGGGCCCTCTTCCGAGGCCCCTGCGCTTCCGGAGGTGGCCTCAGAGTGGTCCCAGAGGGAAGGGGGCGGGGCTTTAATCACGCCAGCGACGAGGCAACCAATGGAGACTGATGTGGGCGGGCTTCGGAAGTCCGACTCGCCAGCCTCGCCCCGCAGTGGATAGAGGAGGAGAAGGAACTCTTTGCTCGTGCTGTCATGGCAGTCCTGCAAGTTGCAGATTTCCCCTGGAGGCAGAAAATGCGGTCAGTGTGCCAGAGAAAACGCTATAAGTACAGGGCTCTGGAGTCGCTCTTTAAAAATGCCGGTGAATACATTTGTAAATTAAAGTCATTCACGAAGAAATCCGCTGGCTTAATAGACACTTCGAATGCTGGAGTTGGGATGATGATGATAGTAATAGTAATGGCCTTAACATTAATAAGTCCCATTTACATCAGTAACCATTCTACCAACAGTCATGCGCACTCTGCTAAGCACTTTTGGGGAATTATTTTAATTCAGTATCTTTGTGAAGTGTGTGCAATTATTTATCACTCATTTTGAAGAAGAGACGGGATCTGAGAAGTTGTCACTTGCGGAGAAGGCGCCCTTTGCTGTGCTTCCATGTCCCCTCAGCTCCCTTCTTCCAAAGGGAAGACTAACTCCCAGAGAAAAAAGGGCCCTTGTTTGCACTCCTTCCCCTGTGCCTTCTAGGTTCTGAGTCCTCTGGAATGGGGGGGGACAGCTTGGGGGGGAAGGTCTTCTCCTGGCCTCCCCTCCCCCAATTAGCTGATCAGGAATTTAGTGACTGTGGCAGTAACTGGTTTGAGAGTTGGCAATGGAGGACTGAGCCTTACTGCACCTTCTTTGTGGAGATTATGACAAGGATTGTGAATAAGACCTGGAGGGACACAAACCATCATTTAGGGAGCACATACGAAGAGCTAGCACTTTACAAGTTTCTTTTCTTACTTAAATTTTAACTTAAGTTTAATCCTTATCACCCTTTGAAATACAATGATTAAAAATTCAAACTTGTTCACTTCTTGGTTCTACAAATTGATTATAAATTTGGGCAAATTACTTCATCTCTTCGATTCTCATTGGGAATGCTGCTGCTAAGCTGCTAAGTCACTTCAGTTGTGTCCGACCCTGTGCGACCCCATAGACGGCAGCCCACCAGGCTCCCCCGTCCCTGGGATTCTCCAGGCAAGAACACTGAAGTGGGTTGCCATTTCCTTCTCCAGTGCATGAAAGTGAAAAGTGAAATTGAAGTCGCTCAGCCGTGTCCGACTCTTAGCGACCCCATGGACGGCAGCCCACCAGGCTCCTCCGTCCATGGGATTTTCCAGGCAAGAGTACTGGAGTGGGGTGCCACGTTCAAACTTGTTCACTTCTTGGTTCTACAAATTGATTATAAATTTGGGCAAATTACTTCATCTCTTCGATTCTCATTGGGAATAATGAGGACTGAGATGGAAGAACGCATTAAAATGCTTTCCTCATTATCTGTCCAATAGGAAGTGATCAGCAAAGGATGACTGTGTTTTTATTGCCATCATTATGCTTATTGTAAAGATAAAGGAGAAAGGTTAAATATCTAGACTCTTTGTCCAAGGCGATTACTTAGAATTGGATTCCAGGTCTGATTGGTGCTTTGCACTTCCTTATTTTTTGTTATTTTGATCCCTGTTTCCACGTTTATTATTTAGAAATTTATTTTTATGTGTATTTTTAGTAGATACATTTTCTGAGCTCTCAGATATGTAACCTGGTAACTTAGAACCTTGAGTAGTAGACTTTAACCTCCCCCACCCCCTATCACATACACACACCCCTGAGGTTACCCCATTCTATACAGAATTCTCTTATGCTTGAGTAGTCCTGTTTTCCCTTTTTTTTTTTTTTTTAGTGAGAGCTGTGATTTCTGGTTTGACATGGTTCCAAGGAGTGTTCACTATCTAATATGATTCACTGTCTGCTTAAGTCTAGTGTGCATACTCTGTTGTCTACCAACAGACATCTTTCCTTGGTTTGTGCCTTATTTGGCGGCATCAGCTTGGAAGTCTTTGCCTTGTGATAGGCTGCCGATGGACCAGAAGGAAAGCGAGCTGGAAATAAGAGTCATAGGAATTTGGATACAGGCTTTTGCTAGTTTCTGTGGCCATACATGGATGGCTTAGTTTAATTTAGCTTTAACATTAGACTTATATTTGTGATGTCACGTGTGAGAAAAACACTGACTTTCAAATACGAGTAGAATTCTAGTCTTAGATCAGCCTTGGAATTTCTGTATGACCCTGGGAAAGTCCTTTCTCCTCTCTGGGTTCAAGTTACTCATCAGTAAAATGAAACAATTGTTTGAGATTTCTTCCATCTCTGAATTAAAGTTCATTAACATATGCCCTTTTTTTAGGAGTTATAGGAGATGAGTTCCACTACGTTTTTCTTTTAGGTTTTCTCCAGTGTTAATGAAACTGACGGGTCATGTCGCTTCAATTTCTGGCCAGAGTCTTCTGCAGCCGCTTCGGCTGTCGGCCCCAATCCCCCCCTCCGGCTGTTGGGTTCCCTGCATTTTCTCTTTTCCCTAGCATGTCCTCAGCACCCATCCTGGCAGAGTAAGTGCAGGAGCTGTGAGGAAAATCTAAAGGGTCCAAGAGAAGTTCTTTTTTTTTTTTTAATATTTGTTTATTTAATTTGGCTGTGCTGGGTCTTTGTTGCTGTGCGCGGGCTCTCTGTAGTTGTGGCGAGCAGGGGCTACTCTCTACCTGTGTTTCACAGGCTTCTCCTTGTGGTGGCTTCTCCTGTTGCAGAGCACACGCTGTAGCGCTCATGGGTTTCAGTAGTTGTGGCTCCTGGGCTCCAGAGCCTGGGCTCAGTAACTGTGGGACAAGGGCTCAGTTGCCCTGCAGCACGTAGGATATTCCCAGACCAGGGATTGAACCGGTGTCTGCTACATTACAAGGCGGATTCTTAACCACTGGACCACCAGGGAAGCCCCCAAGAGAAGTTCTTGACCTGAGCACTTCCTGTCTCAATATGTATTGTCTCCCGAAAACAATCCACCCCATGATGCAGCGTGATAGAGGAGACCTGACACACCCTCATCCTGCTTTAATGAGTGTGTCTCCATGGAGACAGGTGGTAGGTGGTACTAGTGATGATTATGGGGTCTCCTGGTATGAAGAAAACACACACACACACACAAATGCACACACATTCTAGCTTCAAAGCCTAGTCCAAGCTTGTAACAATGGATTCTGTCTCTAATTAGATGGTTAAGAGCAAGCTCCAGTCAGTCCTTGAATCTACAGAATCAAACCAGCGTCTCACCATGCGGAGCGTCATTTGTGTGAGCGTCATCGGCATCACCATAATCACCATCATGATAGTGGAAACAGTTCTGTCCAACAAATATTAGTTGAGTTTTGACTATGTTCTGAATACTGCAGTACATGCTGGCTGAGGGGGTGGTAAGAGAGAGAGAAACAATAAGTTAAATCAGTAAACAGGAATATGCTGTGATAAGTGATGTGAAGGAAATAACCAGGATGATGTGCTGGAGGGTGCCTGGGGTTGCAGGAGAATACTTTGGATGGTCAGAGAAGGCTTCTCTGAGGAGATGGCATATGAGCTGAAATTCCTGTAAATTGCTCGGGAGGACAGAGTTGTGGATGCTACTGAAGGTAGTTTTGGTTGGAGAGACAGAAGCAGAATGTGGGGAGTAGAGAGCAAAAAGTAAAGTGATCAGAAGTGGAGTTGGAGACGTGGGTCTGCTGGGCCTTGAGGACCACTGGAGGATTTTAAGCAGGGGAGTGACATGACCTATGATTATAGAAGGCTACTCTGGCTGCTTTGTGAAAAATGGGTGGATTGGAGACGTGCCATGACTTGTAAAGACTGATCACCTCAAGTTTCTCCACTACATCCCCTGGCCCTACATGGAATCAGTTACCAAGTCTGTAGTGGAGTGGGGAGCTCCCAGAGCGCTCTGGGAGCTGTGGGGGCAGATGAGCTTGAATCAGTGTGGCGGCAGCAACGAGGGAGAGAAGTGCTCCAATCAAGAACTTCATTTAACCATTGCTTATGGAGCTCCTACAATATGCCAGGCACAGTTCTAGCGGTGAGGGATACAGTGAAGATCAGGACAAAGCCCCCACTGTCCTGGAGCTTATGCTCTACTGGGGGACATAGACAGTAAACAAGGAGGCTGCTATATAGCAGTAAGTTCGAGAATATAACTTTGAAAGTATATTTAAATAGTATGGATCTTCCCTGCTAACTCAGCTTGTAAAGAATCCACCTGCAATGTAGGAGACTCTGGTTTGATCCCTGGGTCAGGAAAATCTGCTGAAGAAGGGATAAGCCAACCCACTCCAGTACTCTTGGGCTTCTCTGGTGGCTCAGATGGTAAAGAATCCGCCTGGAATGTGGGAGACCTGGATTTGACCCCTGGTTTGGGAAGATACCTTGGAGAAAGAGATGGCTACCCACTCCAGGATTCTGGCCTGGAGAAATCCGTGGACTGTGTAGAGCTGGACGTGACTGAGTGACTTTCACTTTAGATAGTGTAGACGCTATGAAGATGCTAATGCAGCGTGAGGGATCGAGAATGATGGGCTGTTTGAGACAGAGTGGTAGTTGAGGATAAATTAGATGAAGTGGATGGGGAGAAGGAAAAGGGAGGCTTGAAGGGTAAGTTTTAGGGTTTGGGCTTGAGCTCTGCAGTGTATGGTAGTGTCACTTGCAAAGAAAGGGGTCATGAGGAGTAATTGGATGAAAAATTAGGAGTTCTGCCTTGGCCTTATTGATCCTCCAGGATCATCCTCTTCTCAGATGGGAGATGTAATGCAGGCTTTGTCATAGGTGTCAACTTGTTTCAGTAGTTGATTGGTTGCATTTTAGAGGCTTCCCCAGCTAGGGTGTCACATACTCCTGCCCTGCCCAGGGACAGGTCCTCCTGGGTATTTCCTTGTGGGAACAGGGAAGTGCCTTTCTCTGGAGCTCCGCTCAGCCTGCTGATCCCCACCCTCTGGCTCATTAACCTCAACAAGTTCAGATAGGAGCTCTTCATCCTCCTACGACCTCCTTTCTTGCCTGCTCCCTTTCCTAAAGGCCCTGCCTCAGTCGGTGGTGCCAGCTTCCACCCACTCGCCCAACACAGAGAGTTGGGAGTCATCCTGGACTCCTCTCTCCCCTGCAAGTCCGCGTCAGCCAGTCACCCCATCCTTCTGCTGTTGTCCTCGTATCTGTTCCTTGCTGTCTAACCTCACTGCTCTCACCTGAGCACCAGCCTCTTCATCTCACATTTATACCCTTAAAGGTCCTTCCTGCCTCTTGGCTGGCTTTATCCCATCTACCCTCCTTAGAGATGCCAGAATGAGTTTTCTCCGAAGCACACCAGACAGTTTTATTTTGGGGGCTTAGAACCCTGCCTGTCCCATGGTGCATTCCTCTGGATAAAATCCCATTCTAGGACATAAGACACATCGTGATGCTGGGAACCTCTTTAGGTGTATCTCTTTCATCTGCGCAACCCTCTGCCAGAATGAGTTTTCTTCAAAGCACACCAGACAGTTTTATTTTCGGGGCTTAGAACCCTGCCTGTCCCACGGTGCATTCCTCTGGATAAAATCCCATTCTAGGACATAAGACACATCGTGATACTGGGAACCTCTTTAGCTGTATCTCTTTCATCTGGGCAACCCTCACTATATACTCTGATAAGACAAAACTGCTTGTAGCAAACCAAGGACATGCTGCTGCCCCACGCTCTGCATGTATAGCCTCTCTTCTTGAGTTCCTGTTGACTACCTATTTATACTTTAAAACCCAACCCAGAAATCCCCTCCTTTGGAAAGACTTCCTCTTTGCTACTTGCAGTCCCTGTACAGGCTTCAGTCTTCACTACTCATTGCATAATAATATAGTGATCCATTTACTCTCCTGTCTATTTAATACCTGATGAACTCTTCAAGGGCTTGGGTTGTAGCTTATTCTGCTTAGTATCCACAAGCCTAGCATGGAGTCTGATCCAGAAAGTTGGCTCACAAATAATTAGACTAGATGAGTTTGGGTTTAAGTCCTTCAGATGCAACCTAGGAACTCTCATTCTTCTAGAAACTTCCAGCAACCAAGAATTATTGGCAACAAAGGCAATTTAGTAGGAGTGAATCATTGTACTTTATGAGGGAGAAGAGCATATGGCCTGGGAGCCATCATGTATTTCCTAACACCATGTTTAATCAGGGCCAACTCTAATTACAGATGGGTGTCTTCCAGGCCTGGGACACCTACGCAGAGGTATTCATCAAAGCTTTTTCAAAATTAGAGCAGAGTCCAATGGTTAAAATCTAGGTATCACAATCCAACAGGGCTAGGTCCTGATCTCTAATTGGTTGTGAAACTTTGGAGTGGCAATTTTTCCTCTCTATGTCTTGGTTTCCTTATCTGTAAAATGAGAATAAAAATGACTCTCAAATCTCTGGGTTAGGACTCTGCTGCCCTTTTACTGTCAAAGGTGCAGGTTCAATCCCTGGTCAGGGAACTAAGATCCTGCAAGCTGGAAGGAAAGCCCCAAAATAAATGGTTCTTCAGCCTTTGTGAAAATGAAGTGACTTCTTACATCTAAAGTGTTTGACACATGAGAGCTTTGTTGGTGACAATTAGAAGGACAGAGCATTCATGCTGATAGTTAAGTCTTTGTTTAAATGTCTCTTCTGGCTTCCCAGGTGGTCTAGTGGTAAAGAATCTGCCCACTAAAGCAAAAGACATAAGAGACTCGGGTTTGATCCCTGGGTCAGGAAGATCCCCTGGAGGAGGGCATGGCAACCCACTCTGGTATTCAAGCCTGGAGAATCTCATGGATAGGGGAGCCTGGTAAGCTATAGTCTGTAGGGTGGCCAAGAGTTGGAAACGACTGAAGTGGCTTAGCAGTGACATTGCTCTTACTGGTGAACACAAGCAGACTAGACTAGGGTGCCTGTTTGGCTATCTTAGAAAACTTTAGGACTTTTGTTCATAGCATTGCATCATATTTCATCTGACTTCCTCACTCAGCTCAGAAAGATCCCAGAGGGCAAGAACTGTATCTTTTAATCCTTAACTCAAGATGGTTCCTCACACAGAGGAAGCTCTCACTGAATATTTGAATGAGCAAATCTTTCTTACTGGCAAGCTACCTTGGCATGGAGTGTGTGTGTGTGTGTCTGTGTGTGTGTGTTTTAGAAGAGAAAGCATGGGTAGAAAGTCCATGGTGATCTAGAGGAGGGGCAGGCTCTGGTTAGGGAGCTCTGCACCAGTATAATGAGAGATTAAGAGCACTTGAGGACACGCCCCAGCATCACAAAATTTTTAAAGCTGTCACTGCCTTAGGCTGTGAGGCCAGTGTGTATAATAAGAATAGTTTGCACAGTTCTGCTTCAGAAATCAGAGCTCTGACTGAGAACTTAGCCAGCTAGCCAGCAAGAATAGCTTTCTGAAGACTGGAGCCTTGTGAAAATTCCCAAACTGGGGAATTATTAAAATAAAAAAAAAAGGTTTATTTGCTATCTTTGAAAAGCAGGATTTAAAAAAGAAAGAAAGAAAAAAACTTCTCAATATTCTTTTCATCAGCAATGCAAATGATCAGGCACTTCCTATGCACAAGCCCACAGATGAGAGGAAGCGGGAGCAAGGAATAAACCAGGTGCTTAATAGGAAGTTATTGGCTAAGACATGAGGAGTAAGGAGTTCAGACTAATGGCGGTCACAAGACTAATGCTGATCTAAGTGTGGGGCACAAGTGGGTGCCAGTCCCACCTGTCTGTGATGAACTCCCAATGTGATAGGAGCTTACTGCAGAATATACATCAGCTACACTGCTAGGCACACTGTTTCTGGTTCAGTGGATATTTTTTTCATAGCAAGACATGCTCGACATGCTTCCCTGATGACTCCATGGCAGAGAATCTGCCTGCAATGCAGGAGACGCAGGAGATGTGGGTTCCATCCCTAGGTCGAGAAGATCCTCTGGAGGAGGAAATGGCAAACCGCTCCGGTATTCTTGCCTGAAGAATCCCATGGACAGAGGAGCCTGGCAGGCTACAGTGCATGGAGTTGCAAAAAGTCAGACATGACTGAGCGACTAAACAATCACGCACATGCTTGATGAAGGTAGCATTGTATTGTTCCCCATTTGCGCACAATCTGTCACTGCCTTAGGCTTATACCAGTAACAAGTTGTTTGTTGACCTGCTGCTTTGAGCAGCACTAGTCTAGATCCTGGATTTCAAAATCAGACCTGGCTCACTGCTGCTTAAGTGAATCTCCTAAGCTGTCTGAATTCCAAGTCTGGAAAATGTAAATTCATTCATGCCCAGCAAAATTTTTGAGCACATACTCTATGCTAAGCACTATTCCCTGAGTTGAGGATAATGCAGTGACCCTGGCTGATAGGATTCCTGCATTAATGGGGCCTGCAGATAAAGAAGTGAGATAATTACAGCTTATAGTAAGTGCTGTTGTTACTGAGTCCAATTTCCCTCTGCTCGCTGCACCACAAGCCAGTGAATCTGAGAGGTGATCTATTGAGACAAAGAATATGACTTTATTCAGAAAGCCTGCTGACCAAGAAGATGGCAGACTAATATCTCAGAGTAACCATCTTGTTGGGGTCTGGATGCTAGTTTCTGTTACAGAGTCTGAGAGAGAAAAGCAATGCGGAACCAAAGTGACAAGGCAGAATAGAGAGGGAGAGACAGTGAAGAAGTAAAGTAAAAAGGGTCTTTAGTCTTGCAAAACATCTCTAAGAAGGGTTAGCTATTTGAAAAAGTTTAAGAAAGTTTAGTCGCTCAGTCTTTGCAACCCCATGGACTGTAGTCTACCAGGCTTCTCTGTCCATGGGATTTTCCAGGTAAGAATACTGGAGTGGGTTGCCATTTCCTTCTCCAGAGGATCTTCATGACCTAGGGATCAAACCCAGGTCTCCCACGTTGTAGGCAGACTTACCGTCTGAGCCACCAGGGAAGTCTAGCTATTGGAAGGGATGTGTTAATCTCTTCTTTTTGTTGTAGCTGCACACAGGTGGGTAGGGTCAGATTGTCTCTCTATGACGTGCACAAAGCACTTCAGTTTACAGTCAGGCAAAGAGGCAAGGTCCTTTGAGGCAAGCCATTATGTAGGATTATAGTAACAAAAGCGATAAAAAGCAAGTTCAAGAAACAGTTTCCAGCATGGAGTCAGAATTGTCTTCTCTGGAGTAGAGTCAGAAATGTCTCCTGTGCAACACAGTTAAGAAAGTCAGCTGACTCTTTGATGTGTGTATAACAGATTGCATGGTTCGGAAGGTTTAAGAAGGAATCAGCTATGCAAGAACTCAAGAAAAAGTTCTCTAAGCAGAGATGAGAGCCAGTGCAAAGGCTCTGAGGCATGTTAGGGAAAGAAGATGGTCAGTATGTCTAGAATTGAATGAGGGAGGGGAGAAAGAATGGGGAAAGGTGAGGTCAGAGAGGATCCAGTTCATTTGGGACCTGGTAGGATGCAGGGATGGAGAAAGCAATGGCAATCCACTCTAGTACTCTTGCCTGGAAAATCCCATGGGCGGAGGAGCCTGGTGGGCTGCAGTCCATGGGGTCACTAAAAGTCGGACACGACTGAGTGACTTCACTTTCACTTTTCACTTTCATGCATTGGAGAAGGAAATGGCAACCCACTCCAGTGTTCTTGCCTGGAGAATCGCAGGGACAGGGAAGCCTGGTGGGCTGCCGTCTCTGGGGTCGCAGAGAGTTGGACCCGACTGAAGTGACTTAGCAGCTTAGCAGGATGCAGGAAAGAATTTGGATTCCATTGTAGAAGCAAGGGCTTCCCCAGTGGCTCAGCAGTAAAGAATCCACCCGCAGTACAGGAGACACAGAAGATGTGAGTTTGATATCTGGGTTGGAAAGTTCACCTGAAGAGGGGCATGACAACTCACTCCAGTATTCTTGCCTTGGAAATCCTATGGACAGAGGAGCCTGGCAGGCTACAGTCCGTGGGGCCAAAAAGAGTCTGACTCTACTTAGCAACTGAACACACAAACACATACTCAAAGCAATGTGATACCATTGGAGGGTTTGAAGACCAGACTGTAAAGTTTTTTTCCGACCATGTTAAAGAGTTTGGACTTTGTTCAAAAAATGGGCACCCACCAGAGATTTAAAAGCTTGGGAGTGTCAGGATTAGAATCATATTTTATAAACTCTACTTGGGCAGAGGTAAAGGTAACAGCTTAGGTGGGACTTGAGACAAAGGAAACAGCAAGGGAACACATTCTGGAAGTGAAATGAGAGAAGAAATGTTAAGATTGACTAAATTAACATCTAACTGGATCGTAAGCTTCCTTATGTTATGAGCCCCACTGCCTCTTGCTTTGGATGTTCTGTGACATAAACTTTAGGACTTTGTGAAAATTCAATATTTAATTGAAGTTCTACTAGCTTGTTTCAGGAAAGAGCCAATTATGACTCCCTGCTGGAACTGTTTCTTTGACTTGCTTTTCTAATTTAATCATACATAATGGTACACCTCAGAGGATCCAGGCCTTTGGCCTGACTGTTAAGCTAAAGTGCCTTTGTTCAGAACTCTGTCCACTGTATACAGCAGGAAAGGAGAAATTAACACACCCCCTGCCTGAAGCTCCCCTGGTGGCTCAGATGGTAAAGAATCTGCCTGCAATGTGGGAGACCTGGTTTTGATCCCTGGGTCAGCAAGATCTCCTGGAGAAGGGAGTGGCAACCCACTCCAGTATTCTTTTCTGGAAAATTGCATGGACAGAGGAGCCTGGCATGCTGCAGTCCATGGGGTCTCAGAGAGTCGAGTACAACTGAGTGACTAGCACTATACGCTGCCTGAGGCCTGCCATTCTGAGATATTTGCAAGATTAATGGGTTTTCACTTTATTTCCTTACCTCCCTGCATCTCTGATCAATAAAAGAACCTGGCATCCAGACCCCATAAGATGGTTACTTTGAGACATTAGTCTACCATCTTCTTGGTTAGCTGGATTCATCTCCTCAGCACCTCGTTTCTGATTTATTGGCCTGTCGTGAAGCAAGCAGAGTGAGGTTGGACTCAGTAACAGCTGAACTGAGTAGCTAATGTAAAATCACACTAGATCCTCCATCTGCTCTTCAGAAACTGACCCCATTTGTACAGTGTTGATCTTGTCTGTGGTATGGAAGTCTGTCTCCTTTACCTTGCTCGCTTTTCACCTGTTTACTTTCATACCCACCAATGCTCAAGTACAGAAAGTATGTCTATTTCCAGTAGTAACTGTTCAGGAATGAGTTCCACCTGGACTCAAACAAATGCCTAAGCCCTGTTTGGACTGTGTATTTCCAGAGTCTTCCAACCAGTGTTGCACAAGGCAAATTGGCACTTGGCCAGCCCACTTGAAAGAATTCTTAGAGCTCTTATATGAGAGAAAGTCTGTTCATTATGTCAACTAAAAAAGATGCACAACTTGAGAATTGTTAAGTTTTATTTGGGGCAAAATGAGGGCTGCAGCCCAGGAGGCAGCACCTGAGAAAGTTCTGAGGGACTGCTCTGAAAAGGTAGTGGGGGGAAGTCAATATATAAGGTTTTGGTGAAGGGGAATGTCAATGCAATCAAGCATCTATGTTACAAGAGGTTTTCTCCTAGTCATGAGGATCTGATGTCACCATGAAGAATCCCTTCATCCCTTAGTGCTTTTCTAGATATGAGGAGATGCAGGGATTGGGATCATAAAATCTTTTCCCTAAAAATATCCAGCTATCTAAGACCTGTCCCACCATATTCCCTGGGTCACAGAGTGTCTCACTCCACCCTGAACTCCCTCAGGGGTGCTGAAGGTCAACAGCTGCAGAAGCACAGGGTTCAGTCTCCACAGAGGCAAATGGCAAATCCCTTGTTGTCCAGCCATTGGCAATGCTCTTGGCAAGTGCCAGTTTGTAGTTGACAATTACCAGAGGCCTATCTATCCATCGTGTTGGTAACAATGGTGATATTCCCAGTGAATGTAAGATTCTTTCTTTGTGGAGAGGAATTCAGAGACGGTGCAGAGAGGTTAAGAAAGTAAAGTGGAAAAAAAAAAAAGAGAAAGTAAAGTGAGAGCTTATTTAAGCAAAGAAAACACTCTCAGAGGTAGAGTGGGCAGGCATGTGAGGAGCTGCCATCCTGTTTCTTTTGCAAACTGGTTATGAGGGGCATACAAATGAAGAGGCAGAATATTCCTGGGGAAGGAGGAGTTTGAGGGTCATCATCCTTGATTTTCATCCCAGCTCCATTTGTCTAAGGGGAAGAGGGACTTTTGTCCTTATTTAGCTTAAATCAGACGTGCCGTGGCCTTGGTGCATGATGGGCATTTCTTACCTGTAAGGCTTGTTGTTGTTTAGTTTCCCAGTCGTGTTCTACTCTCTGCAACCCCATGGTCTGCTGCACGCCAGGCCTCCCCGTCCTTCACCATCTCCCAGAGCTTGCACAAACTCATGTCAGTCGAGTCAGTGATGTCATCCAACTATCTCATCCTCTGTTGTCCGCTTCTCCTCCCACCTTCAATCTTTCCCAGCATCTGGGTCTTTTCTAATGAGTCAGTTATTTGCATCAGGTGGCCAAAGTATTGGAGTTTCAGCTTCAGCATCAGTCCTTCCAATGAATACTCAGGACTGATTTCCTTTAGGATTGACTGGTTTGATCTCCTTTGCAGTCCAAGGGACTCTTAAGAGTCTTCTCCAACACCACAATTCAAAAGCATCAATTCTTCGGGGCTCAGCTTTCTTTATAGTCCACCTCTCACATCCATACATGACTACTGGAAACACCATACCTTTGACTAGATGGACCTTTGTTGGCAAAATAATGTCTCTTCTTTATAATATGCTATCTAGGTTGGTCATAGCTTTTCTTCCAAGGAGTAAGCGTCTTTTAATTTCATGGCTGCAGTCACCATCTGCAGTGATTTTGGAGCCCGAGAAAATAAAGTCTGTTACTGTTTTCATTGTTAGCCTGTAAGGATAATCTTATGGTAGTAAGGGCACAGTGAGCAAAAGGTTGCGTTTGGATGCAGGACATCCCCACCTTCCCCTACCTTTCTCTCTCTGCTACTCTTAACACCCTTTGTTGTTGTTGTTCAGTCCCCCAGTCCTGTCCATCATCTCTGCAACCCCATGGACTGCAGCACTCCAGGCTTCCCTGTCCTTCACTATCTCCCAGAGTTTGCTCAAACTCATATCCATTGAGTCAGTGATGCCATCCAACCATCTCATCCTCTGTCATCCCCTTCTCTTGCCTTATCACACAAAATGTATGGTTTCCTGTCAGTTTAAAAGTTTCTGCTTTCCTTTGTTTGCTTAAGGACCTCCCCCTCCCACTTACAAGATATGTGCTTTCCTGCAGCCTGGCCTCTGCCCCCATTTCTCTGTTCATACCTAGCTACCTGCCTACTGTAAATAGCTGTGTATTGAGCAACTATGTACCAGATACTGGGCTAAGGGATTTACCTTTATTCTCTGATTTTAAACTTCACAACAACCTTAGACAATAGGTGTTCTTGTTTTAAACTATTTTAATGAGAAAGAAACTGGAAATCATAGAGGCTAAGTAACTTATCTAATGTTATACATCTAACAGGATGTCAACTAAGATTTTTTTTGAAGTAATTTTATTTACTGATTTATTTTTGGCTGTGCTGGGTCTTAGTTGCTGTGTGAACTGTTCTCTACTTGCTGTGTTGTGGGTGCTTCTCATTGTGGTGGTTTTGATCGCAGATGGCTCCAGCCTGCAACAGCTGGGAGCGGGGCTCGGGTTCCCAGCCAGAGATTGGGCTGGGTCACGGTGGTGAAAGCACCAGATCCTAGCCACTAGACCAGTGGTCAGTGAGAAGGGCCCTGGCCCTCGCCTTTGCAGAAAAGAATTTCCACAAAGACGAAAAGTAGTGAAGTAAGTATTTATTAAGAGGAAAAAGGTACAGTAAGTGTAGATAGACACATGGGCAGACTCAGGGAGAGAAAGAGGGAGTCACTGAGTCACACCCTCATGGCAGTCTCAATTACTTTTATGGGGTATTTCTTCCGGTTTTCCTTTGGCCAATCATTTTGATTTGCCTAGTTCACAGTCCGTATTTGGTGTATCTCAGGATCCTCCGATGTGTGTGCATGCATCTCTTAGCCAAGATGGATTTTACTGAAAAGGAGTCTAGGTAGAACATAATAGCTCCCTTTTGGCATCCAGGGTGCTTTTCTGCACACGTGTGGTCAGTGAGGTGTTCCTGACTTCAGGAATGAAAAATATGTGGTCCGGGCATGGCCCAGCCTCCTCTCGTTAATTGTCCTGCTGTTCTCCCCTTGGAGTTTCATCCACAGGGAATGAATCTCTAATCACTTTACCCTGGGGGGCCCATCTACCTCTTGCCCTAGTCTCTCGTTGTGGAGCATGGGCTCTGCGGCGTGTGGCTGTAAGGCACACAGGCTGCCCTAGTTGAAGCAGCTGGGCTCATCAGTTGCAGCTCCTGGGCTCTGAGCATAGGCTCAGTAATTGAGGCGCATGGGCTTAGTTGCTCCACGGCATGTGGGATCTCGGATCGGGGATCAAGCCTGTGTCTCCTGCATTGGCTGGCAAATTCTTTACCAACAAGCCACCAGGGAAGCCTGCCAACCAAGATTTGAACCTAATTCTTTCTGATTCCAAAGTGTTGTATCATTTTAGTAAATTTTAATTTAGTTTTTAGTGACTTCTTATTATTTTTAAAGTTATTTATGCTCATTGTCACACATTCAAGCAATTTGATATTATATAAACTACTGAAATTATTTGTTCTGGTTATAGATTGTTACTGTTGTTAACTTGCTAAGTTGTGTCTGACTCTTTGTGACTCCGTGAACTGCAGCACACCAGACTCCCCTGTCCTTCACTATCTCCTGGAGTGTACTCAAACTCATGTCCATTGAGGCAGTGATGCCATCCAACCATCTCATCCTCTGTTGCCCCCTTTTCCTCCTTCCCTCGATCTTTCCCAGCATCAGGGTCTTTTCCAGTGAATCACCTATTTGCATCAGGTGGCCAAAGTATTAGAGCTTCAGCTTCAGCATCAGTCCTTCCAATGGATATTTAGGGTTGATTTCCTTTAGGATTGACTTGTTTGATATCTTTGCTGTGTAACAAATCACTCCAAGCTTAGTGGCTTAAAAACACTCATTCAGTTTGTACCTCATGTATTTTGGGGTCCTAACTGGGCTTAGCTACTTGTGTCTCTCTCATTTTCTGTCATCTTGTTATGATTGGATATCAGCTGGGCTGGAATCATCTTCAAGCCTTCTTACTCTCCTGTCTAGCCCTTGATGCTGACTGAGATCTTACATGGGTTACCTGCTGGAAGATACACTTGACTTCTCCCTTTGGCCTGGGGCTTCCTCAAAATCTAATGTGTGAGATCTAAAAGGAAACAGAAACAAGTAGAAGCTGTTCATTTCTTAAGATCTGGGCTGAAAACTGACCCAGGGCCACTTCTGCTATTTTCAATTGATCAAGCCAAAACTGAGGAGGAGGAGGGAATTCCAGGAATGTCAAAGGTTTGAAAGTCATATTTAAAACTGCCACAATCTGCTTCTGACCATGTGGTCATTCCATCCCGAGATTCTCACAAATATTTCATGCTATTCAGGTTCAGGCTTGAAGTCCAGGATTTTATCTTTGGCCTTAGTTCCAGGTATGACTGAGATGCATTGACTGTGCTTTCTTAGTTAGAGCTATTTAAGAATGAGTCTTCTTAAAGAATGAGTCTTCTCGATCTGAGTATCTGTGGATTAAAAAGATAATCCACCTGTCTTCCATATCCAATATCCAACTGTGGGCTAGGCATCTGAACACTGCAGTAAATGTATTGTGGGTTCCTTCCTTGATCAGGGTCTGCTGCTGCTGCTAAGTCACTTCAGTCGTGTCCGACTCTGTGTGACCCCATAGACAGCAGCCCACCAGGCTCTGCCGTCCCTGGGATTCTCCAGGCAAGAACACTGGAGTGGGTTGCCACTTCCTTCTCCAATGCATGAAAGTGAAAAGTGAAAGTGAATTCACTCAGTTGTGTCCGACTCTTAGCAACCCCATGGACTGCAGCGTACCAGGCTCCTCCATCCATGGGATTTTTCAGGCAAGAGTACTGGAGTGGGGTGCCATTGCTATTCAATGTTTCTTTGCAGCTCTGCCTGTTATCTGAAATCTGGGTTTACTTCATATGAGTGTGGAAGCCCAATGACATGCCCAAATCAAAGAGCGGAAGAAAGAAAGATTTATTACTTGCAGCAGCAAGGAGAACACCAGGGATCTTCCCCAAAGCAAAACTGGGGAAGTTTTAAGCTTAGAGTACATGCATATTCTTGAAGGGGCTTGAGCAGAGAATTGGGGCAGAGGTTGACAGAGCTCAAGTTTTGGTTGATTGAAGTCACAAGAGTCAGGGAAAGTCAATATTCCTTAGGTTCTGACCAGTCTGGGATCTTAGCATCTGGTTACCATCCTCCACCTGAGCGGCTACCTTAATTCCTACAGAACTCAAAGATATATTGTTACATATATTGTTATGTTATCTCCTTTTTTTCCCCTTCAAACTGATTCTAAAACATAGGATTTTTAAATGATTTCCCAGAGTTCCTTACATGGGGAAAAAAGCCATGACCACAGAACTCTTCGGCCCCTGTAAGTTCTTTCCTACCATGAATGCCTTTTCAGGCTGCCCTTAAGAATCTTAGACATGTTTTTTCTAAGAGATTTTTCTAAGTAATAGCAAAATAAAGCAATCTTTTTTTCTTACTGTTTATGAAGAGAGATAGAGAGATACAGCATAAGGGCTCTTTAGAAGCATTTTATCTGTTTGGAACAGTTAACTAGGTGCATTCTTAGACATTTCTGAGCTCTTAATGAAAGACACTATGCTCATCCTTTGCTGGAAAGCCATTTTAATTTGAGAATATTTTGCCCTATGGAGAAGCTAGGACTGAGAAGTACTTTTATTTTCAAACCCAGAAAACTCTGGCTCTTTTACATGCCCTCTACATTTTAACTGAAAGCCAAAAATGTTCCTTTTTTAGCTGCTCTCTCTTCTTTGTATTGGGGTCACACAGAGTCAGACATGACTTAGCAACTGAACAATAACAATAGGCAGGTTGGTCAGATCATCATGTAAGAGGGAATAGCAAATTCTGACTCCATGTTGGATCTGTTTTTTTAACTTTAACCTTTGCTTTTATTATTATAATCTCTGTCTATAGCTGTGAGCATACAAAATGGCCTGCCACAGGGAACCTTTGCACCTGTGAATGGCTGTAGAAAAGAAATGAACACATCCCTTCCCTGATGCTGGCCAATTAAGGAGATACTTTCCAAGATCAATGACCTTTTTACCTTATTTTCTCACCACCTCTCCCCCTCAGATTGTATAAAATAAACCAGCATCCAGACCCAATAAAATTTTTTATTTTTTTTGGAGACACTAGTCTGCCATTTTCGCAGTCTGCTGGGCTTTCCAAACGGTCATGTTCCTTGCCTCACCACCTCGCCTCTCCGTTATTGACCTGTCTTGCGGCGAGCAGAGCAAACTTGGACTTGGTAACAATCGTGTTTATGAAATATGTTTCCTACTTTTCTAAATTACAACAGACAGTAGTGTCTCCAAACTTTCCACCCCTGTAAGGGTCCCCTTTTCTCTAGCTCCCACTAGCATTTTCCTCTCTAAAGCCACTTTAGATGATCACTGACATGCTCTTTGTGGCCCCTCCAGCTTCTGCCTGCTGATCAAACCCAACGACGATTGTGATACTGTGATTTATAATAAGAAATCTGTGTTTGGTCTTTAGATGTTGGGAGCAGAATTGTAATGATGTTTAGGTTTTTGTTATAGCAGCAACTTTCTTCCGATACCAAAATATGTTCCAGTTATTGCTGTGTAATAAGTTACCCAAACGTAATAGCTTAAAAGAGCAATAATTATTTTTTATTCCTCATGGATCTCAGGCTTGATCTCATTTAGCCAGTTCTCAATCCTGTTCTCTCAGTCAATTGCAGTTGTCTGGCTGTAGCCAAAGTCAGCTTGAATACTGGCCCAGGCTACACGAATCTAATCCCTCTGGGAATCACTGGGTTGTTGTCAGATGAAGCCAATTAACTAAGGGCAGTCAAGCTGAGAGGCCTTGGGGAGTGTTAGAGTCAAAGTGGAGCTGAGACTAGTATATTGGACCAAACACAAGATAGTTATAAAGAAAGTCATTTGTTGGGAGAGAAAACTGGGATGTAGAGATGGCCAATAGGCTTCTCTCTCCCTTGGATTCTCCAGGCAAGAACACTGGAGTGGGTTGCCATTCCTTCTCCAATGCATGCATGCATGCTCAGTCGCTTCAGTCATGTTCGACTCTGTGTGACGCTATGGACAGCAGCCCACCAGGCTCCTCTGACCACGGGATTCTCCAGGCAAGAATACTGCAGTGGGTTGCCATTCCCTTCTCCTGCTTGCCTCACAACAGGCCAATAATCAAGAGAAGAGGTGTTGAAGCAAGGAATAGCAACTTTCATCTGAAAAGCTGGGGCTTGGAGAAGATGGAGGGCTAGTACCCTAGAGTACCAAGTACCATCCTATCAGGGTCTGGATGCTAGCTTCATTTATTGAGTGGGGGAGGAGGTGAGGAAGTAAAGTAAAAAGGCCATTGTTGTTCAGTTGGTCAGTTGTGTCTGACTCTTTGCTCCCCCATGGACTGAACTATGTCAGGCTTCCCTGTCCTTCACTAAAACTCATGTCCATTGAGTTGCTGATGCCATCCAACTATCTCATCCTCTGTCACTCCTTCTCCTCCTGCCCTCAATCTTTCCCAGCATCAGGGTCTTTTTCAGTAAGTTGGCTCTTTGTATCAGGAGGCCTTAAGTCTTACAAAATACCTCTTGGCTTGGCCACTATTGAGGAGGGGGTGTGTTAATTTCTTCTTTTCTGCAGCCATTCACAGGTGGGCAGGGTCATAAAGTCTCCCTGTGAGTTGGACAAAGGCACTTTAACATTCAGGGAGAAAGGCAGGTTCCCTGAGGCAGGCTATTATGCATGCTTCCAGCTATGGATAGCATCTGTTTAGTGATTATAATAACAAAAGCAAGGAAAGACAAAGGTTAAAGTGTAAGAGGTAGAGCCAACCTGGAGTCAGGTTTTGCCCTTCCCCATTACACTTTCCATAGTACCTTTGCAATCTCATCATAAGCTTCCATTTTGACTTGATTTAGCCTGGGGATATTTCTGTTTCCAACAGGTGACATACTGCCCTAACAGGTAGCCTGGAGAGATATGGTGAGTTTCTTTATTGTCACTCTAGGAGCAGTGGGAAGTATCCAGTGTGTGCTTCTAGGCCCTTAACTCCAAGGTTCATTTGAGCTCAGTCATGTACAGCCCTTAGCGACCCCCTGGACTTGGCTCCTCTGTCCATGGGATTTCACTGGTGTCTCAGATGGTAAAGAAATCCTTTCAGTTCAGTTCAGTCAATAATTCTTGGTGACCCCTTGAACTGCAGCACGCCAGGCCTCCCTGTCCATTACCAACTCCTGAAGTCCACCCAAACACATGTCCATTGAGTCGGTGATGCCATCCAACCACCTCATCCTCTGTCGTCCCCTTCTCCTTCTGCCCTCAGTCTTTCCCAGCATCAGGGTCTTTTCCAGTGAGTCAGCTGTTCACATCAGGTGGCCAAAGTATTGGAGCTTCAATTCAACATCAGTCCTTCCAAGGAACTCAGAGTTGACATTTTGGGCTGGATGATCCTTTGTGGAAGGGATTGTAGAATGCCTTCCTGATTTCAACCTAGCAGTATCCCTGATTTCTACTTAAAATATGGTAGTTCAGTTCAGTGCAGTCACTCAGTCGTCTCCGACTCATTGTGACCCCATGAATCACAGCACGCCAGGCCTCCCTGTCCATCACCAACTTCTGGAGTTCACTCAGATTCACGTCCATCGAGTCAGTGATGCCATCCAGCCATCTCTTCCTCTGTCGTCCCCTTCTCCTCCTGCCCCCAATCCCTCCCAGCATCAGAGTCTTTTCCAATGACTCAACTCTTCGCATCAGGTGGCCAAAGTACTGGAGTTTCAGCTTTAGCATCATTCCTTCCAAAGATATCCCAGGACTGATCTCCTTTAGAATGGACTGGTTGGATCTCCTTGCAATCCAAGGGACTCTCAAGAGTCTTCTCCAACACCACAGTTCAAAAGCATCAATTCTTCGGTGCTCAGCCTTATTCACAGTCTAACTCTCACATTCATACATGATTACTGGAAAAACCACAGCCTTGACTAGATGGACCAGTGTTGGCAAAGTAATGTCTCTGCTTTTCAATATGCTTTCTAGGTTGGTCATAACTTTCCTTCCAAGCAGTAAGAGTCTTTTAATTTCATGGCTGCAATCACCATCTGCAGTGATTTTGGAGCCCCCAAAAATAAAATCTGACACTGTTTCCACTGTTTCCCCATCTATTTCCCAGGAAGTGATGGGACCAGATGCCATGATCTTAGTTTTCTGAATGTTGAGCTTTAAGCCAACTTTTTCACTCTCCTCTTTCACTTTCATCAAGAGGCTTTTGAGTTCCTCTTCACTTTCTGCCTTAAGGGTGGTGTCATCTGCATATCTGAGGTGATTGATATTTCTCCTGGCAATCTTGATTCCAGCTTGTGCTTCTTCCAGCCCAGCATTTCTCATGATGTACTCTGCATAGAAGTTAAATAAGCAGGGTGACAATATACAGCCTTGACGTACTCCTTTTCCTATTTGGAATCAGTCTGTTGTTCCATGTCCAGTTCTAACTGTTGCTTCCCGACCTGCATACAGATTTCTCAAGAGGCAGGTCAGGTGGTCTGGTATTCCCATCTCTTTCAGAATTTTCCACAGTTTATTTTGATCCACACAGTCAAAGGCTTTGGCATAGTCAATAAAGCAGAAATAGATGTTTTTCTGGAACTCTCTTGCTTTTTCCATGATCCAGCGGATGTTGGCAATTTGATCTCTGGTTCCTCTGCCTTTTCTAAAACCAGCTTGGTAAGAGAAACCCAAGTAAGATGGTAGGTGTTGCAAGAGGGCATCAGAGGGCAGACACACTGAAACCATACTCACAGAAAACTAGTCAATCTAATCACTCTAGGACCACAGTCTTGTCTAACTCAATGAAACTAAGCCATGCCCGCGAGAAGACAGGCAGGTCATGGTGGAGAGGTCTGTCACAATGTGGTCCTCTGGAGAAGGGAATGGCAAACCACTTCAGTATTCTTGCCTTGAGATCCCCATGAACAGTATGAAAAGGCAAAATAATAGGATACTGAAAGAGGAACTCCCCAAGTCAGTAGGTGCCCAGTATGCTACTGGAGATCAGTGGAGAAATAACTCTAGAAAGAATGAAGGGATGGAGCCAAAGCAAAAACAATACCCAGTTGTGGATGTGACTGGTGATAGAAGCAAGGTCTGATGCTGTAAACAGCAATATTGCATAGGAACCTGGAATGTCACGTCCATGAATCAAGGCAAATTGGAAGTGGTCAAACAAGAGATGGCAAGAGTGAACGTAGACATTCTAGGAATCAGTGAACTAAAATGGACTGAAATGGATGAATTTAACTCAGAGGGCCATTATATCAACTACTGTGGGCAGGAATCCCTCAGAAGAAATGGAGTAGCCATCATAGTCAACAAAAGAGTCTGAAATGCAGCACTTGGATGCAATCTCAAAAACGACAGAATGATCTCTGTTCGTCTTCAAGGCAAACCATTCAATATCATGGTAATCCAAGTCTATGCCCCAACCAATAACGCTGAAGAAGCTGAAGTTGAACGGTTCTATGAAGACCTACAAGACCTTTTAGAACTAACACCCAAAAAAGATGCCTTTTTCATTATAAGGAGCTGGAATGCGAAAGTAGGAAGTGAAGAAACACCTGGAGTAATAGGTAAATTTGGCCTTGGAATACAGAATGAAGCAGGGCAAAGAGTTTTGCCAAGAAAATGCACTGGCCATAGCAAACACCCTCTTCCAACAACACAAGAGAAGACTCTACACATGGACATCACCAGATGGTCAACACCGAAATACGATTGATTATATTCTTTGCAGCCAAAGATGGAGAAGCTCTATACAGTCAACAAAAAGAAGACCAGGAGCTGACTGTGGCTCAGATCATGAACTCCTTATAACCAAATTCAGACTTAAATTGAAGAAAGTAGGGAAAACCGCTAGACCATTCAGGTATGACCTAAATCAAATCCCTTATGATTATACAGTGGAAGTGAGAAATAGATTTAAGGCCTAGATCTGATAGATAGAGTGCCTGATGAACTATTGAATGAGGTTCGTGACATTGTACAAGAGACAGGGATCAAGACCATCCCGATGGAAAAGAAATGCATAAAAGCCAAATGGCTGTCTGGGAGCCATTCAATATCAGTCTTTCAAATGAACAGCCAGGACTGATCTCCTTTAGGATGGACTAGTTGGATCTCTTTGCAGTCCAAGGGACTCTCAACAGTCTTCTCCAACACCACAGTTCAAAAGCATCAATTCTTCAGCACTCAGCTTTATTCACAGTCCAACTGTCATATCCATACATGACTACTGGAAAAACTGTAGCTTTGACTAGATGGACCTTTGTTGGCAAAGTAATATCTCCTTTTTATTTTTATTTTTTTTAAATATCTCCTTTTGAATATGCTATCTAGGTTGGTCATAACTTTCCTTCCAAGGAGTAAGCGTCTTCTAATTTCATGGCTGCAATCACCATCTGCAGTGATTTTGGAGACCCACAAAATAAAGTCTGACACTGTTTCCACTGTTTCCCCATCATTTCCCATGAAGGGATGGGACTAGATGCCATAATCTTCATCTTCTGAATGTTGAGCTTTAAGACAACTTTTTCACTCTCCTCTTTCACTTTCATCAAGAGGCTTTTGAGTTCTTCCTCACTTTCTGCCATAAGGGTGGTGTCATCTGCATATGAGGTTATTAATATGTCTCCCAGCAATCTTGATCCCAGCTTGTGCTTCTTCCAGCCCAGCGTTTCTCATGATGTACTCTGCAACAAGTTAAATAAGCAGGGTGACAATATACAATCTTGACGTACTCCTTTTCCTATTTGGAACCAGTCTGTTGTTCCATGTCCAGTTCTAACTGTTGCTTCCTGAACTGCATACAGATTTCTCTGTAGGCAGGTCAGATGATCTGGTATTCCCTTCTCTTTCAGAATTTTCCACAGTTTGTTGTTATCCACACAGTCAAAGGCTTTGGCATAGTCAATAAAGCAGAAATAGATGTTTTTCTGGAACTCGCTTGCTTTTTTGATGATCCAGTGGATGTTGGCAATTTGATCTCTGGTTCCTCTGCCTTTTCTAAATCCAGCTTGAACATATGGAAGTTCGTGGTTCATGTATTGCTGAAGTCTGGCTTGGAGAATTTTGAACGTTTCTTTACTAGCCTGTGAGATGAGTTGTGCCGCAGTTGTGCGGTAGTTTGAGCATTTTTTGGCATTTCCTTTCTTTGGGTTTGGAATGAAAACTGACCTTTTCCAGTTCTTGGCCACTGCTGAGTTTTCCAAATTTGCTGGCATATTGAGTGCAGCACTTTCACAACATCATCTTTCAGGATTTGAAATAGCTCAACTGGAATTCCATCACCTCCACTAGCTTTGTTTGTAGTGATGCTTTATAAGGCCCACTTGACTTCACATTCCAGGATGTCTGGCTCTAGGTGAGTGATCACACCATCGTGATTATCTGGGTCATGAAGATCTTTTTTTGGACAGTTCTGTGCATTCTTGCCACCTCTTGTTAATATCTTCTGCTTCTATTAGGTCTATACCATTTCTGTCTTTTATTGAGCCCACCTTTGCATGAAATGTTCCCTTGGTATCTCTAACTTTCTTGAAGAGATCTCTAGCTTTTCCTATTCTATTGTTTTCCTCTATTTCTTTGCATTGATCACTGAGGAAGACTTTCTTATCTCTCCTTGCTATTCTTTGGAACCCTGCATTCAAATGTGTATATTTTTCCTTTTCTCCTCTGCCTTTAGATTCTCTTCTTTTCTCAGCCATTTGCAAGGCCTCCTCAGAGAACCATTTGGCCTTTCTGCTTTTCTTTTTTTGGGGGATGGTCTTGATCACTGCCTCCCATACAGTGTCCCCAACCTCTTTCCATATTTCTCCAGGCACAACTGTCTATCAGATCTAATCCCTTGAATCTATTTGTCACTTCCATTGTTTAATCCTAAGGGATTTGATTTAGATCGTACCTGAATGGTCTAGTGGTTTTCCCTACTTTCTTCAATTTAAGTCTGAATTTGGCAATAAGGAGGTCATGATCTGAGCCACAGTCAGCTCCCGGTCTTTTTTTGTTGACTGTATAGAGCTTCTCCATCTTTGGCTGCAAAGAATATAATCAATCTGATTTTGGTATTGACTGTCTAGTGATGTCCATGTGTAGAGTCTGCTCTTGAGCTGTTGGATGAGGGTGTTTGCTGTGACCAGTGTGTTCTCTTGGCATAACTATATTAGCATTTGCCCTGCTTCATTCCGCATTCCAAGGCCAAATTTGCCTGTTACTCCAGGTGTTTCTTGACTTCCTACTTTTGCATTCCAGTCCCCTATAATGAAAAGGACATCTTTTTTGGGTGTTAGTTCTAAAAGGTCTTGTAGGTCTTCATAGAATCGTTCAACTTCAGCTTCTTCAGTGTTACTGGTTGGGGCATAGACTTGGATTACCATGATACTGAATGGTTTGCCTTGGAAACGAACAGAGATCATTCTGTCGTTTTTGAGATTGCATCCAAGTACTGCATTTCAGACTCTTTTGTTGACTATGATGGCGACTCCATTTCTTCTATGGGATTCTTTCCCACAATGGTAGATATAAGGGTCATCTGAATTAAATTCACCCATTCCAGTCCATTTTAGTTCACCGATTCCTAGAATGTTGACGTTCACTCTTGCCGTCTCTTGTTTGACCACTTCCAATTTGCCTTGATTCCTGGACGTGACATTCCAGGTTCCTATGCAATATTGCTGTTTACAGCATCAGACCTTGCTTCTGTCACCAGTCATATCCACAATTGGGTGTTGTTTTTGCTTTGGCTCCATCCCTTCATTCTTTCTAGAGTTATTTCTCCACTGATCTCCAGTAGCATATTGGGTACCTACCGACCTGGGGAGTTCCTCTTTCAGTGTCTTGTTTTTTTGCCTTTTCATACTGTTCATGGCATTTTCAAGGCAAGAATAGTAAAGTGGTTTCCCATACCCTTCTCCAGTGGACCGCGTTTTGTCAGAACTCTCCACTGTAACCCGTCCATCTTGGGTGGCCCTACATGGTATGGCTCATAGTTTCATTGAGTTAGACCTGTTGTCTATGTGATCAGTTTGGTTAGTTTTCTGTGATTGTGGTTTCATTCTGTCTGCCCTCTGATGGATAAGGATAAGAGGCTTATGGAAGCTTCTGGAAAGGACAGACTGACTGAGGCAGAACTGGGTCTTTTTCTGATGGGTGAGGCCATGATCAGTAAATCTTTAATCCAGTTTTCTGTAGTTGAATGGGGCTGTGTTCCCTCCTTGTTGTTTGACCTGAGGCTAAGCTATGGTGGAGGTAATGAAGATAATGGTGACCTCCTTGGAAAAGTCCCTGTGCACACACTGCTGCACTCAGTGCCCCTGAACCTGCAGCCAGCCACTGCCAATCCATGCCTCTGCCAGAGACTCCGGGACACCCACTCCTGGGCAAGTCTGGGTCAATCTCTGGTGGGATCACTGCTCCTTTCTTCTGAGCCCTGGTGCACACAAGGTTTTGTTTGTACCCTCCACGAGTCTGTTTCTCCAGTCCTGTGTAAGTTCTGTCAGCTCTGTGGTGGGATTAATGGTGACCTCCTTCAAGAGGGCTTATGCCATTCCCAGGTCTGTACCCAGAGCCCCTGCCCCTGTGGCAGGGTGCTGCTGACCAGTACCTCCACGGGAGACAAACATAGTCCTGGCCTAGTCTCTGTGGGGTCTCTGGGTCCTGGTGCACACAAGCTTTGTTTGAGCCCTCCAAGCATCTCTGGCAGGTATGGGGTTTGATTCTAAACATGATTTTGCCTCCTGCCATCTTGCTGAGGCTTCTCCTTTGCCCTTGGACATGGGGCATCTTTCTTTGGTGAGATCTAACAGTCTCCTGTCTGTCATGGTCTGTGCATGGGTTGGAAAAGAATTTCCAGACGTGAGACAGAATGAGAGGGAAATGCATTTTATTAGACTGGGAGATGGTGTTAGAACAGCAGGCCAGCTCAAGGGAGAACCAACACTGAACAGGAGTCCTTAGTCCACTTTTATAGACAGGTACAAGGAGTGGGATAGGGGTCTTGCTGGTCATTTTCTGATTGGATGAGGCTTGTATACCAGGTGGGGGGAAGAGTAAGGTAAATGCCTTTTCTCTATGGGGTAGGACAGGAGACAGGTTATACTGGTCAGGAGGACCTGAAATTCATTAATAGTTACAACACTGGGGATGGGAGGGAAGGTTAATAAGGGTCTGGTTTTTCCGTTCTTTTGTCCTTGGGTCACCACAGTGTCGATGGTTGTTCAACAGCGAGTTGTAATTTTGGAGTTCTCACAGGAGAAGATGAGCCCAAGTCCTTCTACTCTTATAGTCAATACAATCAAAGTAGAGGCAGCAAGGAAACCACCTGAGGCAAGGTTCATCAAGGTTAGGAGACCAGCACCTAAAATCCTTCATACACCATAATCTTGTCAGCAACCCCACCCTTTTAAAACTGCAGAAGACTTGCTGCTTTTATCCTTATCACATACTCCTGCCTGACCATATAAGTTTCCCTACTCACAGTGGGGGTTGAGGGAGGGCACTAGTTGGTGCTTACTGTGTTCCCCCTTTGCTGGCAAAATAATGAAGCCACACTTTTTTTCTCCACCATTATTCTGTCTGCTTATCTCTGTTTGGCATTGTGCACAGAGAGTCAAGATTCTGGTAATATCACCAATGAGAAGGAGTGGTGGCTGCACAGCATAGGAGCAGCTGAGAGGAGATACCCCACATCCAAGGTCAAGAGCAGCGGCTGAGAGGAGATACCCCACATCCAAGGTAAGGAGCAGCGGCCAGGCTTTGCTGGAGCAGCCATGAAGAAATATGCCACGTCCAAGGTAAGAGAAACCCAAGTAAGATGGTAAGTGCTGAGAGGGCATCAGAGGGCAGACGGGCTGAAACCACAATCACAGAAAACTAGCCAATCTGATCACATGGACCACAGCCCTGTCTAACTCAATGAAACTAAGCCACGCTGTGTGGGGCACTCAAGATAGACAGGTCATGGTGGAGAGGCCTGACAGAATGTGCTCCACTGGAGAAGGGAATGGCAAACCACTTCAATATTCTTGCCTTGAGAACACCATAAACACTATAAAAAGCCAAAAAGATAGGACACTGACTGATGAACTTGGAAATCAGCAGAGAAATAACTCTTTTATTTCCAAGTAGGGAAAAGAGTATGTCAAGGTTGTATATTGTCACCCTGCTTATTTAACTTATATTCAGAGTACATCATGAGAAGTGCTGAGCTGGAAGAAACACAAGCTGGAATCAAGATTGCTGGGAGAAATATCAATAACCTCAGATATGCAGATGACACCACCCTTATGGCAGAAAGTGAAGAAGAACTAAAGAGCCTCTTGATGAAAGTCAAAGAGGAGAGTAAAAAAGTTGGCTTAAAGCTTAACATTCAGAAAGCTAAGATCATGGCATCTGGTCCCATCATTTCATGGGAAATAGATGGGGAAGCAATGGAAACAGTGATGAACTTTATTTTGAGTGGCTCCCAAATTACAGCAGATGGTGACTACAGCCATGAAATTAAAAGACGCTTGCTCCTTGGAAGAAAAGCTATGACCAAACTAGACAGCATGTTAAAAAGCAGAGACATTACTTTGCCAACAAAGGTCCATCTAGGCAAAGCTTCGGTTTTTCCAGTAGTCATGTCTGGATGTGAGAGTTGAACTATAAAGAAAGCTGAGCACCAAAGAACTGATACTTTTGAACTGTGGTTTTGCAGAAGACTCTTGAGAGTCCCTTGGACTGTGAGGGATCCAAACAGTCTATCCTGAAGGAAATTAGTCCTGAATACTCTTTGGAAGGACTGATACTGAACTGAAACTCCAATACTTTGGCCACCTGATGTGAAGAACTGACTCACTGGAAAAGACCCTGATGCTGGGAAATGAAGGCAGGAGGAGAAGGGGATGACAGAGGATGAGATGGTTGGATGGCATCACCAACGTGATGGACATGAGTTTGAGGAAGCTCCAGGAGCTGGTGATGGACGGAGAGGCCTGACGTGCTACAGTCCATGGGGTCGCAAAGAGTCAGACATGAGTGAGCGACTGCACTAAAATGATACTGCCCTTTCAAACTCAGAGAAGGTCATGGAGGCAGGAGTCCTGCCTACAAGTAATGGGGGACAGAAACACCTCCATGTCCTCGAGTGCCACAGCCATGCTTGACATCTGTGGCTTTTCTTACTGTGGAGCACAGGCCCTAGGGCTCATGTGCTTCGGTAGTTGTGCGTGGGCTCTGTTGCCCCATGGGATGTGGGATATTCCCAGACCAGGGAGCGAACTCATGTCCCCTGCATTGCAAAGTGGATTTTTAATCAGTGAATTACCAGGGCAGCCCTTGTTGCCTAAAAAGATGCACAACTTGAGAACTGCGAGTTAAGTTTTATTTGGGACAAAATGAGGACTGCAGCTGGGGAAGCAGCCCCTCAGACCGCTCTGAGGGACTGCTCCAATGAGACAGGCAGGGAAGGTCAATATATAAGATATAGTAAAGTGCAAGTTCAATGAAATCAAGGGCCTACATTACAAGAGGTTTTCTGCTGGTCACCAGTATCTGGTGTCATCATGAAGGGATTTAGTGGTTTTCTGGATATGAGGAGATGCAAGGATTGGGATCATAAAATCTGTTCCTGAAAATACCCAACTATCTAAAGATTTGTCCTACCAGATTGCCTGGAGCACAGAATGCCTCACTCCACCCTGCACTCCCTTATCAGCAGGGGTTAAGTCTCCTCAGAGAGATATGGCAAATGCCCTTGTTGTTTAGTCATTAGGAATGCTCTTGGAAAGTGCTGATTTGTAGTTTAGTTCAGTTCAGTTCAATCGCTCAGTTGTGTCTAACTCTTTGTGACTCTTTGTGGACTGTAGCATGTCAGGCCTCTCTGTCTATCACCAACTCCCGGAGCCTACTCAAACTCATGTCCATCACATCGGTGATGCCATCCAATCATCTCATCCTCAGTCGTCCCTTCTTCTCCTGCCTTCAATTTTTCCCAGCATCAGGGTCTTTTCCAGTGAGTCAGTTCTTCGCATCAGGTGGCCAAAGTATTGAAGTTTTACCTTCAACATCAGTCCTTCCAATGAATATTCAGGACTGGTCTCTTTTAGGATGGACTGGTTGGATCTCCTTGTTGTCCAAGGGACTCTCAAGAGTCTTCTTCAACACCACAGTTCAAAAGCATCAATTCTTTGGTGCTCAGCTTTCTTTATAGTCCAACTCTCACATTCATACATGACTACTGGAAAAACCATAGCTTTGACTAGATGGACCTTTGTTAGCAAAGTAATGTCCCTGCTTTTGAATATGCTGTCTAGGTTGGTCATAACTTTTTCTTCCAACGAGCAAGTGTCTTTTAAATTCATGACTGCAGTCACCATGTGCAGTGATTTTGGAGCCCCCCAAAATAAAGTCTGACACTGTTTCCACTGTTTCCCCCTCTATTTGCCATGAAGTGATGGGACTAGATGCCATAATCTTAGTTTTCTGAATGTTGAGTTTTAAGCCAACTTTTCCCTCTCCTCTTTCACTTTCATCAAGAGGCTCTTTAGTTCTCCGATTTCTGCCATAAGAGTGGTGTCATCTGCATATCTGAGGTGATTGATATTTCTCCCGGCAATCTTCATTCCAGCTTGTGCTTCATCCTGTCCAGCATTTCTCATGATGTACTCTCCATATAATTTAAATAAGCAGGGTGACAATATACAGTCTTGACATACTCCTTTTCCTGTTTGGAACCAGTCTGTTGTTCCCTGTCCAGTTCAAACTGTTACTTCTTGACCTGCATATGAATTTCTGAGGAGGCAGGTCTGGTGGTCTGGTATTCCCAACTCTTTAAAAATTTGTAGTTGACACCCTGCCAATCACTGCTTTAGAAAAAAGGCAGACATTTATGCATAAAACTGTGTTCCCCAACTTTGACCTCTGCATCTGACTTTCCAATCCACTTGACTCCCTTCCCCTGCTGCATTTTTGCCTGCAAAACTAAATGGCATCAGGAGGAAGTAGATACCAATGCCAACTTCATTTATTTATTTATTGTTTCATTTAATTAAAAAAAATTGGCCTTGCTGGGTCTTCATTGTGGCATGTGGGCTTAGTTGATCCATTGGATTTGGGGTTTTAGTTTCCTGACCAGGAATGGAACCCAGGCCCCCTGCATTGGGAGCATGGAGTCTTAGCCACTGGACCACCAGAAAGTCCCTCATTGCCAATTTTATAATACTGGCATTGAAGAAAGGAAATCCTGCATAGCTACTTCCTTCATTCTTTGAGGCCAAGTGCAGTCCTGCCAGTTTAATTATCTCCAGTGATTGTAGCATTCACCAGGTCTGCAGATCCATCCTGGCATGAAAAACAGCAGTCTTGGCCAGATCTGATAGTGCAGGGAAATCAGATCCTTTCCCTAGTACCCTTCACGTGGGCCCCAGCTGGGAACAGAGGGTCAAGGCTCTCGTGGCTCAGAGCTGGAACACATTTGGCACTGCCATTGCCTGAGGGAGAGGAAGGGATTCTATTTCCAGCTGTTATACCAGAATTTCACAATAGAAGGGTCAGGCGCATAGCAGTCTGCTTTGTATAGAAACTAAATTTACATGGCAAGAGTATGATTTATACAGAGAACTATACAAATATCTTAGTTTTCCAAAAAGACTTTTGTTTATACTTTATGTAAGCTTGAGGAAAAAGTGAGTTATTCTTTGAATATGATGGTGATGATAATCATTTTTTCTGGGGTAGTGGCTTTCTTCTGGGCTCTGCTGTTAGAACCTTTGTGGCAGGACTGGCCTGGCTCCCTGACCTTATTACTTTCTCTCTTGCTCATTTATCTGACTTCTGCTGTTCCTTGGTCTCCAATCTCCTACAGGACCTTTTTTCTTTTTCTTTTTTAATTGAAATATATGAGAGAGTTAATTCTTAGGTAGATTGATAAGGAGTTTGGGGCCCTTGAGGAGGAGAAAATGGTCTGGAGCCCTTGAGAAGGAGAAAGGGGCTCTCAAAGAGGAGAAAAGGGCAAACTTTTTTTTTTTTTTGTACATTGCTTTATCAGTGTAGAAATATAACAGTGTATCTTGCTCGAGGACATGTTTTTTCTTAACAAGAACCTTCTGATTAATCTTATTATCTTAAGATTTATGTTGTGGGAGTTGGTCTGGTAAGATCTTTCAATTATTATTTTAGTATTAGTTCTAACCTTGTTAATTTAAGATGTATGTTGTGGGAGTGGGTCTGGAAAAAGTATGTAGCTCCCCTGCTAAGACTTATCGAGGGGCGGGGCACTCTCCGTCCCCCTTCTGATGTCTGTGTCAGAAGCTTTCTCTGTCCCTTTTTCATACTTTAATAAAACTCTGCCACACGAAAGCTCTTGCGTGATCAAGCCTGGTCCCTGGTCCCAAAGCTAAATTTCTTCAGAGATGACGAATCCAACACCATTAACCTGTAAGCTATCATACAGAATATAGTTGATTTACTGTATTGTGTTAGTTTCAGGTATAGAGCAAAGTGATTCATACATATATTCATATACACATATATGACTTTTTCCCCATATAGGTTATTACAAAATATTGAGTATAGTTCCTTGTGCTATACGGTAGTTCTTGTTAATTATCTATTTTGTTTATTTATTTTTAAATTTATTTTTAATTGAAGCATAGTTGATTTATAATGTGTTAATTTCTGCTGTATAGCAAAGTGCCTCCATTATATATACATTCTTTTCTATATTCTTTTTTTTTTTTCTTTTCTATATTCTTTAAAAATTTATTGATTTGGCTGTATCAGGTCTTACTTGCAGCAAGTAGGATTTTTGTTACCCTGGGGCATGTGGTTTCCCTGACCAGGGATCAAGCTCTTGTCCCTTGCACTGCAAGGGGAATTCTTCACTCCTGGATCACCAGGGAAGTCTCTGTTTTAATATTCTTTTCCATTATGGTTCATCTCAAGATATTGAATATAATTCCCTGTGCTATACAGTAGGAGCTTACTGTTTTCTTTAGGGCCTTTGCACTTAATGTTCCCTTTTCCTAGAACATGCTCTATTTTAGCTTGAACAGTCATAGTAGAACACCACAGTCTGGGTAACTTAGAAACTTATGTCTCACAAGTCTGGAGGCTGAGAAGTGCAAGATTAAGCTGCTGACGAGGTAAGTTTCATTCTGAGGCCTCTTCTCCGGGCTTGTAGGTGGCCTCCATCTCACTGTGTGCTGATGTGGCCTTTCCTCCTCTCTTGTGTTTCTTCTTACAAGGACTCTAACCCTATTGCATCAGAGCCCCATCCTTATGACCTCATTTCACCTTAATTGCTTCCCTAGTGGCCTTATCTCCAAATACAGCATTGAAGGGGTAAGGGTTCAATCTGTGGATTTTGGGGGGAATACAAACAGTTTGTCCCCAAAACTCCCCCATTGGCTTTGTCCCTCCCTTGATTTAGCTCTTGGCTCTCAACAACATATTTTACCCTCTTTTTCCTGTTACTTTCTGTGCTTGTCTTTGTTTTTCTTCCTAGAACTTAGCACTACCTAAATGGATTTTACATTTAAAAGAATTGTGTCAATTTTCTGTCCTTACTTCATAGATTTCTTCAGGGTTAAAGTGAACTGACTTAAATGAAACATTTACTCAACAAATGTTTATTGAGTGCCTATAACCGTTCAGGTGCACAATCCTGAACTAGGTTCTAGGGTTGCAATGGTCAAGAAAATCACACACGCTCCCTGCCTTCAAGTTGCTTACAGTCTGGTAGGAGTGCTTATGGAATACTTTTCATGTAACCGATATGGTGGTGAGAGTTCTACTTAGAAGACTTTGTTTGATTATCATAAAAATCTCATGACATGTGTCCTCTTATTGCACTGATTTTATGGAAGGGAAAACTAAGGCCCTAACTGAATAAGCTACATTTTAGGGTCATTCAGCTCATTAGAGCTGGGTCTCGCAGTCTGACACCATAGCCAGTGCTCTTGACCACTATGCCAAACTACATGGAAGGCTCAGTGGCACAGAACACATTCAAGGGGATGAACAAACTCATGTTTGGCTGTAATCTCAGTGTTGAAAGAATTTAATACTGATTATTCCCAGTAACTATCAGAATAACCCACAGACACATTTCATTGTAAACAAATTTAGATATAAAAACTTCATGTATAAGATTAATATTCTGAGACATTATCAATAATAGTATAAAAATCATTGCCATGGGATTCTTTTCTTTTAGACTGTGTGATACAAAATACTATGATGGCTTTGGAAACAGACCTTAGTTCAAATTCTTATCTGTTACTTACTGACATTGGAACCTTGGGTAGGTTCTGAGACTCAGTTTTCTTATCTGTAAAATGAGGATAATAATATGTACCTCATAGAATTTTAAAATTTTCCTGGGAATAGAGGATATTTAATAAATGGAACAACAGACTGGTTCCAAATAGGAAAAGGAGTACGTCAAGGGTGTATATTGTCACCCTGCTTATTTAACTTATATGCAGAGTACATCATGAGAAACGCTGGACTGGAAGAAACACAAGCTGGAATCAAGATTGCCAGGAGAAATATCAATAACCTCAGATATGCAGATGACACCACCCTTATGGCAGAAAGTGAAGAGGAACTCAAAAGCCTCTTGATGAAAGTGAAAGAGGAGTGAAAAAGTTGGCTTAAAGCTCAACATTCAGAAAATGAAGATCACAGCATCTGGTCCCATCACTTCCTGGGAAATAGATGGGAAACAATGGAAACAGTGTCAGACTTTATTTTTGGGGGTGCCAAAATCACTGTAGATGGTGCTTGCAGCCATTAAATTAAAAGACGCTTACTCCTTGGAAGGAAAGTTATGACCAACCTAGATAACATATTAAAAAGCAGAGATATTACTATGCCAACAAAGGTCCACCTAGTCAAGGCTATGGTTTTTCCAGTGGTCATGTATGGATGTGAGAGTTGGACTATAAAGAAAGCTGAGTGCCAAAGAATTGATGCTTTTGAACTGTGGTGTTGGAGAAGACTCTTGAGAGTCCCTTGGACTGCAAGGAGATCCAACCAGTCCCTCCTAAAGGAGACCAGTCCTAGGTGTTCATTGGAAGGACTGATGTTGAGGCTGAAACTCCAATACTTTGGCCACCTCATGCGAAGAGTTGACTCATTGGAAAAGACCCTGATGCTGGAGAGATTTGGGGCAGGAGGAGAAGGGGATGACAGAGGATGAGATGACTGGATGGCATCACCGACTCAATTCACATGAGTTTGGGTGAACTCCGGGAGTTGGTGATGGACAGAGAGGCCTGGGGTGCTGCGGTTCATGGGGTCGCAAAGAGTCGAACACGAATGAGTGACCGAACTAAACTGAACTGAATAAATGGTGTGTGTATGCTCAGTTGTATCCAACTCTTTGTGATTCCATAGACTGTAGCCCACCAGGCTCTTCTGTTCATGGGTTCTCCAGACAAGAATACTGGGGTGGGTTACCATTCCCTTCTCCAGGGCATCTTCCTGACCCAGGGATCGAACCTGAGTTTCCTGCATTGGAGGCAGATTCTTTTACCATCTGAGCCACCTGGGAAACCCCAAATGGTAGCTAGTGTTTATTATAGTATCTTTTTCACAGTGCATTTAAATTCTACCTTGATTTAACAAATATTTATTTCGTTGTGCTGGACCTCATTTGCAGCACCCAGGATCTTTGATCCTCACTGTGGCGTGACAGATTTTACTGGCAGCATGCAAACTGTTAGTTAGATCTAGTTCCCTGACCAGGGATCAAACCCAGGCCTCCTGCTTTGGGAGCATGAAGTGTTAGCCACTGGGCCACCAGGGAAGTCCCTATGATGATTTTTTAAAAGATTACTAACCTAATCTTTTAGTAAGAAGCACCTGTATTACATAAAGTGAGTGGTACAAAACATTGCTTGGAAATGGCTCCTTCTCCATCAGTTTCCCTAAGTACCTCAAAATAATCATCTTAGTCCCCAATTCCTTTTCCCCTAAAAAGAGGATCTTTGGTACTGGCAGTTCTTCAAGTCCTGGGAGGCTGAAGGAATCGTGTCCCATAGGATACCTTGTGTTTCCCTTCTGTTTGCCTCTTGTTTCAACAGAATATAGTCTGGGTCAGTGTTAGTAGGTTGGGGAAGGAAGAAGTAAGAAGAAGGAAAAAGGACAATGTTGAACTTGAACCCAAGTCATACCTAGTTCTCACTGGAGCTGCAGAAACCATCCTCCTGCCTTGGGCAGGACAAAAGGAATCTGATCATTGGGCTTGTCTTTGTACCATGGTACCACATGGTAGCGTGCTTTTGGCTGTGAGTATTTGGAAGACATCTCTGGGTTCTGCCCAATAAGACCTTTTTTCCTTTAAGAAACAAACCTGCTCTCAAGTCTCTGGTTCAGGTCCAGCCCGGTGTGTAGTCAGGCCTGGCAATCAGCATTTCCATCCCTCTGGTCAGAATGACAATACGATCAATGCTGGACCGCAGTCTCTATGTTGGTGCTTTCATTTGCCTTTTTTTCCCCAGGGATGGTAAGCTCCGGGGATATAAACCTGCTTCTGCCTCAACCCTCTAGAGAGAATTTACTACAGAGTGGAGCTAGCGTGACTGGAGACCCCGGTGCTCATTATGTCATTTGAGCTCCTCCCATGTCAGGTTTGGATTTTTAAGTACTTAAACCAATAAACCTAATTTCTCTATTTTTTTTCTTTAAAATTTTTATTTATTTGTTTTTGGTTGCACGGGGTCTTTGTTGTTGCATGCGGGCTTTCTCTTACTGCGGTGAGTGGGGGTTACCCTTCCTGGTGCCTGGGCTTCTTACTGCGGAGGCTTCTCTTGCGTGGAGCACAGGTTTTAGGCACATGGACTTCAGTAGTTGCAGCACTTGGTCTCAGTAGTTGCAGCGTGTGGGCTCTAGAGCTCATTGGCTTTACTAGTTGGAGCGCACAGACTTAGTTGCCTCATATTATGTGGAATCTTCCCAGACCAGGGATTGAACCTGTGTCTCCTGCATCAACAGGCAGATTCTTTACTGGATCATGAGGAAAGTTCCATTCTTAATGTCTTTTGATTGGATATATTAAGCAGAACCTAGTTGGAGTCCTAATTTGTCCCCAAGATCACCATGTTTGAGGAGTCACTTGCCTGGGTCCCTGCTGGGGGGACCTGGCAGGGCAAGCCTCCTGGCTGCTCTTCTGACCTTGCTGACCATTATGGTAATGGCACCATCTTGTTTCTTAGAGTTGAGTGCTTCCATTGGTCTTTGCTACTCTAGAATTTTATTCTCCACGTTCTGCATTTCTGTAACAGCCACTATTAGTCTTCTCATGATAATCTTGCCTCCTCACTAACCCAGTTCTTATCTCTCTGATGAGTGGAGAGTCCTCCAGGCCTTCCTAAGGAGCATGGACAGCTGGTGGGTTTTCCTGTCTTACGCAGTAGGCATGTTCTAGCATGCTCACTCCTCTGAGCCTTTCTGTTCTTCCCTCCAGTTTGCAGTGGCCTGGTCTCTCTGCATTGTTCAGTTTGTATCACTGCTTTTCCCAATCTTTCCAGTGCTGTCCCATCAACATATTGGAACCATCCTCTGGGGCCCTTTATATGCTATTTTAGTCACTCAGTGGTGTCTGACTCTTTGCGACCCCCTAGACTGTAGCCCGCCAGGCTTCCCTGTCTATGTGATTCTCCAGACAAGAATAATGGAGTGGGTTGCCATTCCCTTCTCTAGGGGATCTTCCCAACCCAGGGATCAAACATGGGTCTCTGCATTCCAGGCAGATATTTACCACCAGGGAAGCAGGGGCCCGTGCTAGGGTGTTAAATCCTGTATCACTGGGGGGAACTCTTTCACATCAGCAAACTACTTATCCAGTTTATATCTCAGCCCCCACCTTGATCCATCATTCTTGGAATCTTCCACAGACAGTTTGGGCTTATGTATATTGGCCAGGTCTTGTATATAATCCCTTTCTTTTCTCAGGAGGCCTAGCATTTCCTGAGTTGGTCCTTGCTAAGGCTTTACTCTGGTTATCAGGCTGCTGGCTAGGAAAGGAGGTGGGGCAAAGCACTAGGAGGGCAGTATTGCTTTGTCAAGCACCTGCCTCATTTTGTCACAGGAAGGGGGACTGATTCCAGGGCCTGAGAATGGGCTCTTGTCTAACACTCTGGAAATGAATTGTCCAAGGAGACACATGCTGACAAAGCAAGAGACTTTATTGGGAGGGGTGCCTGGGCAGAGAGCAGCAGGGTAAGGGAACCCAGGAGGACTGCTCTGCCATGTGGCTTACAGCCTCAGGTTTTATGGTGGTGGGGTTAGTTTCCAGATTGTCTCTGGCCAATCACTCTGACTCAAGATCCTTCCTGGTGGTGCTTGTTTTGCTCAGCCAAGATGGAATCCATCGGGGAGGATTCTGGGAGGTTGGTAGGACACATGGACTGGATTCTCCTTTCGATCTTTCCTGAATTTTTTCCCAAATTTAGTTTTCAAGCAAAATAGGGTGGAGAGTGGCTCTGTCTTCCACCAAGGGAACAGGGAGTTGTCTGCAGGCCTGGAGGTTCAGGAGTATCTGGGTGTATCTCTTCAGGTTCAGTTCAGTTCAGTCACTGCAGCATGCCAGACTTCCCTGTCCATCACCAACTCCCAGAGCTTGCTCAAACTCTGTCCATCATGTCGGTGATGCCATCCAACCATCTCATCCTCTGTCATCCCCATCCCCTCTTGCCTTCAATCTTTCCCAGCACCAGGATCTTTTCCAAATAATCAGTTCTTTGCATCAGGTGGCCAAAGTATTGGAACTTCAGCCTCAGACCTTCCAATGAATATTCAGGACTGATTTCCTTTATAATTGGCTAGTTTGATCTTCTTGCAGTCCAAGGCACTGTCAAGAGTCTTCTCCAGCACCACAGTTCAAAAGCATCACTTCTTCAGTGCTCAGCCTTCTTTATGGTCCAACTCTCACATCCATACGTGACTACTAGAAAAGCCATAGCTGTAACTAGATGGACCTTTGTTGGCAAAGTAATGTCTTTGCTTTTCAATTTGCTGTCTAGGTTTGTCATAGCTTTTTTTCACAAGAAGCAAGCATCTTTTAATTTCATGGCTGCAGTCACCATCAGCAGTGATTTTGAAGTGAAGTGAAAGTTGCTCAATCGTGTCTGACTCGTAGCTGATCCCTTCTCCAGTGGATCTTCCTGACCCAGGAATTGAACCAGGGTCTCCTGCGTTGTAGGTGGATTTTTTAACCAACTGGGCTATGAGGAAAGCCCTGCAGTGATTTTGGAGCCCAAGAGAATAAAGTCTGACACTGTTAACACTGTTTTGTCCTCTATTTGCCTCTGGATGCCATGATCTTCACTTTTTGAATGTTGAGTTTTAAGCCAGCTTTTTCATTCTTCTCTTTCACTTTCATCAGGAGGCTCCTTAGTTCCTCTTTGCTTTCTGCCTTAAGGGTGGTGTTATCTGCATATCTGAGATTATTGATATTTCTCCTGGCAATCTTGATTCCAGCTTGTGCCTCATCCAGCCCAGCTTTTCTCATGATGTACCCTGCGTGTAAGTTAAATAAGCAGAGTGACAACATGCAGCCTTGACGTACTCCTTTTCCTATTTGGAACCAGTCTGTTGTTCCATGTCCAGTTCTAACTGTTGCTTCCTGGCCTGCATACAGATTTCTCAAGAGGCAGGTCAGGTGGTCTGGTATTTTCATCTCTTTAAGAATTTTCCACAGTTTGTTGTGATCCTCACAGCAAAGGCTTTGGCATAGTTAATAAAGGAGAAGTAGATGTTTTTCTGGAGCTCTCTTGCTTTTCTGATGATCCAGCAGATGTTGGCGATTTGGTCTCTGGTTCCTCTGCCTTTTCTAAATCCAGCTTGAACATCTGTAAGCTCACGGTTCACATATTGTTGAAGCCTGGCTTGGAGAATTTTGAGCATTACTTTACTAGAGTGTGAGATGAGTGCGAGTGTGTGGTAATTTGAACATTCTTTGGCATTGCCTTTCTTTGGGATTGGAATGAAAACTGACCTTTTCCAGTCTTTTGGCCACTGCTGAGTTTTCCAAATTTGCTGGCATATTGAGTGCAGCACTTTCACAGCATCATCTTTTAGAATTTGAAACAGCTCCACTGGAATTGCATCACCTCCCATAGCTTTGTTCATAGTGATGCTTCCTGCTTGACTTCACATTCCAGGATGACTTCACCATCATGGTTATCTGGGTCATTAAGATCTTTTTTATATAGTTCTGTGTATTCTTGCTACCTCTTCTTAATATCTTCTCCTTCTCTTAGGTCTATGCCGTTTATGTCCTTTATTGTGCCCATCTTTGCATGAAATGTTTGCATGGCATCTCTAATTTTTTTGAAGAGATCTCTAGTCTTTCCCAATCTATTGTTTTCCTCTATTTGTTTGCACTGATCTCTTCAGGTAGCCCAAGGAACAGGATCCTCACCTTCTTTTCTGGGGCTCTTGTCTTTAGTATAAGAGGATGCACCTAGCCAAGAACTGGCCTTCTTTGAAGTTCTTGCACTCTTAGAACTCAGTCCCTTGCCTACGCTGTGTGCCCTCCCTGCCAAGCAGACCCTGGAGCTTCCTACCTGTCACAGAGGTAAAGCATCCTTCTGCCAATGCAGGAGACTCGGGTCCGATCCCTGGGTTGGGAAGATCCCCTGGAGTAGGAAATGGCAACCCACTCCATTATTCTTACATGGAAAATTCCTTAGACAGGGGAGCCTTCTGTGCTATAATCCACAAGGTCACAAAGAGTCAGACACGACTGAGCGGCTAAACACACACACCCTCTGAATTTGTTGATCAGTGAATCTCGCATTTTCTCTCTTTAACAAATCAGCAGTGCTGAGCAAGAGCTTCCTGATTCTGTCTATTTGGTGACGGTTTCCCCCAGACCTCAGATGTTGCAGATACTATTTCAGTGCATGCACCCCCTCCAACTTTTACTGCATCGTGTTCACTGAAAGTGAAAATCTGCAATCGCAGGAAAGCAACATACACCTTGTTTCCTAGGCCCACTTCTGGCACCAACCGTTCAGGTTGGTTTCACCAGAAGCCAAACCTGAGATGGTATTCATTGATTAAGCCATTTTTTGAGGGAACAACAACAACAAAAGAAAAAACGTGAATGAGAAAGCCAGACCAAGCTGGCAAAAAGCCGAGTCAGAATGTGGTCTCAGTGGGCATCTCCTTTAGCTTTACCTTCCCTGGTTCTCTGCAGCACACATGGGATCACAGAGCTGTCCCTGCCTTAGGGCAAGGCAACCTGCCTGTTATGTCCCTGACCAGCCAGTCATTGACCTCCTCTCCTAGCTAGGGGCACAGATGGTGCTATTCTGTCCTGCTTCTCAGAAACCCGTCTCAGAGTTGAAAGCAGATCCTAAGCTTAGGGGAGAGAAGCTCGGAGAAAAGATTTAGACTTTTGCCCAATATTTCTGGAAAACGATTTCAGGCTTGAAGACATTTTAATTCATTGTAATGCAAGTCACTGATACCGTCTCTGCTGGGATGGCTGTTGGCATGGGGGCAATGAGGAAGCCTAGAAAGTGTGGCTGTGCAGCCAGGTTTGGCTTCTGGGATTCTATAGTTGGATAATGATGGTCACCACAGTGTTTGTATTGCAAAGGCCTTCATCTTTGTCTCCCCTTGATTCCTAGAGTGTTCACTACAAATTCACTAACTATGGACTGAGCAAAGGAATCAATATGAAATCTGAATCATTTGGGATATAAGAATCTATTTTCTTTTTTTCAACCAGATGTTTCCAGTGAAATGTGAGAGATAGGGATGACAAGCAGATGGCATGAAGTGGTTCTGTGCTTGCTGTTTGGTATCCAGCAGGCCTGGGTTAGAATCCCAACCGCAAACGTGCAGCTCAGATTGGGGCTTGAGCACACAGTCTTGCAACTGAGCTCACACATCTGATCTTATGACTTAATGAAGCTCAGGTTCTTGATGTCTCATTGTAGAAAGACTTCAGTGAGAAACAAAGTGATAGGTAAGAAGTGAATTTCTTTAGAGAGAAACACACTCCACAGAGACAATGAGGGCCATCTCAGAAGGTGAGAGGCACTGAAATATGGGTGGTTTGTTTTTATGGGCTGGGTAACTTCAAAGGCTAATGAGGAGGAGGATTATTTTAACTATTTGGAAATGGGATGGGGATTTCCAGGAATTGGGCCACCACCTACTTTTTGACCTTTGATGGTCAGCCTCAGAACTGTCATGGTGCCAGTGGGTGTGTCACTTACTTTAGGTTAATGTATTATGAGTGCATAATGAGGCCTTCCTCAGCGATCAGTGCAAAGAAATAGAGGAAAACAACAGAATGGAAAAGACTAGAGATCTCTTCAAGAATATTAGAGATGCCAAGCAAACATTTCATGCAAAGATGGGCTTGATAAAGGACAGAAATGGTATGGACCTAACAGAAGCAGAAGATATTAAGAAGAGGTGGCAAGAACACACAGAAGAACTGTACAAAAAAGAGCTTCACAACCAAGATAATCACAATGCTGTGATCACTCATCTAGAGCCAGACATTCTGGAATGTGAAGTCAAGTGGGCCTTAGAAAGCATCATGATGAACAAAGCTAGTGGATGTGGTGGAATTCCAGTTGAGCTATTTCAAATCCTGAAAGAAGATGCTGTGAAACTGCTGCACTCAATATGCCAGCAAATTTGGAAAACTCAACAGTGGCCACAGGACTAGAAATGGTCAGTTTTCATTCCAATCCCAAAGAAAGGCAATGCCAAAGAATGATCAAACTACCACACAATTGCACTCATCTCACATGCTAGTAAAGTAATGCTCAAAATTCTCCAAGCCAGGCTTCAGCAATACATGAACTGTGAACTTCCAGATGTTCAAGCTGGTTTTAGAAAAGGCAGAGGAATCAGAGACCAAATTGCCAACATCTGCTGGATCATGGAAAAAGCAAGACAGTTCCAGAAAAACATCTATTTCTGCTTTATTGACTATGCCAAAGCCTTTGAGTGTGTGTATCACAATAAACTGGAAAATTCTGAAAGAGATGGGGATACCTGACCACCTGACCTGCCTCTTGAGAAACCTGTATGCAGGTCAGGAAGCAACAGTTAGAACTGGACATGGAACAACAGACTGGTTCCAGATAGGAAAAGGAGTATGTCAAGGCTGTATATTGTCACCCTGCTTATTTAACTCATATGCAGAGTACATAATGAGAAACGCTGGGCTGGAAGAAGCACAAGCTGGAATCAAGATTGCCAGGAGAAATATCAATCACCTCAGATATGCAGATGACACCACCCTTATGGCAGAAAGTGAAGAGGAACTCAAAAGCCTCTTGATGAAAGTGAAAGAGGAGAGTGAAAAAATTGGTTTAAAGCTCAACATTCAGAAAACGAAGATCATGGCATCCAGTCCCATCACTTCCTGGGAAATAGATGGGGAAACAGTGGAAACAGTGTCAGACTTTATTTTGTGGATCTCCAAAATCACTGCAGATGGTGATTGCAGCCATGAAATTAAAAGACGCTTACTCCTTGGAAGGAAAGTTATGACCAACCTAGATAGCATGTTCAAAAGCAGAGACATTACTTTGCCAACAAAGGTCCGTGTTGGCAAAGGCTATGGTTTTTCCAGTAGTCATGTATGGATGTGAGAGTTGGACTGTGAAGAAAGCTGAGCACTGAAGAATTGATGCTTTTGAACTGTGATGTTGGAGAAGACTCTTGAGAGTCTCTTGGACTGCAAGGAGATCCAACCAGTCCATCCTAAAGGAGATCAGTCCTGGGTGTTCATTGGAAGGACTAATGCTGAAGCTGAAACTCCAATACTTTGGCCACCTGATGCAAAGAGTTGACTCATTGGAAAAGACTCTGGTGCTGGGAGGGATTGGGGTCAGGAGGAGAAGGGGACGACAGAGGATGAGATGGTTAGATGGCATCACTAACCCGATGGACATGAGTTTGAGTGAACTCTGAGCATTGGTGATGGACAGGGAGGCCTAGTGTGCTATGATTCATGGGGTCGCAAGGAGTCGGACACGACTGAGAATGAACTGAACTGAATGAGGCTCAACGTCCATTGGAAGCCAAATCTTCTGCCATCTTGGATCTATTTAGTTCTAACCAGTTTTTATCGTGTCTTGTGACTATGTCTTTCTTTTAAAGGTTGTACACTGCCCCTTTTCTTGTTTCACAAACATGACACTTCACAGCAGTGCAACCTTGAGCAGGGGCCTTGGCTTCTCTGAGCCTCAGTTTCCTCTTCTGTTAAATGGGAATGACACCCTTATCCACTTCACAGGGTTGATATGAAAATTAAATGAGATAATGCAGGGAATAGATTTATTTTTTTATTTTTATTTTTTTTTCAGGGAATAATTTTAGCACCGGGCATCCAGTGAAAGGAAAGGAAAGTGAAGTCACTCAGTCATGTCCAACTCTTTGCAACCCCATGGACTGTAGCCTACCAGGCTCCTCTGTCCATGGGATTTTCCAGGCAATAGTATTGGAGTGGATTGCCATTTCCTTCTCCAGTGAATCTTCCCGACCCAGGGATGGAACCCAGGTCTCCCGCATTGTAGACAGACGCTTTACCGTCTGAGCCCCCAGGGAAGTCCATCTAGTGAGTGCTCAGTAAATACTATCATCCAAGCTTTTCTGGGCAATGGGTGTCCCGGAAGCAGCATGATAGAACAGAAAAATCCAGGGCTTTGAAATCTGAGAGAATTCACTTCCGCTTCTCACTTTGTCACTTCCTGGCTGTGTGACTGTGGACAACTTTCTTCTCTTTGAGCCAAGTTTACCTCATCTGCCAGCAAGGCAAAATGTACCTACACTGCAGAATTTTGGTGAAAAAAGCATCTAGCCCCAATTGTGGCTCACAGTTGGTACTCAGCTAATCCAGTTCGCTTTCTTCTCTTGAAATAGAGCAGGGCCCTGTGGGGCTCCCTGGTTCTGAGTTCTTTCTCTCCCCATTTCTTGTAGGCAAGATTCCAGCCTTCAGGACCTTCCCTGATTTCTAGACAGAAGATTCCAACAGTTGCTATTTAAGGGAGGAACAGCCAAGAAACCATCTGAGGCAAGAGTAAAGGGATGAGAAGTTCATCAAGACTAGGAGACCTGAGACTACCTGAGATTAAGGGAGTGCAAGCCCTATTCACACCCTAATTTTGCCAGGACCTACCTTTGTATCATTGTTATAAAACCCCTTATCAAATCATCCTGGGTTGAGACACACAGCTTTTCAAGCAGAAGCCCACTGTGTCCCCTTTGCTTGACAAAGCAATAATACTATCCTTTTCTACTTCACCCCAAACTCTGTCTCAGAGATTTGATTTGGCACCAGTGTACAGAGAGGCCAAGCTTCTGGTAACCATTTTATAGTATAGTATTTAGCTCACACCATTGTTTTCTCACATGTGACTTGAGGCCACAGTTGGTGATTAGATTTTTAAAGTTTCTCAAGGATTAGATGGGTAGGAAGCAGAACCTGTGAAAACATTAATTAAATGCTCCCTTTGGTGACTTCTCTGGTGGTCCAGTGGCTGAGATTCTACTCCCAATACAGGGGCCCAGGTTTGATCCCTGGTCAGGGAACTAGATCCCACATGCCACAATTAAGCATTTGCATGCAGACGGGGGAGCCTGGTGGGCTGCCGTCTCTGGGGTTGCACAGAGTCAGACACGACTGGAGCAACTTAGCAGTAGCAGCATGCTGCAACTAAAGATCCCATGTGCTGCGATGAAGACTGAAAATCCCTCGTGTTGCAACTAAGACATGGCACAGCCAGATAAATAAATAAATATATTTTAAAAATACTTTGAAAAGCAAAATAGCCCTGCATTTCAAAAAGTATAGTTAAGGATTAATTGGAACAGAAATATGCAGGATCAAACAAGCCAAGACAGCAAGCTCTGAGATGCCATTTTAACAGCAGAAGATGCATCCAGTCTTTAGGAGTGTCTGCTTCTCTTAACCCTTACTTACCATGATGATGAAAAGGAGGATGGTGATGGTGATTGGTATTCATGGAGCCCTTACAGTTTCCTAGAGTATAGAGCTAAGTGGTAGACTATTTCTATTAAGTTCACAATAGCTTTTTTTTTTTTGGCCCTACCTCATGGCCAGTGGGATCTTAGTTCCCCAACTGTAAAAAAAGTAGTGAAAATCTTAGTCATTCAGTCACGTCTGACTCTTTGTGACCTCATGGACTGTAGCCTGCCAGGCTTCTCTGTCCATGGAATTCTCCAGGCAAGACTACTGGAGTGGGGAGCCACAGGGGTCAAACCTGGGCCCTGGCAGTGAAAGCTCAGAATCCCAGGCACTGAAAAGGCAGGGAATTCCTCTTGACACATCATATTACTTTTAATCTTCTCTTTTTTTAAGTGTAGAGTTAGAAAAATTTTACTGTATGGTTTGTGCGTGAAGCCATCGTCATAGCATAGAGAGCATGTCTATCAGCCCCCCACAGTTTCTTCATGCCCCTTAGCAATCCCACCGTCTTACCCTCCCAGCCTTTGTAACCAACGATTGGCTTTCTGTCACTTTAGAGTAGTTTGCATTTAGTGTTTTTGTACAGAGGGGATGCATTCTCCACACACAAAGCTGGGCCTTCCCCAGAGTTTCTGATTCAGGAGGCTGGGGCAGGGCCTGAAGATATGTACCTCTAACAAGTTCCTGGAGAAGGCAATGGCACCCCACTCCAGTCTTCTTGCCTGGAAAATCCCATGGACGGAGGAGCCTGGTGGGCTGCAGTCCATGGGGTTGCTAAGAGTCAGACACGACTGAGCAACTTCACTTTCACTTTTCACTTTCATGCATTGGAGAAGGAAATGGCAACCCACTCCAGTGTTCTTGCCTGGAGATTCCCAGGGACTGGGGAGCCTAGTGGGCTGCCGTCTATGGGGTCACACAGAGTCAGACACGACTGAAGCGACTTAGCAGCAGCAAAACTTTATTACACGAAAGCTCTGAGCAATCAAGCCTAGTCTCTGGCCCCGGATTAAATTCTTCTCCAGAGGCCAAGAATCCCGGCGTCTTTTTGTTCAGCAACAACCTCTCAGGATTGCACACATAAAAATATATATTTTATTTTATTTTATTAGAATTGATGAAGGATGGAAGTTCAGCCAGATCACTCTCCACTTTTGCTGTTCTGGCTTTCTCTCCCATCAGCAGTGCAAGACTGTTTGGTGGTGGTTTTCTTATAGCCTTGTCAACACTTTGTATTTTTTCACTTTCTAAATTTTGCTAATCTGATGAGATAACTAGTTATAGTTTGCATTTTGTTGTTTACTAGTAAATTTAGTCCCCCCGCCCTTGTTTGCATATTAGCCACTCAAGTTTCCTCTTCTGTAAGTTTCTGAGTATATCATTTGTTCAGTTCTCTTTTGGGTTTCCTGTACTTCATTTTGAAGCAGTTTTTGAGTGTTTTAGATATTAATTTCTTACCAGCTTTAGTTACTGTTGGGTGTCTTTTCAATTTGTCATCTGTATATCTTGTCTATAAAATCTATGATTTTTGTAGAGTCAAATGAAATACTTTTCCCTCGTGATATCTGCTTTTAGAATTTTAACTGGACCTTCCCTACAGATCACACAGATACTATTTTCTATTAACTTTGTGGTTTTACCTTTCATATTTATGCTTTAATTTTTCCATAATTCACCATTGCATATGGTCTAATGTACAGCTCCAACCTTAATTTTCATTTTACAGTAAACTGGATTTTCCCAACATAATCTCCAAGAAAATCCATCCATTTCCATTTACTATTAACTAACAAATTCCCATGTGTATATGGGTCTGTTTCTAAGCTCTCAATTCCATTTCACTGGTTCCTTAATACCAACATACTGGATTTAGTATTGTCTTTAAATATATGGCTTAATGATTTCTTCTTGAATACCTCTTCTTTGCTCTTCTTTTTCAAAATTTTATAGATATTTATAGATAAAAGTTCTATCAGTCACTTACAGAAAATATATTTGATATTTAAAAAATCATATCTTATAGTCTGTCTTTTGAGCAGTGAGTTTTACCATCATTGAAACTAAAATTACTATTAAATATAGATTTATTTCTATTTTATTTAATGTTTAATAAACTTTATTTTTTTCCTTTCCTGTCTTGCATTAAATTGAATTTTGTTCTGTTGGCTTGAAATACATGCGTTCTGTTTTTACTAAGACAAATATTGGTAGGTATCTTCCCTAATAATTTCTTAAACTTATTATCTCCATCTTCCTCCTGAACAAAACAAATGTGTTAGCAGGCTCTCCTTCCCTTATTTTTTCTCTTGTCCACACTCTTCCCTCCCCAACCCCTCTTATAGTGATATTGTCTAGATGGTTTTGAATTGTCAGGGATTGTTATGGTTAATTTTATGCATCAACTTGGCCAGACCACAGTACTCAGATATTTGGTCAAAAGCCAATATAAAGGTTTCTGTGAAGACTTTTTAAAAAAGATGAAATCATCATTTAAATCAGTTGGCTTTGACTAAAGCAGACTGCACTGTGTAATGTGGGTGGACAGCATGCAGTGAGTTGAAACCTTTCAGAGAAAAAAGACAGAGGTCCCTTGAGGAAGATGGAATTCTGCCTCCAGATGGACTTCAGATTTCAGACTCAACTCAGCTCCTCCCTGAGTGTGCAATCTGCAGGCCTACCCTGCAGAGTTCCAGCTAGCCAGCCCTCAGAACTGCATGAGATGATTTCTGAACAAAAAAAATAAAAAACCTCTCTATGTATATATGTATATATACACATACATCCTAATGTTGTTTCTCTGGAGAACCCTGACTAGTGTAGGGATATACTTAATTTATTCCCCCTCAACTACTCTACAGAATGGTGTTCAGCTCAATTCAGTTCATTTCAGTCGCTCAGTCATGTCCGACTCTTTGCGACCCCATGAATCGCAGCACGCCAGGCCTCCCTGTCCATCACCAACTCCCGGAGTTCACTCAGACTCAGGTCCATTGAGTCAGTGATGCCATCCAGCTATCTCATCCTCTGTCGTCCCCTTCTCCTCCTGCCCCCAATCCCTCCCAGCATCAGAGTCTTTTCCAATGAGTCAACTCTTCGCATGAGGTGGTCAAAGTACTGGAGTTTCAGCTTTAGCATGATTCCTTCCAAAGAAATCCCAGGGCTGATCTTCAGAATGGACTGGTTGAATCTCCTTGTAGTCCAAGGGACTCTCAAGAGTCTTCTCCAACACCACAGTTCAAAAGCATCAATTCTTTGGCACTCAGCCTTCTTCACAGTCCAACTCTCACATCCATACATGACCACAGGAAAAACCATAGCCTTGACTAGACGGACCTTTGTTGGCAAAGTAATGTCTCTGCTTTTCAATATGCTATGTAACCCGACTCTAAATTTAAGACTTAGGTTTCAGTTTCTTCAGTCTGACCTGCTGGATATTAATCCTATCATTCATTTGCTGCACAATCTTTTGAAAACTTTAATGGATTGTATTATATGCATATAGAAATACAAACGTATATTAAGGATATAGCTCAATGGATTTTCATAAAATAGATATACTAGTGTAATGAGCACAATAAAATCAGAACATTATTAACACTCAAGAAACTTCCCAGACTTCCCTTGTGGTCCAGTGGTTAAGAATCCATTTTGCAATGGAGGGGAAGTGTGTTCGATCTCTGATCAGTGAACTAAGATCCCACATGCCACAGGGCATGCACACATACCAAAACTAAGACCCAACCCGCAACTAACACCTAATGCAGCCAAATAAATAAATATATAAAAATAAGAAAGAGAGAGAGAAAAACAAAAAAATCAGTCTGTTAGTGCAGGGGACATGGGTTTGATCCCTGGTCCAGGAAGATTCCACCTGCCTTGGGGCAGTTAGCCTGTGAGCCCCAACTATTGAAGAGAGAACCCTCCCCTGGCAGCAACGAAGACCCAAAATTAAATACATAACTAAAAAGAGAAAATTCCCTTATTCCTGTTTCCAGTCACAATCTATACCCTCACTAACAGAAACCAAAATTCTGACTGCTAAAAGAATGAATTTATCTTGTCAGTTGTTGTATTTTATATGCAAACAGTCATAGAGTATGTATTTTTGTTGTTGTCTCTATCTTCTTATGCTCAACCTTTTGGAGGCAACATTCATCTGTGTGGTTGTGTGTTGTTGTAGTTTGTTCATTGCCATGTAGTATCTTGAATAGTATTTCATGATATGACATACTGCATTTTATTTATTGATTTTAATGTTGATGAGCATTTGGCTAAATTTTCAGTTTCTTGTTCTGCTCTCTATTTCGAAGTGTTCTAGTGTATGGCTTTTGGTGAGCATAGTAGGCATTCCTGTTTAGCATGTCACTAGAGGTGGAATTGCTGATTCATCAGGTATATGTATTTCAGCTTTAGTCAGTATGACTAAACAGATCTTCAAAGTAGGCATTCCAGTTGACACCCCATCACCAATGTGTGAGCATCCTAGTTGTTCTGCATTATCACCTGTATGGGATGGTTTTCCATTTTTAAAATTTTAGCTGTTCTGGGTTTGTGTCACATTGTGGATTTCATTTGCATTTTCATAATGACTGGGAGTCAGAGTTGGACTGTGAAGAAAGCTGAGTGCCAAAGAATTGATGTTTTTGAACTGTGGTGTTGGAGAAGACTCTTGAGAGTCCCTTGGACTGCAAGGAGATCCAACCAGTCCATTCTGAAGGAGATCAGCCCTGGGATTTCTTTGGAAGGAATGATGCTGAAGCTGAAACTCCAGTACTCTGGCCACCTCATGCGAAGAGTTGACTCATTGGAAAAGACTCTGATGCTGGGAGGGATTGGGGGCAGGAGGAGAAGGGGACACCAGAGGATGAGATGGCTGGATGGCATCACGGACTTGATGGACATGTGTCTGAGTGAACTCCGGGAGCTGGTGATGGACAGGGAGGTCTGGCATGCTGCGATTCATGGGGACGCGACTGAGTGACTGAACTGAACTGAACTGAACTGAACTGAACTGAACTGAATGACTGGGAAAGCTGAGGGTCTTCCATATCTTTATCAGACATTTGCATGCTCTTTTTCAAAGTGATCTTTGATATCTCTTTCTATTGCATTGTTGGTCTCTTTCTAGTTTATTAAGGTAGAAAGTTAGGCTATTGATTGAGGTCTTTCTTCTTTTCTGATATAGGTATTTAAAGGTGTACATTTCTCTCAAAGCAATATTTTTTTTAGCTACATCCCAGGAATTTTGACCTTTTATGTCAGTTTAAGATGTTTTCTAATTCTCTTGTGACTTCTTCTTTGACCCATGGGTTATTTGGAGATATATTGTTTAATTTTAAGATATTTGAGGAATTTTCAGATTTCCTTCTGATTTTTTCTTTCTGATTTTTTTAAAATTTATTTTTAGTCTTAGTTGCAACATGTGGGTACTTTAGTTATGGCTTGTGTGGTCTAGTTTCCTGACTAGAGATTGAACCTAGGCCCCCTGCTCTGGGAGCATGGCATCTTAGCCGCTGGACCACCAGGGAAGTCCCATATTTCTGATTTCTAATTTAATGCCATTGCAGTTGGAAAACTTAATATCATTTCAGCCCTGTTACCTTTATTAAGACTTGTTTTTTGACCTAACATATGCATCAGATTTTATTTGACTTTCAAAAGCTTTTAGCCTAGCTCTTTTATCTTCCTGTACTCCTAACCTTTGGAGTCAGTGCAGCATAGTCAGGAAAATCAGATGTGTTTGAGCTCCTTATTCTGATTTTGTCGTTCCAGCTCTAAGGAGCAGTAGAAAGCTTTGATGGTTGCCTTTTCCCTGCCTAGTGTTTACCTGCCTGGGCCAAGTCCTGATCCTCAACCCATGGCTGGATTTGGCAAATGTCCCCAGGGGAATATATCAGCTGCCAGTCTGACAGGTCTCTTCTGAAGTAGTCTGTCCTCTCTGAGATTTTTTTGGTCCATCCAGTCTTCATTACTGCCGCAGCCCTTTGACGTCTTTAAAATGTGATTTTGTGTATTGGTAATTTGTCTAGTTTTGGTGTTTTTATCTGTTTTGGGCTGGGCTAAGTCTTTGCTGTTGTGCGCTGGCTTTCTCTAGTTGTTGCATGTGGGCATCTCACTGAGGCTTGGCCTTCAGTAGTTGCAGCAGTTGGACTCAGTACTTGCAGCTCGTGGGCTTTAGGGTGCTTGTGCTCAGTAGTTGTGGTACATGAGCTTGTAGTTGTAGCATATGGGCTTAGTTGCCCTGAAGCATGTGGAATCCTCCCAGACAAGGGATGGAACCGTTGTCCCTGCATTGACAGGCAAATTCTTAACCAGTGGACCACCAGGGAAGTCCTGTCTAGATTTTAATAGCTGCTGTTAGTGACAGTGTTGGCCTGTTTCAACCTCCATCCTACCCAGAAGTAGAAGTTGTTTGTCCTATCTTATTTTTTTCTTAAAGCTTTGAATTTTAAAAATTTGCTTATTTCTGGTTGCACTAGGTCTTCTTTGCTTTGCATGGGCCTTCTCTAGTTGCGGCAAGGAGTTATTCTTCATTTAGGTGCATAGACTTCTCATTGCAGTAGCTTTCTTTTTGTCAAGCACAAGCTCTAGGTGCATGGGCTTCAGTAGCTGTGGTGCACAGGCTCAGTAGTTGTGGCTAATGGGCTCTAGAGCACAGGCTCAGTAGTTGCGGTGTGTGGGCTTAGTTGCTCCACAGCATGAGGAATCTCCCCAGACTAGGGATCAAAGCCATGTTCCCTGCATTGCCAGGAAAGCCCTGTCCATTTTAGATGACAGAATCTTTGCTGGGCTGTTTACTCACGTTTATTTCACATATGGCATGAAGCTTTCCTGTGGATTTATTTCTCTTTTTTCTGGAATATTACTTGCAAAGTAGTTTCAAAGATGATCCTTGAGAGATAAACTGAGACTTTTTATATAGATAAAAATTATGGGTTTTATGTTCTTTTCCTTTAAGCATTTAAAAATGTTGTTTCTCTTTATGATAGTATTATTCCTTGAGGTCCCAAATTGGGAACCATCAGCAGTAGAGTAGATAAATAAACTTTGACATGCTCATACCATGTAGTACTATACAGCAGAGCTAAGAGAAGATGAGGTTGCCTCCCTGGAGACATTTGGCTATGTCTGGAAATATTCTTTTTGTTATCACAACTTGTTGGGGCAGGAAGAGAAGATTGTTACTGGTTATCTAGTGGGTAGAGACTGTGGATGTTGCTAAACATCCTATAATGCATAGGACAGCCTCCCCATAACAAAGAGTTATCTGGCCCATACAGGTCAATAGTGCTGAGGTTAAGAAACTCTGCTTTCATCAGTGAGAATAAATGAATGACTGCTACATGGGTGCAACCGCATGGTAACTCCTACAAACAATGTTGAACAAAAGAAGCTTGATAAATGAGTATATACAGTGTGCATCTGTTTATATAAAATTCAAAAATATGATATGATGCTGGCTGTCAGGATAGGGTTGTCTTTAGGTGGCAAGTGATGATTGGTAAGGGCCAAGAAGACTTGCTTGGTGGTGGGTAACATCCTCTTTTTTGATACATGGGTCAGTTACACAGATATGTTCACATTGTAAAAAGCTAACTGTGTGTTATGATTGGTATGCTATATATATATGCTTTTAATAATAATTATTTTACATATAATTTATTAATATATATTATTTGAGTAAATATTTTTCAAAGTTTCATTGTCTCATTTTAAGATATGATCTGTTCTTCCTCCTTGGTAGCATTTACATTTTCTCTTTGCTTTTGATGTTCTGAGCTATCATTTTAATGCCCCTATAAGTGAATTTATTCATACCTAGCTGTTGGTCACTCTATTAGATCTTTTAATCTAAAGTATTTCATTTCTTTCTAATCATAGGGAAAAATTTTTGTTATAGTTTCTTCAGATATTTTCTTACTTGTTTATTTTTTTCCCCTACTGGGATTTACTGACAGATCTACTTCTTTCATGCATATGCCCTAACTTCTTCTTTTTTTTTTAATTTTAAAATTTTATACTTCTTTGATCTCTTCCCAGTTATTCTGTGGGTAATTATCTGGAGTAGAATTTCTAATCTTACTAATTCTTTTTTCAGCTCTATTCATTCTGCTCTTCAACCAGTCTGTTAAAGTTCTTTTTTTTTTACCATAATATTGTAAAACTCAGTGTCCCTTATTGTTTTATGGTTTTCACTCCTTTTCAGAAATATTTATTTCTCTGTTTGGTTGTGTCAAGTCTTCGCTGTGGCACTTTTACTTGTGGCATGTGAACTCTTAGTTGCAACATAAGGGGTCTAGTTCCCTGACCAGGGACCTAACCTGAGCCCCCTGCATGGAGAACACAGAGTCTCAGCCAGTGAACTGCCACGAGTCCTTGTTTTTATGGCATTTCAATACAAGTGTTTGTTTTTGAATGGTTTTATGAACTCTGATCCTCTTCTGTGCTTTTAAGGATGTTGTTATACATATTTGAATTGTCTATATTGTTTGCTGTTCTTTGTCTGGTATCCATGGAATACCCTTTGACTTTCTTTTATGGTGTTGCCCCACTAGTTATTTTACTGTGTGAGTTCACACACACTAACCCCTTGGGGGGCTCTTTGACCTCGCAGGTAGTGTATGTCCAGAGGGAGGGCTGAAAGGCCTGGCAATGGCTGTGTTCTGCCAAGTGTTAGAAATGTAAGTATGTGTGTGGAGGTGTACACTTCAGGATGTGTGCTTTGGAATGACAACCTGGAACAAATTGTTATCAAATACAAGTTCATTTGCCTAACGCACAGTGAGGCCAAACAGTACGAAAAGGTTGGACTTTGGAGCAGAGAAAAGTTTATTGCAGGGCCAGTCAAGGAGACAGTGGCTTATACCCAAAAGGCCCTGAACTCCATGAAGGGTTTCAGCAAAGCATTTTTTAAAAATATAAATTTATTTATTTTAATTGGAGGTTAATTATGTTACAATATTGTATTGGTTTTGCCATACATCAACATGAATCCACCACAGGTGTACACGTGTTCCCCATCCTGAACCCCCCTCCCTCCTCCTTCCCCGTACCATCCCTCTGGGTCATCTCAGTGCACCAGCCCGAAGCATCCAGTATCCTGCATCGAACCTGGACTGGTGATTCATTTCATATATGATATTATACATGTTTCAATGCCATTCTCCCAAATCATCCCACCCTCTTCCTCTCCCACAGAGTCCAAAAGACTGTTCTATACATCTGTGTCTCTTTTGCTGTCTTGCATACAGGATTATTGTTACCATCTTTCTAAATTCCATATATATGCGTTAGTATACTGTATTGGTGTTTTTCTTTCTGGCTTACTTCACTCTGTATAATCGGCTCCAGTTTCACCCACCTCATTAGAACTGATTCAAATGTATTCTTTTTAATGGCTGAGTAAAGTGAAAGAGGAGAGTGAAAAAGGTGGCTTAAAGCTCAACATTCAGAAAATGAAGATCATGGCATCCGGTCCCATCACTTCCTGGGAAATAGATGGGGAAACAGTGGAAACAGTGTCAGACTTTATTTTGGGGGGCTCCAAAATCACTACAGATGGTGACTGCAGCCATGAAATTAAAAGACACTTACTCCTTGAAAGAAAAGTTATGACCAACCTAGATAGCATATTCAAAAGCAGAGACACTACTCTGCCGACTAAGGTCTGTCTAGTCAAGGCTATGGTTTTTCCAGTAGTCATGTATGGATATGAGAGTTGGACTGTGAAGAAAGCTGAGTGCTGAAGAATTGATGCTTTTGAACTGTGATGTTGGAGAAGACTCTTGAGAGTCCCTTGGACTGCAAGGAGATCCAACCAGTCCATTCTGAAGGAGATCAACCCTGGGATTTCTTTGGAAGGAATGATGCTAAAGCTGAAACTCCAGTACTTTGGCCACCTCATGCGAAGAGTTGACTCATTGGAAAAGACTCTGATGCTGGGAGGGATTGGGGGCAGGAGGAGAAGGGGATGACAGAGGATGAGATGGCTGGATGGCATCACGGACCCGATGGACATGAGTTTGAGTGAACTCTGGGAGTTGGTGATGGACAGGGAGTCCTAGCGTGCTGTGATTCATGGGGTCACAAAGAGTCAAACACAACTGAGCGACTGAACTGAATACCATACACCATACACAAAACATACACCATACATACTAACACCATACACAAAAATAAACTCAAAATGGATTAAAGATCTAAACATAAGACCAGAAACTATAAAACTCCTAGAGGAGAACATAGGCAAAACACTCTGTGACATAAATCACAGCAGGATCCTCTATGACCCACCTCCCAGAATATTGGAAATAAAAGCAAAAATAAACAAATGGGACCTAATTAAAATTAAAAGCTTCTGCACAACAAAGGAAACTATAAGCAAGGTGAAAAGACAGCCTTCAGAATGGGAAAAAATAATAGCAAATGAAGCAACTGACAAACAACTAATCTCAGCAAAGCATTTTTAAAGTCTGGATGAGGGAAGGGGGTTTCAGATGTGATCAACTGGTGTACAATTCACTGATGGGTTAATATTAAGGTAACAGGGAAGTGTCATGGGTTTAATTATCAATCCTTAGGCTCCAGAAGGCCTGGGGGCTCTGTGTTCATGGTCATAAATTTTTTTTTTAATTTATTACTTTAGAAATTATTTATTTATGTTTCTCACTGCACCAGACCTTAGTTGTAGCATGTAAGATCTTTAGTTGTGGCCTGTGAACTTTAGTCACGGTCTGTGGGATCTGGTGCCTTGACTAGGGATTGAACCCAGGCCCCTGCCTTGGAAACGCAGAGTCTTACCCACTAGACTACTAGGGAAGTCCCTTAATTTATTATTTTTTTAATTGAAGTATTGTTGAGTTAGAATGTTGTGTTAATTACTGCTGTACAGCAAAGTGACTTGATTTTATATATGTACACACACACACATTCTTTTTCATATTCTTTTTCAATTATGGCTTACCACAGGATATTGAATGTAGTTCTCTGGGCTGTACAGTAGGACCTTGTGTATCCATTCTCTATATACCAGTTTGTATCTGCTAATCCCAAATTCCCAGTCCAACTCTCTCCCACTCTTCCTTTCCCTTGGTAACCTTGGTGGGGTTTTCACATCTGTAAACCAATTCAAGGAGTATGCATCAGACACTATTATCTAGATTCTGAAATGGGAGCTAACGCAAAGGATATGGGGGAAGGGTCTGCCCATTAGGGCCCCCCAGGTTCCTGCTCAATTGCATAACCACTGCTTTCCTTGCCCTGTCCTGGAGGAACCTGGCTGTTCCTCACCCTTGGGCACTGTTCTTTCCAAGAATTATTTTCTTTGGCTGTACTTCCCTTGTCCTCAGGCTGTGGGGCAAGGAGGAGTGCCTGGAGCCAGACCTCTGTGTGCACCTGCTGTTCTCTGTTCCTAGCCCAGCCAGAGCCAAGCCGCTGCTGTTCTGCCCCAAAGCACTGGCTGGCAGGCAGTTCCACTCCAGTCCCCAGGAAAAAGAATAAAGTGGCTCTAAGATGCCCTTCAGAACCTATTATCTGGTTGTCACTCGGCTGTCCTCTTATTTCCTAGGTTACTGTCAGATTCATTCACCAACCTCCCTTTCACCTTCATCTCATGCTTTCTCCAGGGTCGAATTGGGGAGAGGGAGCCAGCAGCCTCTGCTGATTCCTCATCTTGCCGGAAACCAGAAATAGTAATGAGTGGACTTGAAAAGCACCCTCTTAAAAACCATGTGACCTCAGCCTAGTTACTTCAGTTTGCTTATCTGTGAACTCTGACTGATAAGGATACTTGCTCCAGCAGGTAATTATTTGTGGGTTGGCACAGCACTGGTGCATGCTATCTGTTAGAAAATATTTATTATTGTTATTATGACATGGTTCAGGTAGTCATCCATGGGAGCTGATACTGGCGGTTGGACTTGAGGATTTGAATGGCATGTCCCTGTGGGAGTGAGTAAAAAAGGGATGAGGGAGGCTTCAGAAGCAGCCCTGGCATTTAAGGGTGAATGGGGATAAAAAGAAAAGGAAATGGAGATGGAGGGCGCATGACAGGAAAAAGTAGGGTCTCAGAGGCTAGGAGAGAGCAGAGCCTCAAGCAACATGGGAGTGAAACAGGAAGGAAGAGGCAAGGCACAGAATTTAAAAGAATGACATAGAGACAGAGTCCTTGAGGACACAAACTGGTTAGAACCAACTAGTTCCAAGATCAGTTCAGTTCAGTTCAGTTCAGTGGTGGAAGATTAAATTTTCAGTATACGTTAAGCCTTATTATATGCTCATTGTAATACATTCAGTCAGTTCAGTTCACTTCATGCCATCAGTCGTGTCTGACTTTTTGCAACCACATGAATTGCAGCACGCCAGGCCTCCCTGTCCATCGCCAACTCTTGGAGTTCACCCAAACTCATTTGCATCGAGTCAGTGATGCCATCCAGCCATCTCATCATCTGTCGTCCCCTTCTCCTCCTGCCCCCAATCCATCCAGCATCAGGGTCTTTTCCAATGAGTCAACTCTTCTCATGAGGTGGTCAAAGTACTGGAGTTTCAGCCTCAGCATCAGTCCTTCCAATGAACACCCAGGACTGGTCTCCTTTAGGATGGACCAGTTCGATCTCCTTGCAGTCCAAGGGACTCTCAAGAGTCTTCTCCAACACCACAGTTCAAAAGCATTAATTCTTCGGCACTCAGCTTTCTTCACAGTCCAACTCTCACATCCATACATGACCATTGGAAAAACTATAGCCTTGACTAGACGGACCTTAGTCGGCAAAGTAATATCTCCTTTTGAATATGCTATCTAGGTTGGTCATAACTTTTCTTCCAAGGAGTAAGCGTCTTCTAATTTCATGGCTGCAATCACCATCTGCAGTGATTTTGGAGCCCCCAAAAATAAAGTCTGACTGTTTCCACTGTTTCCCCATCATTTCCCATGAAGTGATGGGACTAGATGCCATGATCTTAGTTTTCTGAATGTTGAGCTTTAAGCCAACTTTTTCACTCTTCTCTTTCACTTTCATCAAGAGGCTTTTGAGTTCCTCTTCACTTTCTGCCATAAGGGTGGTGTCATCTGCATATCTGAGGTTATTGATATTTCTCCTGGCAGTCTTGATTCCAGCTTGTGCTTCTTCCAGCCCAGCGTTTCTCATGATGTACATTGCGTATAAGTTAAATAAGCAGGGTGACAATATACAGCCTTGAGATACTCCTTTTCGTATTTGGAACCAGTCTGTTGTTCCATGTCCAGTTCTAATTGTTGCTTCCTGACCTGCATACAAGTTTCTCAAGAGGCAGGTCAGGTGCTCTGGTATTCCCATCTCTTGAAAAATTTTCCAGTTTATTGTGATCCACACACTCAAAGGCTTTGGCATAGTCAATAAAGCAGAAATAGATGTTTTTCTGAAACTCTCTTGCTTTTTCAATGATCCATTGGATGTTGGAAATTTGATCTCTGGTTCATGTGCCTTTTTCTAAATCCAGCTTGAACATATGGAAGTTCACGGTTCACATGCTGTTGAAGCCTGGCTTGGAGAATTTTGAGCATTACTTTACTAGCTTATGAGATGAGTGCAATTGTACGGTAGTTTGAGCATTCTTTGGCATTGCCTTTCTTTGGGATTGGAATGAAAACTGACCGTTTCTAGTCCTGTGGCCACTGCTGAGTTTTCCAAATTTGCTGGCATATTGAGTGCAGCACTTTCACAGCATCATCTTTCAGGATTTGTAATAGCTCAACTGGAATTCCATCACCTCCACTAGCTTTGTTTGTAGTGATGCTTCCTAAGGCCCACGTGACTTCACATTCCAGGATGTCTGGCTCTAGGTGAGTGATCACACCGTCATGATTATCTTGGTCATGAACATCATTTTTGTACAGTTCTTCTGTGTATTCTTGCCACTTCTTAATATCTTCTGCTTCTGTTAGGTCCCTACCATTTTTGTCCTTTATCGAGCCCATCTTTGCATGAAATGTTCCCTTGGTATCTCTAATTTTCTTGAAGAAATTTCTAGTCTTTCCCATTCTATTGTTTTTCTCTGTTTCTTTGCATTGATCACTGATTAAGGCTTTCTTATCACTCCTTGCTATTCTTTGGAACTCTGCATTCATATGGGTATCTTTCCTTTTCTCCTTTGCTTTTCCCTTCCCTTCTTTTCACAGCTATTTGTAAGGCCTCCTCAGACAGCCATTTTGCTTCTTTGCATTTCTTTTTCTTGAGGATGATCTTGATTCCTGTCTTCTGTACAATGTCACAAACCTCCATCCATAGTTCATCAGGCACTCTGTGTAGAAGATCTAGTCCCCTTAAATCTATTTCTCACTTCCTCTGTATAATCATAAGGGATTTGATTTAGGTCATACCTGAATGGTCTAGTGATTTTCTCCACTTTCTTCAATTTCAGTCTGAATTTTGCAATAAGGAGTTAATGGTCTGAGCCACAGTCAGCTCCTGTTCTTGTTTTTGCTGACTGTATAGAGCTTCTCCATTTTTAGCTGCAAAGAATATAATCAATCTGATTTCAGTGTCGACCATCTGGTGATGTCCATGTGTAGAGTCTTTTCTTGTGTTGTTGGAAGAGGGTGTTTGCTATGACCAGTGTGTTCTCTTGGCAGAAGCCTTTGCCCTGCTTCATTCTGTACTCCAAGGCCAAATTTGCCTGTTACTCCAGGTGTTTCTTGATTTCCTACGTTTGCATTCCAGTCCCCTATAATGAAAAGGACATCTTTTTTGGGTGTTGGTTATAAAAGGTCTTGTAGGTCTTCATAGAACTGTTCAACTTCAGCTTCTTCGGAGGTATTGATCAGGGCATAGACTTGCATTACTGTGATATTGAATGGTTTGCCTTGGAAACAAACAGAAAGAGTGGTGCTGCAGGAGAATAAAGAAAAATAAGACTCAGAAATAAGGTGGGGATCAGGGGGCTGATGCCATTCAAAGGCAAAAGCCCAGATCCTAAGCCTTGCTTGCCTTTTATTGTTAGCATCTACTTCATTGTTCATGCTCTAGAGATATCTGTTCTTTACAATCTCAGATCAGGGATAAAGATATACCATGCACAGTACTCAGTGTCAAACCTTCAGGCCTTTCATGACTTTGTTTAGCCCTTCAGTTAGTGATGTCCTTTCTCAGCAACTCCCACAAGGCTCTGGTCACGAAACAGCCACTAATGGTTTTCCATCAGTCACGTCAGTATTTCAACATCTTGTTTTCAAGATGTCTTTCCACGATGTACTTTTCACTGCTCCCAGCCCTTCTCCTGAAGGTGATGAGAAAGTCATTTTTCAAAGAAGCCCTGTTAACTATAGTACAGACCTGGGCATAGCATATTCCCTACAGGTTGCCATGCCCCCTCCAAGGGATCCCAACCCAGGGATCAAACCCAGGTCTCCCACATTGCAGGTGGATTCTTTACTGTCTGAGTCCCAGGGAAGCCCCAAAAGTGGGCAGTGACTGAATTCCTGGAAATCCCTGCTCCTTTCTCAAAACCATTGGAATAATCCTCCCACTCATTAGCCTAGAAATTACCCAGCCCACAAAAACTAACCACCCAATATTTCAGTGATTCTCGCCTTCTGTGATGCCCCATGCTCTGTCTGTGGAGTATGTTTCTCTCAAGGCCATTCTCACACCTCATTCTGTCCCTGGAATCTGTATCTCTCGAAATAAATCCACTTCTTACATATCACTTTGTTCTCGTTGAATTATTTCTGTGATGAGACATAAAGAAACTGAGCTTCATTAAATCCTGTGACTAGGTATATGATCTCAGTTAAAAGCCTGTGGTTTCTGGTTCGGGTTGAGTCCTGGTTCGTGGGTTCAAGTACCACCTGAGGTGCATAGTTTGTTGGGAAATGTCATCCTCAAGACCACATGTTCAGGAGAAACTTTTTTAGTCTGTTGATTTTGTACTTAGATTCTCCCTGGTGAATTTAAATCAGTTTTAGTGGAGCATAGGGAAGCCACATTGCAGCCAGTTGGAAAATAAACAGGAGGTGATGAAGTAGACACAGATACAGACCTTTCACCCTGAAATGTTTGGCTGTGAGGAGGAGCGTGATAAGGCAACAGCAGGTGGAAATGTTATATCAGAAGACTTGCTAGTGTGTTTGTTTCTTGATGGCAAATAGCCAGTTCCCTTAATCATATCTTTCTCCTCTTCCTTCTTCTTCTCTTCTCCTGATCCTTTCCCTCTTCCCTCTTTCTAATTTTCTTCTATAAGCCTAAATTTCTACCATGCTAGAAATGAATCTTAGACTGGAAAGTCCAAAAGAGAGAGAGAGGGAGAGATTGCAGTTACTTGGGAGGGATGGAGTAATGTCCATGGGATTTCTCCTGAGAAGGCGGTAGGATGGGATCCAGAGCCCAGATGGGGAGAGAGGTATCAATGTAGTTAAGTTTGCAATGGCAGAAGATGGAGAGGGAGAAGGAAAGTAATCAGGATTTCTTCTACTGAATTTACTATGGTTTATTTAGAGCTGAAACCTTACAACTCAGATTGGAACTTGCACCTACATCTGGTCTCAGGACATAAAGAAGCTCAGGTTCTTTATGTTTCAGCACAGCAAAGTAATAGAGAAGAAGTGGATTTATTTAGAGAGAAGCACACTCCACAGACAGAGCATGGGCTATCTCAGAAGGTGAGAGTGGCCTCAAAATATGGCGTGGTTAGTTTTTATGGGCTGGGTAATTTCATAGGTTAGTGAGGGGGAGGATTATTCCAACTGTTTGGGGAGGGAGTAGAGACCGGGCCACTGCCCACATTTGAGGTTGGTCTCAGAACTGTCACAGAGCCTGGGTATGGCGTTTAGCTTGCTCATGTGTTGAAAGTGAAGCTGTTAGTCTCTCAGTCTTGTCTGACTCTTTGCAGCTCTGAAGACTGTAGCCCACTGGGCTACTAGAGTAGGTTGCCATTCCGTTCTCTAGGGGATTTACCCAACCCAGGGATTGAACCTGAGTCTCCTGCACTGCAGGCAGATTCTTTAAGGTCTGACCACCTGGGAAGTCCTGCTGATGTGTTACAGTCAGCATATACTGAGGCTCAATGTCTAGTGGAAGTTGATTGGTCTACCATCTTTTATTAAGGGACTCTAATCAGTTTTTGTCATGTCCTTGGGGCTATGTCATTCTTTTAAAGTTTGTGCCCTGTCTCCTTCCCTCCTATTTCAAAATGAACACATAGAAATGCAACTGGAGGGCGCTGAATGGACCCTAGGGCTGCAAAACTTCTCAGGTGAACCAAATGACTTAACAGAGTGACGTGTGACTAGCTGTTTGGGGCCTAGATGATGCTTGTGGGGATAATACCTCTATCACATAGGTCTCAGACCCTGTTTTCAGTTCAGTTCAGTTCCGTCCAGTCACTCAGTTGTGTCCAACTCTTTGCAACTTCATGGACTGCAGCATGCCAGGCTTCCCTGTCCATCACCAACTCCCAGAGCTTGCTCAAACTCATGTCCATCGAGTCGGTGATACTATCCAACCATCTCATCCTCTGTTGTCCCCTTCTCCTCCTGCCTTCAGTCTTTCCCAGCATCAGGGTCTTTTCCAGTGAGTCAGTTCTTCACAACAGGTGGCCAAAGTCTTGGAGCTTCAGCTTCAGCATCAGTCTTTCCAATGAATATTCAGGACTGATTTCCCTGAGGATTGAGTGGTTGGATCTCCTTGCAGTCCAAGGGGCTCTCAAGAGTCTTCAACACTCCATTTCAAAAGCATCAATTCTTCGGTGCTCAGCTTTCTTTATGGTCCAACTCTCACATCCATACATGACTACTGGAAAAACAATGTGAAGGTCGCTCAGTTGTGTCCAATTCTTTGTGACCCCATGGACTATATAGTCCATGGAATTTTCCAGGCCAGAATACTGGAGTGTGTAGCTTTTCCCTTCTCCAGGGGATCTTCCCAACCCAGGGATTGAATCCAGGCCTCCCTCATTGCAGGCAGATTCTTTACCAGCTGAGCTACAAGGGAAGCCCAAGAATACTGGAGTGGGTAGCCGATCCCTTCTCCAATGGATCTTCCCAACCCAGGAACTGAACCGGAGTCTCCTGCATTGCAAGCAGATTCTTTACCAACTGAGCTATCAGGGAAACCATAGCTTTGACTATATGGACCTTTGTCAGCAAAGCCGTGCCTCTACTTTTTAATATGCTGTCTAGGTTTGTCATAGCTTTTCTTCCAATTTCATGGCTGCAATCACCATCTGCAGTGACTTTGGAGCCCAAGAAAATAAAGTCTGTCACTGTTTCCATTGTTTATCCCTCTATTTGCCAGGAACTGAGGGACTTTGACTGTATGGATCACAATAAACTGGAAAATTCTGAAAGAGATGGGAATACCAGACCACCTGACCTGCCTCTTGAGAAACTTATATGCAGGTCAGGAAGCAACAGTTAGAACTGGACATGGAACAACAGACTGGTTCCAAATTGGTAAAGGAGTACCTCAAGGCTGTATATTGTCACCCTGCTTATTTAACTTATACGCAGAGTACATTATGAGAAATGCTGGGCTGGAAGAAGCACAAGCTGGAATCAAGATTGCCAGGATAACCTCAGATATGCAGATGACACCACCCTCATGGCAGAAAGTGAAGAGGAACTAAAAAGCCTCTTGATGAAACTGAAAGAGGAGAGTGAAAAAGCTCACCATTCAGAAAACTAAGATTATGGCATCTGATCCCATCACTTCATGGGAAATAGATGGGGAAACAGTGGAAACTGCGTCAGACTTTATTTTTGGGGGCTCCAAAATCACTGCAGATGGTGATTGCAGCCATGAAATTAAAAGACACTTACTCCTTAGAAGAAAAGTTATGACCAACCTAGATAGCATATTCAAAAGCAGAATTACTTTGCCAACAAAGGTCCATCTAGTTCAGGCTATGGTTCTTCCAGTAGTCATGTATGGATGTGAGAATTGGACTGTGAAGAAAGCTGAGTACCGAAGAATTGATGCTTTTGAAGTGTGGTTTTGGAGAAGACTCTTGAGAGTCCCTTGGACTGCAAGGAGATCCAACTAGTCCATTCTGAAGGAGATCAGCCCTGGGATTTCTTTGGAGGGAATGATGCTAAAGCTGAAACTCCAGTATTTTGTCCACCTCATGCAAAGAGTTGACTCATTGGAAAAGACTCTGATGCTGGGAGGGATTGGGGGCAGGAGGAGAAAGGGACGACCGAGGATGAGATGGCGGGATGGTATCACTGACTCGACGGACGTGAGTCTGAGTGAACTCCGGGAGTTGGTGATGGACAGGGAGGCCTGGCGTGCTGCGATTCATGGGGTTGCAAAGAGTCGGACATGACTGAGCAACTGAACTGAACTGATGGGACTGAATGCCATGATCTTAGTTTTTTGACTGTTGAGACTCTGTTTTCAGCTACTTGTATTTGTGTGTGTGTGTGAGGGGTGTGTGTGTATGTGCATGCATGTACACATACAAGTAGGGTTAGAATTTACTCATTATATGCAGGTGTGCAAAAGAGAGGAAGGAAGGAAAGAAGAAGCAAGAAAGTGTATAGCATTTTAAAAAGTTAATTTGTTTTTATATGTATTCTTTACTTTTACTGAGGTATAGTTATCTATAATATTAATATTAATTTCAGGTGTACCACATAGTGACTCAAAATTGTTATAGGTTATACTCTTTTTAAAGTTGTTGCAAAATGTTGGTTGTATTCACTGTGCTATACAATATATTTTTGTAGCTTATTTATTTTCGTCACAGTAGTTTGTATCTCTTAATCTCTTACCCCTCTCTTGCCCCTGCCCCACCCCCAGGCACCCTTGATTTTCTAATATTCTGGTTGTCTTGTTCAGAAATGCCCATAGAGCTGACAATGAAAGGTTAAGGGCCTGTATGTTCAGGCCACTGACCCTGGTTGCTCTCTTGTCTCTGCCCATCCTCTGCCTGGCCAGTGCCGGCTTCGCTCGTACCATGCGCACCCGACTGGCCTTTCTGTGTGCATGCCCCAGGCCATAGCTGGTGATTGTTCTCATCTGAGGGTGGTGAGCGGAGTTCCCCTCTGCTGGTTTCCCTGGAAACTAAAGAGCCCACCTGAGACCAGTTCCCCAATAACTGGTTCTCTCCCCTTCTTCCTTCTAGGAGTGAAGATGCTGCCACATCCCGCCCGCCATCTGCTGCCCATGGACTTGCTTCAGATGTGGAAGCTCCCCCATCCATGAAATTACTGATGTCTCTGTTGTTGACTCCAGGCTGTTTCCTTGCTCTGGAAGCTGAGCAAGTGTAGGGCTTGCAGGCCTATGGGGTGCAGCCCCACAGAGCCCTCAACAGCTGAGGGAGGTGCTAGACCAACTTGCAGAACATATAAATGGGGATCAGAAAACGTGGCCCCTTCGCTTCCATGAGAGTATAAAAGAGGCAAGTGGAGACTTCCCTTGTGGTCCAGTGGTTAAGACCCCTTCTGTGAATGCAGGGAATGTGGGTTCAATCCCTGGTTGGGGAACTAAGATCCCATATGCCACAGGGTGTGGCCAAAAGATAAGCAAGAAAGCAAAAACAGAAATGAAATGAACCAAAGGGGCAGTAAATGGCGAAGGAAGAGTGACCAAGACTTGGACTTTCTTTGGGAAGTGCTGTATATTTTCTCTCCCTGCCCATCCTCACGTTGAATGAAGGGAAGGGGCTCCCTGAGAACCACTGTGAGTGTCACAAGTGTCTCCCAGAGTTCAGGGGTCAGTCTGGAGCAGATGCCTCTTCCTTCCTAAAACTAGAGGCAAGAGATTGGCTAGAACCCACATGAAGAGGCAAGGCTATCATGGGAGCTCGCCACACCACCTGGCCAGGGAACCCACACTAGATGGCCACACCAGATTGGCCTTGCTGGGCACAGAGCAGACAGCAGGGATTGGGTTGGCTGACATGTGCGTGTGTGTGTACGCCAGTGCACTCGCTTTCTTGTGTGTGATCTGGAAATTCATCCTGAGCAGGCACCACAGTGAGATCTTTTGGTGCCTCATCCGTCTCAGTTTCTCCTTTGAAGAGCTCCAGTTTGGAATCACCTTCAGACTTCCCACTAGGATCCTCTTCTGCTCCTAGAAGCCTCTAAGTAAGTAAGTGGTAGTTGCTCAGTCATGTCTGACTCTTTGACCCATGAACTGTAGCCTGCCAGGCTCCTCTGTTCATGGAATTCTCCAGGCAGGAATACTAGTGGGTAGCCATCCCCTTCTCCAATGCATCGTTCCGACCCAGGAATCAAACCCAGATCTCCCACATTGTAGGCAGATTCTTTACTGACTGAGACACCAGGGAGGCCCCAGTGACTTAAAGGAAACATGGTGTCTCAGAGCCAGGACATTTCAGCAGCTTTTCCTCATGTTGCAACACTCATGTAGAACTATGGGGGTGGTTGTTGCATCACCCTGAGCCTAGCATCCAGGGACCTGGGCCTTCCTGACCTGCACTCTCCTGGAACCTCCAGAATTCTTGCAGTCCATCACCAGTTTCATAGCTTGTTACCCTTGGCCAGAGAGATAGAGCAATTGCCAAAGTTGCCCAGTGCTGGGTCCTGGAGCTGTGAAGTCTGCTACAGTCAGAACCCCTGGCTGAGCTGGAGCCAGAGTTAAAGAGGCAAGAAAAGTCATAAGTTACCCCAGAGAGCATGAAATCCCAGTGCCACCCAGAGAGGAGGCCACTCATTGAATATATCTCTGCCCTCACAGATCCAACAGGTGCCCGCTCACAGCACGGCCCCTCTTCTCTCTCTCTTCTTGTTGCTCCGAGTCTCCGCTGAGGTGCACAGGCTTCTCTTGCTGTGGAGCATGGACTCTAGAGTATGAGGATTCTCTAGTTGCAATGCAGCAGGTGAGATCTTAGTTTCCCTGTCCCAGAATCAAACCCATGTCCCCTGCATTAGAAGGCAGATTCTTAACTACTGGACCACCAAGAAAGTCCCCAGGCCCCCCTTCTCTAGGCAGCATCTCAAGTCAAGGTGGGATGCACTCACATTATTAGGCCTTTTGTTCAGAAAGAGCCTGGACCTTCTATCAGCAGATTTGGATTCCAAGCCTGGTTTTATCACTTTACCAGCTTCAGGACTTCAGATGACTGTGTCTCTTCCCTACGCCGAGCCTCCTCACTTTTCTTCATGCTTGGAGATGATCATGCCTATTCTAAAGGGTTGTTGTACGAATGAACTGAGATAACACATGGGAAAGAGTAGGGACACACAAATTGCTTTCTTTCCTTGTCAGCTTTGACCTCGACCCCGTCTCTAATCATATTGATGGGGCAGCCACTGCTTATTGGGAAGACAGAGGGAGAGAAGGTTTCTGCCCCCGTCCTTGTAACGCTGCTGTGCTGGTGGGAAGGATGGGCATGTTTTCTCTCAGCCAGCCACTCCTGATGGGGAATGCCATCCACCTGTAGCATGCATGCGATGGATCCACGTGGGGCACAAGCAGCCAGCCGTGATGCAGGGTGGGGTCAGTGCAGAGTGCACAGAAATGCACAATCGGAAAGAAACACCTGACTCATGGCCTTCCTCCAGGGCCTGTTCCCAACTGTAGTGGCCTTCCCACCTGATCCTTTACTTCCAGTCTACACCTTGAACCCATCTTCCATGCTGCCCCAGAGGGAGCTTTCTGAAACCCTAGTCTGTTCATGTCACTCCTCCTCTTCAAACCCTCAGTGGATCCCTATTGTTTAGAACTGTGATTTTCAAATAATGGATTATGACCTTTAGTGGGTCACGAAATCAATGTAATGAGATATAATCAGCATTAAAAAAAAATAAATAGACTAAATGTCAGCCTCAATTGCATATATTGTTTCCTGAAGTGATTGTTTATTTTAGCATATCTTTACAATTCTAAAGTTTATTAAAGTTTAACTTAATAAAACATTGAAAGCATTTTATTTCTCAAAACAGCACATTTCCTATTTTTTAAAAAGCCAACTGAGTCCATCAAAATTGATGCTGTATAGCAATTGCTCCATAATAATTAACCACATATTGTTAATTGCTATAAAAATGCCCTGGATTTAATTAGGTTGAAACAGCACTTTCTGTATATTACAAAATGAACTAACATTCTTTGGATAGTTATTCTTCAGAAGGAAGTATTCTTTTTTCACAGTCTGTTTTTTTCACTTTTTAAGAAAATTGGAGGGAGGTGGGAGGGGGTTCATGTTTGGGAACGCATGTAAGAATTAAAGATTTTAATATTAAAAAAATAAAAAACTAAAAAAAAAGAGAAAATTGGAGTACAGTTGCTTTACACTGCTGTGTCAGGTTCTGCTGTACAGCAAAGTGTATCAGTCATATATACAAACATATCCCCTTTTTGGATTTCCGTCCCATTTAGGGCATCACAGAGGACTGAGCAGAGTTCCCTGTGCTATAACAGCATGTTCTCATTAGTTATCTGTTTTATACATTCCCAGTTCATTCCCACCCTCCTATTTCAGTATTATTTCAGGCTATTATAAATGTGAGCACTTATTTTAATGGGAATTTGAGTCCCACATATTTTACATGTAGTTATGATAGTGTGGAATAATTTTTAACAACTTTGCACTGAGGTGTAACATATATTTGAGTAAAATTCAGGGTCTTAAGTGTGCATCTTGATGGATTTTTATGTATGCATACTCTCATTTAGTCACCACTCAGATCAAGAGACAGAGCATATCGAGCACCTCAGAAAGCTCCCTCATGCCCATTCTCTGTCAAAACTACTCTCCTTCCTGGACCCCTCTTTCCTGCAAGGTAATCACCATTCTTACTGCTATAATCTTCAATTTATTTCTGCCTGTTCTTTAACTAAATGTAATCAAAGAATATGTACTGTTTTGGGGCTTGGCTTCATTAGCTCAATATTATGTCTGAGATACATTCATGAAGTCACATATAGCTATATTGTATCCATTATTGTATTCCATTATATGAATATACTGCAGTTTAATTATCCAGTTCTCCTATTGATGGACTTTTAGGCTGTTTCCAGTTTCTGGCTATTAGGAACAAAGCTCCTGGAATATTTTTGTGCATGTCTTTTTGTGGGCATATTACCAGAAGTAAAATTTTTGGATCACAGGGTAGATGTATGATTACTGAAATGGCCAAATGGTTTTCTAAAGTAATTACATTTGAGATTCATATCTACATTCTACATCTATGTATATGGCATATATATGTATGTACATATGGTCCAGGTTGCCATGTGAAATGATTTTATTATCATTCTTCTTAGTAAGAGAAACACATTGAAAAGTACTCATTAGAGGAAAAAGTCATATTCCTTAGCACACTTACGTCTCCTTTTTAAAAATGTTTCCTGCCTGTCTCCCACCCACTCTTCCGGCTCTTCACTTGCCTGAAAGATCTTTCTCCTCTTTTTTTGTTTGTAGACTCCTACTTGTCCCTGAATATTCACTTCAAATTAATTTTCTTCTAGGAAATCTCTTCTGTTCACCCCTTTCTTCTCTCCTTTTTTGCTCCTTTAGAACCTGTCCATTCTCCTATCATAGTGCTTACTGCCTTGTCTTTTACCTCCTACCAAACTATTTCATTATACATAAGACCCTTCAGGGAGAAACTGTGATCCACCATTAGAATCTATGGTGAACATTTGTTCTTTGCCCCCCTTTCTCCACTACCCCGTCTTTTCCTAACAGCCTCTAGTTTTAATCCAGGGAGATACCTTTTCTGCACTCTCTGTTCAGGCAGGTCAGAAGTGGTCCCATTCCCCTGGTATCAAAGATATGCTTGGAATCCTGGTCTTGGTCCCTCTGCACATCCTGTCTTTGCCATAGCACTTGGTTGCCTAGCTGGTTGGAAAGAGCTCTAGGGGATCATGGACCATGCTGTCTATGTCTTCTCCATTCCCTGCACACCCTGTAGTCATTAGCCCATTATTTACTAGGCACTGGGCCGGGAGTTGGTGATGGTCAGGGAGGCCTGGCGTGCTGCGATTCATGGGGTCTCAAAGAGTCGGACACGACTGAGCGACTGAACTGAACTGTGCCAAGTGCTGTACATTTACAGCTTCATTTAGTTTTCCTAGCAGCCCTATTGTTACCGAGTCCAAGCTCACTCGGCTCACTGCATAACAAACCAGTACATCTACAGACAAGTGGTTGAGACAAGGAATAAAGCAAGTTATGATCTGCTTTATATTTTTCAGAAAGCTGGCAGACCAAGAAAACTTAGGCTCAAAGCTCAGAGCTGCCTTTGTATCAACGATAAATCGTTGAACTTTTCCTCTGTTGAGATTAGGTGCTTAAAGAAATGAATGAGCAGGCTTTTCACAGGTGTTGCATGAGTGGCTCCTTTACTTTTCTTGAAACATTTTAAAGATGCTATTCTGTTGTCTTCTGGCCTCCATGGTTTCTGATGCATAGTGAGCTATGATTATATTTGCTTTTCTGCACAGGATGTATAGGGCTTCCCTGGTGGCTCAGTGGTAAAGAATCCACCTGCCAATGCAGGAGACATGGGTTCGATCCCTAGATCAGGAAGATCCCCTGGAGGAGGAAATGGCAATCTGCTGTAGTATTCTTGCCTAGATAATCCCAGGGACAGAGGTGCCTGGCGGGCTACAGTCCATGGCGTCACAAAGAGTCAGATACGATTTAGGGACTGACTCAACAACAACAATAGTATGTGTTGTGTCTTTTATTTTCTCAGTATTTTACAGATTTTCTCCTTATCCTTACTCATCAGTAATTTTATTATGATGTGCCTAGGCATGGTTTTCTTTGTATTTATCATGTTTGGAGTTTTTTGAACTTCTTGAATTGTGGATTTGTCAGGGGAGTGTGTAATTTCCTCAGTTCTGTCTGGTCACAACAAAAATTTGAAGCGACAGACATTAAAGCCCTCAGTGCGTCACAGCTCTTGGACTCTTGGATAGTGTTACAGCTCAATTTTATTTAGAAAATAAAGGAAAATACATCCTCGAGGAGTGAGGGCATGCCAACCCAAAAGATGCGAAGAGGAGAGAGAGAGAGCAAGTGCGTACAAGTGTGCACAGAAGAGACCCTCCGGCCTTTTGGCTCCTCTTTTTATATGTTTTTTTCCCTCCCCTTGGGCCTGCCGTATGTAAACTGGGCTAGCCAGGAGTACCGTTTGTTCTACCTGAGGTCCTCACTCCAGTCCTCGAACCTTCCTTTGTTCCATTTTTGCAGGCTTTTCCCTTCCCTAGTCTTTTAGCCACCACTATTTTGGACTGTTTTTTCCTATTCTAACTACCTAACAGATTGAAATTTTTTCTTATTGAATTTGCAAAAATTTCAGACATTATTTCTGCAGATATTTGCTTTCTGTCCACTTTTCTCTCCCTTCTTCTTAGACTCCAATAACACAAATGTCAGACTACTTAATATTTCAATCAATATTCTGTTCATGTAAAAAAAATTTATTTCCTCTGTGGTTCAGTTTGACCTGCCCTCACTTTCAGAATATCAAGTATGCTGTTTTCTTACCTAGTGAATTTTTAATTTCAAATATTGTATTTTTCAGTTTTAGGGTTTATATTTAGCTTAATTTTTAGACTTTTCTTATTTATCTTAAATTTCACCAAGTCCTCAATGTTACACTAGTTTTTTAATATAAAATATTTTAAATATGTTTATTATTTCAAGATTATTATCTTCTAATCCAATATAGGTTTCATCTTTAGATTTGTTACTGTTGACGACTTGTTCTCCTGATTGTCACATTTTTGGGATTCTTTGTATGCCAAGTAATTTATTATTGTATGTTTGTTATATGTAATTTACTCTAGTGTGTCTTGATTCTATTATCTTTCTTTGGAAACTACTTTGTCTTAGTAGATGGTTCAATTGCTGACAGATCACTGTAATCTGTAGAAGCTTAATTTTAGCTTTTGGGGAGTTGGTTTCTTTTAGTTCTGTCTTATTCCTAAGGGATAGATCTGGAATGTGATCTTTACTCCTAGTGTGTAGTCCTGGAAGAGCGTCAGTGGAAAGACCATAGTGTTTACTAAACCTCTCTGACATGGCAGAACTTGAACTTCAAACTCTGCTCAACTCTTTAGTCTCCCTGAAGTTGCTTTCCAGGAAACACAGAGTGGCACCCTGTTTAGCAGTCAGCCTAGGGTTTGAGGAGTGTTGTACATGAATTTCAAGGTGCCTTTCTGTGCTTCCTTCACTTACAGGACTTCTCCCTTCAGCTTCCAGTCACTCCATCCCTTGTGCATAGTGTAAAGAGGGATGAGCCTTTAGTGGGAGATCTCTCACCCAGCATGCTTCCTTTCTCTCAAGAGTCAAAGCCCCTCCATCCTTCCCTGCTTTGGTTGCTGCCCTGTGCCTTAAGGCAGCTGTTTTTCCAGAATATAGAATTGTTGCATGTGGGAGGATTAGTTTGATATGAGCTATTCTGCTATTGGGCATCCCAAGTGGCACTGGTGGTAAAGAACACACCTGCCAATGCAGGAAATGTAAGAGACACAGGTTTGATCCCTGGGTCAGGAAGATCCCCTGTAGGAGGGCATGGCAACCCACTCCAGTGTTCTTGCCTGGAGAATCCCATGGACAGAGGAGCCTGTCAGGCTACAGTCCATAGCATTGCAAAGACTTGGACATGACAAACAATTTAGCACAGCAAGCATGCATTCAGCTATTACCAGAACCAGAACATCTTCCTCACTTTTTCCCCCTGTCATCTCAACACCATGACTATGAGAGAACTAAGACATCAAGGAAGCAATGACAAAATGCTCCAAGAGAGATTTATAAGGGCTAATAAGAAAGAGACAGTATAGTGGAATGGCTAACTCTATAGACTGGGGAGGCAGCCTTGGGTTGGTTTTGAATATTAACTCTGCCACTTACCAGAGGAGTAAGTACATGAGCTTATGCAGCTTATGAGCTTATGCAAGATGCTGAATCAGTTGGGATCCTGTATTCCTGTCTACAAAATGGGTTTGGAAATACTTTTTTTTTTTACTGCTCTGGATCGTCATTTTGATGCTTGGGCTTTCTCTAGTTGGGGCATGCAGGCTTCTCTTCCTGAGGAGCACAGGCTCTAGCGCTCGAAGGCTCAGTAGTTGTGGTATGTGGGCTTAGTTGCCCCATGGCATGTGGGCTCTTAGTTCCCTGATCAGGGATTGAACCTGTGTCCCCTGCATTGTAAGTCAGATTCTTCTTCTTCTTTTTTTAATATTTTGGCTGCACTGGGTCTTAGTTGTGGCATGTGGGGTCTAGTTCCCTGACCAGGGGTTGAACCTTGGCCGTAGCATTGGAAGTATGCAGCCTCAGCCACTGGACCACCGAGGGAAGTCCCTGAAAGTTGAATTCTTAACCATTGGGCCACCAGGAAAGTCCCTGGTAATACATTTTCATACTTTTTTTTAAGTGGGGGGGAGTAAGGGTTAAATGAAGTGCTTAGGACCAGGGATGCTACACAATAAGACTATAAGCAAAGGTGGTTACTACCATTAATTTGAGAATGATGTGTCCTTTCACTGCGGGCTTTCAGGAGAAGACAGAGCAAGAAAACACTCTTCCAGGGAATAGGTGAGTGCCTTCTGGTGGGACTATTGGGACCAGAAGTCTGTCTACAACAGTGACATTCACAGTTGTTTGGAAATAAGCAAAATCCCAAATTTCAGGGTTGTCTTATTGTTCCAGGAAAGGTTTATCAAGAGCTAGAGGATCTGAACCAGATCCAGCAGGAATTTTAGAATAAAGGGACAAAGGCGATGGAGTTCAGCAAGAAGCTGTCTGGAAGTGGATATCAAGGGCAAAGGCTAGGAGATGACATCTTCCCCCGACCCCTGCTCCAATGCAGATCCCTTCCCTGAGCTCTCCAACTTGACATAAAGTGGTCTTTCTTAACAAACTCGAGCATTTCTGGAAATTTTTTTTTTGTAGGTAAAGTTCATATAACAGAAAATTCCCATTTTAGTCATTTTAAAGTGTATAATTAAGTGAATTCTAGTACATTCATGATGTTGTACAACCATCATTGGTATCTAATTCTAGAACACTTTCATCACCCCCAGTGGAAACCCCATACCCATTAAGTAGCTGCTCCTAGCCCATGCCAACTACCATCTACTTTTTAGATTCACCTAGTGTGTACAATTTATTTCAACAGAATCATACAATAGATGGTTTTTGGGGTTGGGATTCTTTTCACTTAGCATATGCTTTCGCGGTTTGTCCATTGCCTGGAATTTTTAGATACTAATTTTTGTGTAAATTTCTGTGTTTTTTAGATTTTTCCGAGTTAATTTCACCTCGGGGGTTTCCTATGGGGAACAGGGAATCTTGAAGAAGGAAGGAATGAGGGGTGGGGTGCAGAGTGTGTGGGGCATGCGACATCCTTCCATCTGTAGCTCTGTTTCTGCACCCTGTTAACAATGCTCTCCTGTAGGACCATCTCTGTTTTCCTAGCTGAAAATCCTCTCATCTGGAACCACAGTCAAAAGGCTGACGTCTTTCTGAGGTGCCCACTTAAATGCAATGAAGCAATGCTGTTTAGGAAAAAGTTCTTGTGTTTTAACATCAGATGTGGCTTTGAATCCCACTTTAAAGACTCAGGGAATACCAGAATAGAGGAGACCTGTGTCCATTTTGTCAGCAGAACTGGGGAAAGGGCACATGCCCAGAGATAACCTGAGCCATAACGTGGCATGAGAGGAGCACAGTAGAAACTGCTGCTGTGCACTGGGCCTGTGTCAGTTCTGTGTGGTGGTAGTGCAAGATGACTTTCTGTGGCCTAAGGGTGGGAAGCAAGTGGAAGGACAGACTGAGCTCCCCTCATTTCTGTTTTTGCTGGCAGGCATGTGGGGTTTTAGCTCCCTACTAGGGATTGCACCTGCACCCCCTGCACTGGAAGTGTGGTGTCTTAACCACTGGATTGCCAGGGTAGCCCTCCCCCTCAATTTTTTAAAAAAATTTTTTCTCAATATATATATTTTATTGAGGTATAGTTGACTTACAGTGTTTCAGGTGCACAGCAAGGTGATTCAGTTATACACATACACATATATTATTTTTGAAATTATTTTCCATTACAGGTTATTACAAGATATTGACTATAGTTCCCTGTGAAAGTGAAAGTCACCTAGTCATGTCCGACTCTTTGCCACCCCATGGACTATATACTTCATGGAATTCTCCAGGCAAAAATACTGGAGTGGGTAGCCTTTTCCTTCTCCAGGGGATCTTCCCAACCCAGGGATTGTACCCAGGTCTCCTGCATTGTAGGTGGATTCTTTACCAGCTGAGCCACCAGGGAAGCCCATAGCTCCCTGTGCTATACAGTAAACCTTTGATGCTTGTTGCATATCTGTTTTTTTAATTAAAAACCTAGCATTCCAAAAACAAAAAAAAAATTAAAAAAAAAACAAAAGAAAACAAATCTAACATTCTATTCAAAGCAGGTCAAACAAGTGGAATTAAAATGTCAATTTTTTTAGTTAGGCAAAAATTCAGAAGTTTTCTATACATATTTATATATATGTATCCAGAAGCTTTTCTATGCCCACCCCCACCCCCCATTTCTGATGGTCTCAGCATGGCCTAGGGGCCACTAAGGGCTCCCAGACATCTGGAAGAACAGAGAAGTGTAATAGAGAACCTGCAGACCTTGAGAAGGCCTGCTGGATATATGAGGCACAAGTAGCCAAGACAGATGTCCAGAGATCCAGCAAGCATCAGGACATTCGGCAACTTGCAGGAATACACAAGGACAGCAAGGGGCAGACATCTCCACACAGAGCTCACATTCACATGGAATTTATGTTACAGTCCTGGAGAAAGGAAGTGGCAGAGGCCGAACTGAGCGAAATGAAGTTTCTGCTCCACAGCAGGATGGAGGCTAAACAGAAATTCAGGACAAATAGACACACAGGGAAGGTCACGTGAGGATGAGATGGGCAGAAATTGAAGTGATGAATCTGAGTTGGGGAATACCAAGGATTGACAGCAAATACCAGAAGCCAGAGGGGAGGAAGCTTCTCTCCCATAGCCTCCAGTAAGAATCAGTTTTGCTGACACATTGATTTTGTACTTCTGGCCTCCTGAACTGAGAGAGAATAGATTTCTCTTATTTAAGCCAGTTTATGGTACTTTGTTACAGTGACTCCAGGAACCTAATACAGATTAGATACTGTTTCTGGGATTCATTGATATTTTCATAATGTTTATAGTTTTAACAAAATGTACTCACATAGTTTATTTCTTATGGTAAATTATTGCCAAATGTGATACAGTGATTTGCGATAAAATATATATTTGGTCTTTCTCTCTTTTCCTGGCACAGAGCTCCTAAAAACCTTGAAGTTTCCTGTGATAAGTGCCATAAAGATGTAGTTTATTGTGTCAGTGAGGTGATTTCTGGAAAGCACCTACGGATGGGGGCTGGTTGCCAAACTCGTGATTAGAAGGTGGGAACTTTCAGTCCTACCCGCTGGCATGGGGAGGGGAGAGGGGCTGGAGATTGAGCTCACTTACCAATAAGACTGGATTCAGAGAGCTTCCTGGTTGTTGAGCTCCAAGAGCTCGGAAGCTCCACCTCCTGTTCCCATAACTTGCCCTACCTGTCTTTTCTTTCTGGCTATTTATGAGTTTTATCTTTTTGTAATAAACTGATACTCTAGCAAGTAAAATGTATCTCTGAGTTCTGTGAGCAACTCTGGCAAGTCATTTGAATCCAAGGAGGAGGGGTCATCAGAACCTACAATCTACAGCTTGTCAATCAGAAGAACGCACAACAACTTGGGCTTGCAGTTGGCTTCTTAAGTTGGTGGGGGAGCCGTCCTGAAGGACTGAACCTTTATCCTGTGAAATTTGATGCTATCTCTGGGTAGTGTCAGAACTGAGTTAGATTCTAGGTCACCCAGCTGGTGTCTGAGACTTGCTTCATAGTATATGGAGAAGCACACCCCTCCCCCCTCCCCTTCACTGGAAATTAGGTTAATGCAGGCTGTCTTAACCAGCTAACTTTTCTGGGCTGCAAGTGAATTTTATCAGCCTGTTTCTTTCTTTTTTTAAAAATTTTATCTATTTTGGTCTGTACTGAGTCTGTTACTGCATACAGGCTTTATCGTGGTGCATGGGCTTCCTATTGCCGTGACTCTTCTTGTTGCTCTTCTTGTTGTGGAGCATAAGAGCTAGAGTACTTGGGCTTCAGCAGTTGTGGCACACAGGCTTAGTTGCAAACCAGAGATCAAGCCCATGACCGCTGCGTTGGCAGGCAGATTCTTAACTACCAACGAAGTCCCTTGAAGTTTTTTTTTTTCTCTTGGTGGCACTGTACAGCTTCTGGAAAATTAGTTCCTTCATGTTGCAGGAAGGGGGCTCTTGTCTGACACTCAGAAATGAATTGTCAAGGAGACACATGTGCTGAAAGAGCAAGAGACTTTATTGGGAAGAGGCACCTGGGCAGAGAGCAGGAAGGTGAGGGAACTCAGTGGACTCCTCTGCCACATGGCTCATAGTCTCAGGTTTTATAGCAATGGGATTAGTTTCCAGGTTGTCTCTGGCCAATCATTCTGACTCAGGGTCCTTCCTGGTGGTGCATGCATTGCTCAGTCAAGATGAATGCCAGCGAGGAGGATTCTGGGAGGTGGTAGAACACGTAGCATCTCCTTTGACCTTTCCCAAACTCTTGCGGCTGGTGGTGGCTTTTTAGTTACGTGCTCCTTACCAGGACCTCCTGTTGTAAAATAACTCATGCAAATTGTTACTATGGTGCTTGGCCAGTGTGGGCAGTTTCGGTCATTCTGTTTCCCCTAATTTCACCAGGGACTGAAACTGGGCCCACATCAGTGAAAACCCAAGTCCTAGCATGTGGACCACCAGGCAAGTACCCCATCCCTTTGCTTGTGTGTGTGTGTGCAGATGCTCAGAGAGATGAATATTTACCCATGTGACCTACCAAATCAGGGGCAACCCTAGGACCCTAGTTCGTGTGCTTTTCTCTCTAGTGCAGGAGTGAATAGAGGATGTTGGTGATAACATTGCAATGACTCCCATCAGCTAAAAAGTTCTGAATCCACAAGGATATGTATGATGGAAAATGACCCTCATAGGCATGGGTTGAAGGCCACTTGGAGAAGGGCCAGCGTCTTCAGCTATTCCTGTGCTATCCTTCCTAAGGTCTGCCTATGAGACTCAGACTTCAGCTTCCATGAGTCACCCCTCCTCCTATCTTTACAACACCTGTCGCAGTCCCTCCTCGTTGTTGTTGTCATTTGGTCCCTAAGTCATGTCTGACTCTTTTGTGACCCCACAGACTGTAGCCCACCAGGCTCCTCTCTGCATGGGATTTCCCAAGCAAGAATACTGGAGTGGGTTGTTGTTTCCTTCTCCAGGGGATCTTTTCGACCCAGTGATTGAACCTGTGTCTCTTGCATTGGCAGGCTGATTCTTCACTGCTGAGCCATCAGGGAAGCCCCTTGCTATACAGTAGGTCCATGTTGATCTATTTCATATAATGTGTTTATGTTAATCTCAAACTCTTAATTTATCCCTCTGCCCCTTTCCCTTTTGGTAACTGTAAGATTGTTTTCTACGTCAAGAGTCTATTTCTTTTTGTAAATAAGTTCAGTTATATCATTTTTTTAGATTCTACATGTAAGTGATATCATATGATGTTTGTCTTTATCTGATTTGCTCCACTTAATATGATCTCTAGACCCATCCGTGTTGCTACAAATGGCATTATTTCATTCTTTTTTATGGATGAGTAGTATTCCATTGTGTATATACACCACATCTTTATTCATTCATCTATTGATAGACAGGTTGCTTCCATGTCTTGGCTGTTGTAAATAGTGGTGCAGTGAACATTGGGGGTACATGTATCTTTGTCGAATTAAAGTTTTTATATTTTCTGGATATATATGCAAAAGTGGTATTGCTGGATCATATGGTAACTCTATTTTTAGGTTTTTAAGGAACCTCTAAACCATTCTCTCAGCTTCCCCAGTGGCTCAGCTGGTAAAGAATCTGCCTGGAGTGTGGGAGCCCTGAGTTCAATCCATGGGTTTGGAAGATTCCTTGGAGAAGGGAACGGCTACTCACTCCAGTATTCTTGTCTGGAGAATCCCATGGACAGAGGAGCCTGGTGGGCTATATAGTCCATGGGGTCATAAAGAATTGGACATGACTGAGTGACTAACACTTACATGCCATTCTCTATAGAGTTCTGCCTCTTTTTTTAATCAATGTTTTATTTTATTTTTTTTGCTATTGAATTTTATGAGTTCTTTATATATTTTAGATATTAATCCCATATTAGTAAATTACCTGGAAATATGTTTTCACATTTGGTAGATTGCCTTTTTATTTTGCTGATGCTTGCCTTTACTGTGAAGAAGCTTTTTATTTTTTTATTCATTAATTAATTTTGGGGGGAGGCTAATTACTTTACAATATTGTATTGGTTTTGCCATACATTGACATGAATCTGCCACGGGTGTACATGTGTTCCCCATCCTGAACCCCCCTCCCACCACCCTCCCCATCCCATCCCTCTTTGTCATCCCAGTGCACCAGCCCCAAGCACCCTGTCTCATGCATCAAACCTGGACTGGCAATCCATTTCACATATGATAATATACATGTTTCAATACCATTCTCCCATATCGCCCTCTCCCACAGAGTCCAAAAGACTGTTCTATACATCTGTGTCTCTTTTGCTGTCTTGCAGACAGGGTTATTGTTACCATCTTTCTAAATTCCATATATATGCGTTAGTATACTGTATTGGTGTTTTTCTTTCTGGCTTACTTCACTCTGTATAATAGGCTCCAGTTTCATCCACCTCATTAGAATGATTCAAATGTACGCTTTTTAATGGCTGAGTAATATTCCATTGCGTATATATACCACAGCTTTCTTATCCATTTGTCTGCTGATGGACATCTAGGTTGCTTCCATGTCCTGGTTATTATAAACAGTGCTGCGATGAACATTGGGGTACATGTGTCTCTTTCAATTCTGGTTTCTTTGGTGTGTATGCCCAGCAGTGGGATTGCTGGGTCATACGGCAGTTCTATTTCCAGTTTTTTAGGGAATCTCCATCCTGTTCTCCATAGTGGCTGTACTAGTTTGCATTCCCACCAACAGTGTAAGAGGATTCCCTTTTATCCACATCCTCTCCAGCATTTATTCCTTGTAGACTTTTGGATCGCAGTCATTCTGACTGGCATGAAATGGTACCTCATTGTGGTTTTAATTTGCATTTCTCTAATAATGAGTGATGTTGAGCATCTTTTCATGTGTTTGCTAGCCATCTGTATGTTTTCTTTGGAGAAATGTCTATTTAGTTCTTTGGCCCATTTTTTGATTGGGTCATTTCTTTTTCTGGAATTGAGCTGCAGGAGTTGCTTGTATATTTTTTAGATTAATTCTTTGTCAGTTGCTTCGTTTGCTATTATTTTCTCCCATTCTGAAGGCTGTCTTTTCACCTTGCTTATAGTTTCCTTTGTTGTGCAAAACTTTTAATCAGGTCCCATTTGTTTATTTTTGCTTTTATTTCCAATATTCTGGGAGGTGGGTCATAGAGGATCCTGCTGTGATTTATGTCAGAGAATGTTTTACCTATGTCTTCCTCTAGGAGTTTTATAGTTTCTGGCCTTACATTTAGATCTTTAATCCATTTTGAGTTTATTTTTGTGTATGGTGTTAGAAAGTGTTCTAGTTTCATTCTTTTACAAGTCGTTGACCAATTTTCCCAGCACCACTTGTTAAAGAGATTATCTTTTCCCCATTGTATATTCTTGCCTCCTTTGTCAAAGATAAGGTGACCATAGGTGTGTGGATTTATCTCTGGGCTTTCTGTTTTGTTCCATTGATCTATATTTCTGTCTTTGTGCCAGTACCATACTGTCTTGATGACTGTGGCTTTGTAGTAGAGCCTGAAGTCAGGCAGGTTGATTCCTCCAGTTCCATTCTTCTTTCTCAAGACTGCTTTGGCTATTCGAGGTTTTTTGTATTTCCATACAAATTGTGAAATTATTTGATCTAGTTCTGTGAAAAATACCGTTGGTAGCCTGATAGAGATTACATTGAATCTATAGATTGCTTTGCGTAGTATATGCATTTTCACTATATTGATTCTTCCGATCCATGAACACGGTATTTTTCTCCATCTATTTGTGTCCACTTTGATTTCTTTGACCAGTGTTTTATAGTTTTCTATATATAGGTCTTTTGTTTCTTTAGGTAGATACATTCCTAAGTACTTTATTCTTTTCATTGCAATGGTGAATAGAATTGTTTCCTTAATTTCTCTTTCTGTTTTCTTATTGTTAGTGTATAGAAATGCAAGGGATTTCTGTGTGTTGATTGTATATCCTGCATCTTTACTATATTCATTAATTAGCTCTAGTAATTTTCTGGTGGGAAAAAATATTTTTTCTGGTGGAGTCTTTAGGGTTTTCTATTTAGAGGATCATGTCATCTGCAAACAGTGAGAGTTTTACTTCTTCTTTTCCAATTTGAAAGAAAGTGAAAGTGAAGTCGCTCAGTTGTGTCCGACTCTTTGCGATCCCATGGACTGTAGCCTTCCAGGCTCTTCTGTCCATGGGATTTTCCAGGCAGTAATACTAGAGTGGATTGCCATTTCCTTCTCTAGGGGATCTTCCCAACTCAGGGATCGAACCCGGGTCTCCTGCATTGTAGACAGACGCTTTACTGTCTGAGCCACCAGGGAAGTCCTTTTCCAATTTGGATTCCTTTTATTTTTTTCTGCTCTGATTGCTGTGGCCAAAACTTCCAAAACTATGTTGAATAGCAGTGGTGAGAGTGGGCACCCTTGTCTTGTTCCTGACTTTAGGGGAAATGCTTTCAATTTTTCACCATTGAAGATAATGTTTGCTGTGGGTTTGTCATGTATAGGTTTTATTATGTTGAGGTATGTTCCTTCTGTTCCTGCTTTCTGGAGGACTTTTATCATAAATGGATGTTGAATTTTGTCACAGGCTTTCTCTGCATCTATTGAGATAATCATATGGTTTTTATGTTTCAGTTTGTTAATGTGGTGTAGTACATTGATTGATTTGCAGATATTGAAGAATCCTTGCATCCCTAGGATAAAGCCCACTTGGTCATGACATATGATCTTTTTAATATGTTGTTGGATTTTGTTTGCTATAATTTTATTAAGGATTTTTGCATCTATGTTCATCAGTGATATTAGCCTGTAGTTTTCTTTTTTTGTGGCAACTTTGTCAGGTTTTGGTATTAGGGTGATGGTGGCCTCTTAGAATGAGTTTGGAAGTTTACCTTCCTCTGCAATTTTCTGAAGAATTTGAGTAGGATAGGTGTTAGCTCTTCTCGAAATTTTTGGTAGAATTCAGCTGTGAAGCTGTCTGGACCTGGGCTTTTGTTTGCTGGAAGATTTCTGATTACAGTTTCAAATTCTGTGCTTGTGATGGGTCTGTTAAGATTTTCCATTTATTCCTGGTTCAGTTTTGGAAAGTTGTACTTTTCTAAGAATTTGTCCATTTCTTCCAAGTTGTCCATTTTATTGGCATGTAGTTGCTGATAATACTCTTATGATCCTTTGTATTTCTGTGTTGTCTGTTGTGATCTCTCCATTTTCATTTCTAATTTTGTTGATTTGATTTTTCTCCTTTGTTTCTTGATGAGTCTGGCTAAAGGTTTGTCAATTTTATTTAACTTCTCAAAGAACCAGCTTTTGGCTTTGTTGATTTTTGCTATAGTCTCTTGTTTCTTTTGCATTTATTTCTGCCCTAATTTTTAAGATTTCTTTCCTTATACTAATCCTGGGGCTCTTCATGTCTTCCTTTTCTAGTTGCTTTAGGTGTAGAGTTAGGTTATTTATTTGACTTTTTTCTTGTCTCTTGAGGTAAGCCTGTATTGCTATGAACCTTCCCCTTAGCACTGCTTTTACAGTGTCCCATAGGTTTTGGGTTGTTGTGTTTTCATTTTCATTCATTTCTATGCATATTTTGATTTATTTTTTGATTTCTTCTGTGATTTGTTGGTTATTCAGCAGTGTGTTGTTCAGCCTTCATATGTTGGAATTTTTAATAGCTTTTCTTCTGTAATTGACCTCTAATCTTACTGCATTGTGGTCAGAAAAGATGCTTGGAATGGTTTCAATGTTTTTGAATTTACCAAGGCTAGATTTGTGATCTATCCTGGAGAAGGTTCCATGTGCACTTGAGAAAAAGGTGAAATTCATTGTTTTGGGACGAAATGTCCTATAGATATCAATTAGGTCTAACTGGTCTATTGTATCATTTAAAGTTTGTGTTTCCTTGTTAATTTTCTGTTTAGTTGATCTATCCATAGGTGTGAGTGGGGTATTAAAGTCTCCCACTATTATTTTATTATTATTAATTTCCCCTTTTATATTTGTTAGCACTTTCTTACATATTGCAGTGCTCCTATGTTGGGTGTGTATATATTTATAATTGTTATATCTTCTTCTTGGATTGATCCTTTAATCATATGTAGTGTCCTTCTTTGTCTCTTTTCATAGCCTTTGTTCTAAAATCCATTTTATCTGATATGAGTACTGCTACTCCTGCTTTCTTTTGGTCTCTATTTGCATGGAATATCTTTTTCCAGCCCTTCACTTTCAGTCTGTATGTGTCCCTTGTTTTGAGGTGGGTCTCTTGTAGACAACATATATAGGGATCTTGGTTTTGTATCCATTCAGCCAGTCTTTGTCTTTTGGTTGGGGCATTCAACCCATTTACATTTAAGGTAATTATTGATAAGTATGATCCCATTGCCATTTACTTTATTGTTTTGGGTTCGAGTTTATACACCCTTTCTGTGTTTCCTGTCTAGAGAAGATCCTTTAGCATTTGTTGGAGAGCTGGTTAGGTGGTGCTGAATTCTCTCAGCTTTTGCTTGTCTGTAAAGTTTTTGATTTCTCCTTCATATTTGAATGAGATCCTTGCTGGATACAGTAATCTGGGCTGTAGGTTATTTTCTTTCATCACTTTAAGTATGTCATTCCCTTCTGGCCTGAAGAGTTTCTATTGAAAGATCAGCTGTTATCCTTATGGGAATCCCCTTGTGTGTTATTTGTTGTTTTTCCCTTGCTGCTTTTAATATTTGTTCTTTGTGTTTGATCTTTGTTAATTTGATTAATATGTGTCTTGGGGTGTTTCACCTTGGGTTTGTCTTGTTTGGGACTCTGGGTTTCTTGGACTTGGGTGACTATTTCCTTCCCTATTATCTCCTCAAGTATTTTCTCATGGCCTTTCTTTTTGTCTTCTTCTCCTGGGACTCCTATGATTCTAATGTTGGGGCATTTAACATTGTCCCAGAGGTCTCTGAGGTTGTCCTCATTTCTTTTAATTCTTTTTTCTTTTTCCTGTTAGGTAGGTAGAATAGGGAAATGGCAGTGGCTAAAAAACAAGGAAGGTCAAAGGAAGGTCTGAGGACAGAGTGAAGACTTCAGGCAGAACAAACAGCACTCCTGGCTAAGCCCAATTTGCAACGGGCAGGCCCAGGTGGAGGAAAAAACATATAAAAGGAGGAGCCAAAGCACTCTCTCTCCCTCCCCCACGCTCTCCTCCACTCTCTTCTCTTCAAGTCTTTGGGTTGGCATGCCCTCACGCTTTGAGGATGGATTCTCCTGCTATCTTCTAAATAAAATAGAGCTGTAACGCTGATTTGCCTAAGAGCTGTAACACGGTTTGTCCAAGACCTGAGAGCTGTGATGTGCCAAGGGCTTTAATGTCCATCACTCCAAATCTTTGTTGTGACGAGACAAAGAACCGAGGAACATACACTCGCGTGACATCTGTTGTCCCTCCAGCCATAGGAGCAAGGACCTCTTACCTTAACCAGAATTTTTCTGGAATCTGAGACTGGGCTGCATGACCTTTCCGTTGAGTTTGTTTTTCGCTGTCCCGGTTTCCAGCGCGATGGGCCTTCCCCTGTGCTGGGTTTCTTCACCTTCTGCTTCTAGTGTGGGAGCTTCACTGAGTTGGGCTCCTGCTTTGCTTGGCTTGAGGTTGTTTCAGCCTGGTTAAATCTGAATCACAGTACCATAGATGTCACGCGAGTGTATGTTCCTCAGTTCTTTGTCTCATCACAACAAAGATTTGGAGCGATGGACATTAAAGCCCTCGGCGGCGTCACAGCTCTTGGGTCTTGGACAAGCTGTGTTATAGGTCTTAGGCAAATCAGTGTTATAGCCCTATTTTATTTAGAAGATATCAGGAGAATCCATCCTTGGAGCGTTAGGGCATGCCAACCCAAAGACTTGAAGAGAAGAGAGTGGAGGAGCGCGTGGGGGAGGGAGAGAGAGAGAGGGAGAGAGAGAAAGAGCGCATGCACGTGGGAGAGAAAGAGAGAGCGAGAGAGCGCTTTGGCTCCTCCTTTTATATGTTTTTTCCTCCACCTGGGCCTGCCCGATGCAAATTGGGCTTAGCCAGGAGTGCTGTTTGTTCTACCTGAAGTCTTCACTCTGGTCCTCAGACCTTCCTTTGACCTTCCTTGTTTTTTCGCCACCGCCATTTTGGACTCCTTTTCCCTATTCTACCTACCTAACATTTCCTCTCCGTTTCATTTATTTCTACCATTTTGTCTTCTACCTCACTAAGCCTATTTTCTGCCTCTGTGATTCTACTGTTGGTTCCCTCCAGAGTGTTTTTGATCTCATTTATTGCATTATTCATTATATATTGACTCTTTTTCATTTCTTCTAGGTCCTTGTTAAACCTTTCTTGCATCTTCTCAATCTTTGACTCCAGGCTATTTATCTGTAACTCCATTTTGTTTTCAAGATTTTGGATCATTTTCACTATCATTATTCAGAATTCTTTATCAGGTAGATTCCCTATCTCTTCCTCTTTTGTTTGGTTTGGTGGGCATTATCCTGTTCCTTTACCTGCTATGTATTTCTCTGCCTTTTCATCTTGTTTATATTGCTGTGTTTGGGGTGGCCTTTCCATATTCTGGCAGTTTGTGGTTCCTCTTTACTGTGGAGGTTCCTCGCTGTGGGTTGGGTTGGACGTGTGGCTTGTGAAGGTTTCCTTGTTAGGGAAGCTTGTGTCAGTGTTCTGGTTGGTGGAGCTGGATTTCTTCTCTCTGGAGTGCACTGAAGTGTCCAGTAATGAGTTTTGAGATGTCAGTGGGTTTGGTGTGACTTTGGGCAGCCTGTATATTGAAACTCAGAGCTAGGTTCCTGTGTTGCTGAAGAATTTGCATGGTATGTCTTTCTCTGGAACTTGTTGGCCCTTGGGTAGTGCTTGGTTTCAGTGTAGGTATGGAGGCATTTGATGAGCTCCTATCGATTAATGTTCCCTGGAGTCAGGAGTTCTCTAATGTTCTCAGGATTTGGACTTAAGCCTCCTGCCTCTGGTTTTCGGTTGTATTCTTACAGTAGCCTCAAGTCTTCTCCATCTATACAGCACCGATGATAAAACATCTAGGTTAATGATGTAAAGTTTCTCCACAGTGAGGGACACCTCCTTTTGAAGACAATGGGCTGCCTTTCTGGGTGCCTGATGTCTTCTGCCAGCATTCAAAAGTTGTTTTGTGGAATTTGCTCAGCGTTCAAATGTTCTTTCGATGAATTTGTGGGGGAGAAAGTGGTTTCCCTATCCTATTCCTCCGCCATCTTAGGACCTCCTGAAGAAGCTTTTTAATTTGACGTAGTCTCACTTGTTTATTTTTGCTTTTGTTGCCTTTGCTTTTGGTGTCATATCCAAAAAAAATCATCACCAAGATTGACGTCAAGGAGCTTACCCCCTGTGTTATCTTCTGGGAGTTTTATGGTTTCAGATCTTTTTTTAAATATAATTTTATTTATTTATTTTTTGACTGTGCTGGGTCTTTGTTGCTGCAGGGGTTTTCGCTAGTTGCAGCAAGCGAGGTCTACTCTTCATTGCAGCATGTGGGCTTCTCACTGCGGTGGCTCCTCTTGTTGCAGAACATGGGCTTTAGGGCCACTTGGACTTCAGTAGTTGCGCTGCCTGGGTTC